>NC_089826.1:12288503-12639753 GCF_035046505.1 Tiliqua scincoides
TCTCTGGCCCTTCGCCTCACACCCACCACTTGGCGGCAACTCCTCTCTGCGACCGAGGGTCAGCTCATCAGTATATCAGCGTGTCAGTTCTCGGGTACTTCCGGTTGTTTCGAACTGGCAACCTCAGATCTTCAGGCATACAAGGCGGCAGCTCTACCAACTGAGCCAGACCTCCTGCCCTTGACCTCCTGCATTGCGGCCGCATTGGCACTGGAAAGTTGGATAGGATTGTGTCCTCAGTCTAAATTCTTCTACCTGTAACAGAACTATTAATTCCCAATCTCACAGGGTTGTTGAGTAGTATAGAGTATAATACAAACCAGCAACTTAAACAAAATGCTAATTTCAAAATGCTAATATTAGCTGCAACTGAAGCTGGTTCAGCAGACCCTCCTTCCTTGCTTAAGTGAACACATGGAGGAAGGAGATGATTAGTAAGGTCATAGAGCTCTAGCTCAGAGCTGGAGCATGTTGCAGGCAGATTGTCCAGGCTTCAGTTCCATGATTTCTGGCCAGGAAAGAACTCTCTGCCTGAGACCTTGGAGAGCTAATGGCTGTTGCACATCTGGAGCAATGTGAACTTAAAAGAAAGAAACACCAACAGGAGGCATAAAGGCATGTATATATCTGGACTGTAAAATCAGACTTTGCAGGAGGAATTTAACACGTTTTACATTTGCAGATTCACAGGAGGTGCTGTATTGTTCATATACTAGTGGTGCTAACCCAGATTACAGCATCAAAATGTTGCATATTAGCTTAAGCTGCACAAAGTTTTACAAAGTCCTGAAAACGCCTATCCCAGGCCTGTTCTATTATTCCACCTGTTTTAATTATTTGTGTTGGCACTTGTTATTCCAGGGGTGTATCAACTGATTATGCAAGCTGTATCATGTATTCTCCTACCAAGTGAGGTCAGAAGTAACACGTCTTTCCAGTGATGTTTCTTTTTTATGCGCATTGGGTAGATTGCATGCAAAAGAGCAAGCCTATCCATTTCATTGAAGACTAAATTGGGTTTCACCTATATAATCTAGGCAGTTTACAAAAAAAGAGTAGTAGCTTAGAAATAGTGAAGCTTTTCAGTGAAGACAGGGATAGAGGGGGTTTTATTAGTTTACCCTCCAGATGGAAAGCTCTTCAACCTCTCCAGACTGAGAGCAAAGTCCAAAGTCCAGCTGAAATGTCTGCGTGACTTCCTCTTTGCCGACGATGCAGCTGTCACTACCCACTCTGCCAAAGATCTCCAGCAGCTCATGGATCGTTTTAGCAAGGCCTGCCAAGATTTTGGACTGACGATCAGCCTGAAGAAAACACAGGTCATGGTTCAGGATGTGGACTCACCTCCCTGCATTACAATCTCTGCACATGAACTGGAGGTTGTCCATGACTTTGTGTACCTTGGCTCAACGATCTCAGACACTCTTTCTCTTGATACCGAGCTAAACAAGCGCGTCAGTAAAGCAGCTACCACGTTTTCCAGACTCACAAAGAGAGTCTGGTCCAACAAGAAGCTGACAGAACATACCAAGATCCAGGTCTACAGAGCTTGCATCCTGAGTACACTTCTGTACTGCAGCGAGTCATGGGCTCTTCGCTCACAACAGGAGAGGAAACTGAACGCTTTCCACATGCGCTGCCTCCGACGCATCACCTGGCAGGACAAAGTTCCTAACAACACAGTCCTGGAACGTGCTGGAATCCCTAGCATGTATGCTCTGTTGAAACAGAGACGCCTGCGTTGGCTCGGTCATGTCGTGAGAATGGATGATGGCTGGATCCCAAAGGATCTCCTCTATGGAGAACTCGTGCAAGGAAAGCGCCCTACAAGTAGACCACAGCTGTGATACAAGGACATCTGCAAGAGGGATCTGAAGGCCTTAGGAGTGGACCTCAACAAGTGGGAAACCCTGGCCTCTGAGCGGCCCGCTTGGAGACAGGCTATGCAGCATGGCCTTTCCCAGTTTGAAGAGACACTTGGCCAACAGTCTGAGGCAAAGAGGCAAAGAAGGAAGGCCCATAACCAGGGAGACAGACCAGGGACAGACTGCACTTGCTCCCAGTGTGGAAGGGATTGTCACTCCCGAATTGGCCTTTTCAGCCACACTAGACGCTGTTCCAGAACCACCTTTCAGAGCGCGATACCATAGTCTTTCGAGACTGAAGGTTGCCATAGTAGTACCTCCTGGCAGATTTCATTGTGATCGCCCATACTCCCACCCTACTTGCTGTTTTTAAATGGGGGGAGGGGCACCAAGTTATATTGAAAAACGATGGAATGTATCTATTGTATATCCTTGTATGTTTATCCTCCTGTTGTACACTGCTTTGAATGTTAGAAAAGCAGCATAGAAATGTTTTAAGTAAGTCAATAAGTTGTCTGTGTCCTCCATTTAAAAATGACCAGTGGGAGGGTGCAGTTGGGATGAAAACCTCAGTGGGAGTGAATGACTAAAGCCCCCTACCTCTGCTACAGTTCCGCCCTTTAGTTGCAATTATATTGTCAATTGTATTATACATACATGAGCCAGCCAGTCCTTCACAATTCCTTGCCCATGACATGTTGGAGGACACATCCAATCAGTATATATCTAATTAGGATTTTTAAATTATTATTTTAGAGATTTGTTTCCCACTTTATTAAAACCAGTCCATGATGTTTGGCAAAATTAATATGGGATTAAAATAACATAATAAATGGATGTTGATCTTCCCCCAGGGATAGGGCCTCTCTTCACTGGTCTGGATGGTTCTGTCTGGCATTTAGCTCTCCCTTCTGACACTGGCTACTGCAGCTTGGGGGGGGGGGAGTTGTGTCCTTCAGTTCACTCTCCTGGCACTTTCAGATAATCCTGCTTCTCTACATTCAACAGGGACTACAGTGGTCTGCTAAAAGTAGCTTCTCCTTTTGGAAATTGTTGCCTCAGCAATCAGGATATTGATTTTTTTGCAGGGCAGTACTTTTCTTCACTGGGTCAGATGGTGTTATCTGGCTGGTTTTTCTCACCTCTCCCTTTTTCTGCAGTAATGGGAACAATCCTACCTTGACAGTTGAATGATCCTTGTTGTTCTAATGCAGAAAAGTGCAAAGTCTTCTCCAGTCGAGAATCTGGTAGAACAGGAAGGTTCATACAAACACTAGCATTCTAGTTATGGAATTTAAAAATAATAGACAAATCATTCCATCCTTTACTAGTTCTAGGTTGGCCATCAGACTGAATTGCTTCCCAGCATAAAGTTTAGAACAGTGTTTCTCCTCATTTTTCTGTACCACTGCTGTACCACTTCACATGGTCCATAAAGTTTAGAACAGTGTTTCTTCTCATTTTTCTGTACCACTGCTGTACCACTTCACATGGTCCACTGATCAAAGTACCACCAGAAGAAACTGGAGATGTCATCATCGCCAGTTACTCCTGGATTGGGAGGGCAGATGCAACACGACAAATGCCAGTAAGAGGCACAGGGTGACTTTTTTGGGCATGGGAAAGCATGTTTTGGAGTTCTGCCCACTGAGCCAAGCCTCCTACTGCTGTTCGTTGTGCGGCATTCCTGGTCCAGACAAGTTTCTGGAGGAAAAATCCATTACGGGTTACAAGCCATGATGTGTGTATGCAACCTCCTGATTTTAGAAATGGGCTATGTCAGAATGTCAGATGCAGGGGAGGGCGCCAGGATGAGGTCACTTGTTATCTGGCGTACTCCCTGGGACATTTGGTGGGCTGCTGTGAGATACAGGAAGCTGAACTAGATGGGCCTATGGCCTGATCCAGTGGGGCTCTTCTTATGTTCTTATGTTCTTTATGTCTTGCTGCTGGGTGGCAGGATTACCACCAGACAACTCCTCAAGTACCACTGGTGGTAGCCACACCACTGCTTTAGAATAATTCACAATTGACTTCCAGCACAAAGTCCAGATTCATGTCTACCAAACCCTGAGTGTTTAAGATTTTATATATAAAATATAGAGAGAAGAAGGAGAGGGGAGGGCCGGCAGGCAGGCATCTTTCCAAGAGTTGGTTGAAATTCAGTCATCTTAACAGCAAACTCTAGGTATGTCTTCTTGTAAGTAAACCCCATTTAGTTCAATGAAACTTGCTTCCAGGTGAGTGTCTATAGATAAAAGGTCCTTAGAATAAAGCACAGAGCAGGGAGGTTGGAGATCCATATATGGACTTTCTACAAGGCTCAGCTCTGTAGCAAAAGGAGGGACAAATTATTATAGCAGAGGTATTCTTAATTGGCTGAAACAGGGAGCAGCAACAGGGCCAGAGGCCAGTGAAGGGATAGTTAAGTAAAGTAGTTAGGATTGGCAATGACGTCTGTAATAGCTCTTGGACTTTAAGATGCTCAAAATAATTATAGGTTTCTGCGGATATTTAAATACTATTTTTTTATTGTCTGTGTAAAGCCAATTGCAGGATGTCTCTATCGCCACCAATCCCCGAAAGGGTCTATCTTTCAAATGCAATACAATCTATCAAAATGTGGTGACCACATTGCCTTCCTAAGGATGTGTAATTTAAAAAAAACAAACTGAATCTTGCTATTTGGCTATTTTCTGGCAATGTCTGTTCAACTCCTGAGGTTTCTTTGACAGGTTGAATAGTTCTGGGCTTAGCTCACCAATCTGGTAACTAACTGCTGAAAATGACGCACAACTGACCAGAGCCATACCCAAAATTCCAGTGGTTCTGGAAAGAAGATTAAAATTCTGTTTGGCTGGAAGGCTTTCACTCCCTGCATTTTGGGTAGAGAGGAGGAGATCTTTGCTGTTTCATTTAGCAGCACTAAGATTTACTCTGGAGGAGAGAAATGTGACTAGCTTGAGAATCAAATGTGCAGTTGTTTCTCTCTGTTGCATAAGAAGTCTGCAAATCACTTTTTAGTCCTGATGAATCTGATGCATCAAAATCCTTCTGGAGTGGCAGTTCTAAATAGCAAAAAAAAAAAATCTGTTTCCCTTCTGAAAGTTCTGAGGCTAAAACAGAGTCTCTGGGTATGTTAAAAGAAACATTCTTTGTGTACTCAAGACTTGCACCAAGTCAGTCTGTTGGTTCTGTATAACTGTATACGCTGCTGTTTGACAGCCACTCTCCATGATTTTAGAAAGGGGTCATTTTCAGCCCTACGTGGAGATGCTAGGGATTAAACGAGAATCCTTCACATAAAGCATATATTTACTTCTGAACTACTCTGACTTACCAGTTGCTTCCAACACGAGTGCAGTTCTGCCCATTGCCTTAATGAGGGGCAGAGCAGTGGGTCAAAACAGAACTGAATCAAGACAGATTGGGTTTACATAAGCACTTTTAACAGCTCTCCCACATTAAAAAAAAAAATTCCAAATAGTAAGCTTTATAAGGGAGTAACTTCTTGTAAATTATTCTCTTAGAAGAGTCATTAAGGGAACTACTCTTTTTCTAAGGGAGAAAAGTTCTAGTTCAGATCTTTACCTGCTATGCCGATGTTTTCTGTTTGCAAAGAATTTCTCATGTAAAGGAGCATTTTAAAAATATAAGCTCCTATCTGCACTCTGAAGTGGTGCAAACCATTCTACATCTCATTCTGCCATTTGGGTACACCTGGCCTCAGCCCAGGACAAGAAGCTAGGCCTTGTAGGAGTGGAACCGGGGCTACTGGCTGGACTAGGGCCAAAGATCCCACAGGCAAGCAAGAGTAGGACCAGGAACATAGGACTGATGAAAGACACAAAATGTGCACCTACCACCCCCTTGGTACGAAGCTGATTCTTAATAGGGAAATGGGCAGATATGCTAAGGTTTGTGCCCATTACTGGATCAAAAGAACTTAAGTCAGTTGCCCCCAAGAAAGATTCGACTGACCAGCTTTTTGATTCCTTTGTCATCAGCTTTTTAGTAACAATTGGAACAAGGTACACTGGCGCAGTTTTGTCCATGTATATGAAAGCAGTGCTGGGGAATGGTGTGTGTAAGAAGCACTGGGGAGAATGGGGTGGGGGAGAAAGAGGCAGCCTGCCCAACTGCATTTATCTTGGAGCCAAACAAGCATTTAGGAAGAAAAGATATGCATAGGTGAGTCAGAGCACCATGTTTAAATGTGCTCTCTTGCTCACTGGTAAGTTTTTGTGATTGTCCCTATGATTCATGTAATCTCCTCCTCCACAACCTGTGAGAGAATGGGAAAGGAGCTTCTCATCCTCGTGTTCCTGCCTTTCTTCTCACAGTTAATTGTTATGATTCTCTGTGCACATGTCTCAAGATATTTGGATTCTGGTTGTGTGGTGTGTCTGTCTTTGTTTGGTTTGATCTCAATTGCAAGATTGAAAAGTTTTCCAGTAGCACTTTTATATTTCTGTGCCCCATAAAAACCGCTACCATCATATTTGTCTTTTCTTTCTTGGATGTTTTACTTTATCCAATTAAATTGAATGTCACCCAAATAAATTGTGCAGCGCGATCCTATCTTGCGCTGGAATAGGCAGACCAGGAGGCCTGTGCTATATCCAGCGCAAGATTGGGGCCAGAAGTGGCTCAGCCAGAGGCAAGGGGAAACTTCCCCTTACCCCCGGACAAGCCACAATGGCCCCAGTGAGTCTCCTCAGACTTGCACCACTTGAGGAGGTGGCACAAGTTTGAGGAGAACAGAGCAGCTTGCAGCCGCCCTGTACTGCTTGGGGAATGGGGTTGGGATCCGGCATAACAGCTGGGTCACAGCCCTGCCTCCAGCACCCCACATGCCCGCCCTCGGGACTGCCCTCTGCGCTCCCTTCCTCCTGCCTCCCTCCCCACCTTCCCCAGAGCCCTGCGCTGCCCAAACTTGGCCGACGCAACCAAGTCGGCACGGAGGTTGGATGCAGTGTCCATGATCCGGTGCGTATCCCTGCGCCTGCCCAGCCAACTAAAGAGGAGGCACAAATGTGTTTTACGGCACATTTGCGACCTCCTAGGTCTAACGGGGAGTCAGGATTGTGCCTTTTGGTTGACACAATCTTATCCAACTGTCCAGTCCTATCCAACTTTCTACCACCAATGCAGCTCTGAGCTAAGGGAACAATTTTTCCCTTGAGGAGGCCCCCATGTGTACCCCCACAGGATGTAGTACGTGCGCCATTGGCTCGGCTGCATCGGTACTGGAAATTTGGATAGGAGTGGACCCTTAGTACATTAGTTTTAATTGATTGATAAAATCTGCCTGGTTTTTACATGACCAAAGCAATAGAAGTCAAAGAAAAATATTTTTGCTGTTTAGTAGGAATATTTAAGAATTTTTTGCTTCTTTGTAGGAGAAATGTAAAAATAAATTTAAAAAATGACCACTAAGCAGCAAAGTTAGACAAGTGTGGTGTGTCTCCTGTTTCAAAGAGTTTAAAAGCCAGAGGCAAAACACAGTAAAATAAATTTGTACTCTCAAGTCTGATTCAAATAAATGATACTTCTGTCTATTTGTGTGTGGTGGAATTTATGTGTGATCTACACTTCTACAAGTGCTGAAAATATAAAATGCTTAGCAAATCTTTTATTTTATGGGAAAAGAGACTTTGCAAATTTAAGCATGTGGTTTATTTTTCTTTCACATCAGTGGTACTCTGTGCCCCCATGTAGCCTGAATTTTGTCACCCCTCTATTGGCTTGCCACCCTGTGGGTGAGGGTGATAGCGGGGGGGACGGGACAGCAAGTGTCTAGGCAGCAGAGAGAGGCACCCTATTTCTGTTTACTTTCCTGAACTGGGTTCCCAGCACATGCTGCTTCTGCTCATTTTAAATAGAAGCAGTGATGAGGAGGGAGACTGCGTGTTTTGATCCTGAAAAGTAAAAGGAATACCAGCTTGGTGCTTCGTAAGCACTGAGGTTTTGGGGAGAGGGGGGGAGTAACTTGGAGCTGAAGCAGCTTTTTTTCTTCCTCATTGTGGCTTGCTTGTGGCAATGGACTTAGAATTCCCTGCATAGAACAGCAAAAATGTATTTGGCTAGCAAATGGAACAACAGTCATTTGAACAGTTGGGTATACCACAGCGATGTTACGTGGCTTTAACGTTAAACCCAAAGTCTTTTGCAGTGCTTCTTGGGTCCCTTGTGAAAGCCACCCCCATTCCTTTGTTTTTCCCTGTTGCTGTCGCTTCCTGCAAGGTATTTTCAGCAGATCTGAGAGCAATTGCTTTCTGTTGGGGGAATGTGTTGGAGAGTGTGAGGCTGGAGGTGAGAGCCCAAAGCTCCTGGCTTTCTCAGGCATGGGTAGGAAATACCCCTGTCTGAAGGGCTACTCCATTTATTCACGCTGAGTAAGATGGATGAATGGTCCAGTTCGGTGTAAGGCAACTTCCTTTGTTCATATCTGTTCTGTTTGCTGTGTCAGCAGATCAGCTCTACACAACCATCATGGGCCAAATTCAAATAATCAAAAATCTTATGAAAGTTGGAAAATTTCAGAGCAAGGATTGTCCCGTCCCGTTCCCCCCAGATTAAAATCATACTAAGGACAATATGTCAAACTGACTATACTCTTCAGAGCCCCTGCTGAAAACTGCTACTGAGCCTTTTGGGCTCGTTGTGTCAAAAATTCTGAAAATGCCTAACTTGACTCTGCTGGTGTGTCACGCATATCATAGGTTCACCATCACTTTCCTAGTATAAGTTTTTCCTTGGCATAAATTGTCTGCATTTTGCAGACCCCAGTGAGGTAGAAGCCAACGGACTTGGAAATATCATGTTGTCTTCACACAAGTAAATTCTGCTAGACTTTTTGAACGTGGAAAATAGATTGCATTGACTGCAACTTCTGCCCGTACCCAAATATTTTCTTGTGTTCTTCTGAATTAAGGTATGGATGTCCTTTTCCTAGGTCAGCCTTCTCAAAACTGTGGGTCACCACCATGGGATGTGGGTTGCAGGCTGGGCTCTCTCACCCGCCCTGGCATCCAAATGCCTCCCAATAGGACCCATTCTGGAGGCACTAGGTGACCCCAGAGGCTTCGTCTGGGTGATACCAAGCCAGCAACCCACTCTTCTGGCCTCTGCTGGCCTCAGAATGGCCCGCAGAAGCTTTGGAAAGTTAGAAATGGGCTATGTCAGAATGCCAGATGCAAGGGAGGGCACCAGGATGAGGTCTCTTGTTATCTGGTGTGCTCCCTGGGGCATTTGGTGGGCCGCTGTGAGATACAGGAAGCTGGACTAGATGGGCCTATGGCCTGATCCAGTAGGGCTCTTCTTATGTTCTTACTTTCGGTTTTTGGAGGCAGACCATAAGTTGTCTCCAAAAAACCAGAAGTGACTTTCAGAGCTTCTCTGGGCCATTCTGAGGCCCATGGAGACTAGTATAGTGGGTTGCTGGCTTGTTGCAATCCAGAAGAGTCCTTCTGGGCGCCACCAGAAGCGTTGCAACACTGTGGAGGACAAGGTGTCAATAAGATTGGGAGCTGCTACACAAGGTGATGACTTCTGCATAGAGCCTGTTCATGTGCCCCAACAATGAACAGGATTCCCCTGAGGAAGGAGTTGAGTCCTGACTTATTTTGTGGCACGCCAGCAATGACTAAAGCCCCTTCTACTAGTGTGGACAGTTTTGTCATGTTGTATGCAAAGAGTGGTTTTTGTTGCAAGTTCTGCCATTTTCTAGCAGTAGAAGTTTTTCTCTCTTGAAAGGTCAGGTGTAGGCTGAATAATTTCAGTGTTTGTTTTCTTTATGGCAATATTATTCACAGGGCATGAATGGGGGTTCTTATGCAGAGTGCAGGCTCTCTTCTCTCCATGCGTTCCCACCACCACACCAATTAACTTCAGAGTTTTCTGTAGGAATTAGTCTTGGTAATGAGCACCCAACAGGCACTGTTGTAATCATTTTCTGTTGGCAGCTTAGGTTTTTTTTTAGCCAAAAAAAGAACCTGAGGGAGGGAAGGTATTCCAATTTGCAGGGTTCTGTGTTGGCTTTGATGTTTTGAGTAATTACACCAAAAATGGCAGGAAAAATTAATTCATTAATTAAAGGTAGTGTTGAATCCCACTGTGCAAAACATAGCACATGAAATATTGCACATGCTGACTTGATTATGGAGAAAATATGGGTGGGAACATGCTATGGATGAAAACAGGCAGGCTCAGGTTATTAATGACAGCAGGCGAAATATACCTTTGTAAAATCAGTTACTTAAATTGCCAAAAGATTATTCAGATGTGCAATCTTGCAGATGCTGGGAGATGTCCCAATTCAGTTTGGGTTTGTACTGTTTTTGCAACACAGATGTGACTGAGCAAAGGACCTGGAATTCTGTTTAAAAGGATTCAGTTTCTGCAAGGAAGGAAACCTATATCTTTTCCATTCGTTATTTCATTTTTCTCCGTAAACCGCTTTGTGAACTTTTTGTTGAAAAGCGGTATATAAATACTGTTGTTGTTAATATTTTTTTGCTACAATAAGTTTGGGAAACCTGGGTGCATTGTACTTCTGGAAAATACAGTTTCCCTAAGATAGGAACTCCCCCTGTCACTGGAGAGTAGTGATGGGTAGGAGTAAATCTGAAGAAATTTAGACCTTGGAACAGAATTGAGAGCTGTGTCCAGTAAAGAAATACAGGTGTTCCCCATATCCACTGATCCGGTATCCACAGTTTCACTTACGCTCTGCTCCCTTCTCCCATCACCTTCTGCTCCCATCACCTTTGTTTTTATTCTTATTGGTAGCTCCAAGAATGAATGTCTTTTGCTTTTACAGAACCCATAAGCATGAAGCTTAGAGGCCACAAGCTGGCAGTTAGCCTGCACGCTCGGGGTACACAGCAGAACATTAACAGGAAGCAAGAAACTTTCTGTTAATGTTTGCTGAATCATCCCTTCTAACATTCAGGCTCCCTGCTTGCTTGTTGCCTACAAGCTTCATGCTTATAATGTCCTGTAAAAAGGCAAGAGACATTCATTCTTGGCACTACCAATAAGAAAAAACCCAAAGTTCATGGGCAGGGGGGTTGTTACGGAGATACGGTTCCCCATATCTGTGGTTTCCATACCTATTGGGGGCCCTGGAATATATCCCACCACAGATATGATGGGGTGACACCTGTGCCATTCTATGGCTGCTGTAAGATCTAAATGCTATTTTGGGTTCAAGGCAGAATTCAGATGACCATGCAGTTGATGTATGCGTATATAGGTGCCTCTTTCCAGTGACTTGCTACATAAGCGCTATCTAGGCTTACTCTTCAGTCACTGTTGTACATAGAAAATGGTCTTGCTCATTTAAAAATATGGAAGAAAAACTCCCTCATATGATCATAGCCCACAGCCCAATCTTATACATATTTACCCAGAAAAGTCCCACCTGAGTTTAATGGAGGTTACTCCAAGCAAACTGGCATAGATTTTCAATTTTAATCTCACACCATTATAACGAGCAGCCCAAATACAACCTAAGCATTCAGTAATTTACCACATCTTATGCTTGTTCTTGCTGAATGGCCATGAGGACTTATAGCTGAACCTACATTTGAAACAAAAGCATTAGGGATCCTAATGAACACAGAGGAGTTACTAGAGTCTGCATTTAGTTGACCTAGGTTTTGACTTGTTTGCTGTTCTATAGATCGGTTTTATACAGAGCACTCTTATCAGTCAGAAAGTACTGTCAGAGTTTAGGCCAGTGCTCTTATGAAGTCTGGCACCAGATCCGGAGCCTGGTAAAGTACGTGGCATCCACACCAGTCTTTTGCATGGTGACTGCAATGGGTTGTGTCACTAGGGAAAATGCGTTCATGCAAAACCAGTCTGGTTTTGGGGGAGACATTTTTATTTATCGAATAGGATTTGCTTGATCTGTCATTTAATTTCTTATGTGACTTATCTAGCTGCTTGATATCTAAAACAGGGTTAATGAATAAAATTATGGGTGTAAGGAATTTAAAAAGCAAACACTGCTTTTTACCAAAGACTCTCCTTTGCTTTCATGCAACCAGTTTTCTTGGTTGAATGTGTATACAGGTGCAACCTATTTATCCACGGATTTTTTATCTGTCTCAACATGAATGGGGTGAGGAGAACTGAAAGTCACACACACCTTTGCCTCCTTTGCCCTGCGCTGGCATCTTGTCTGTTTCCAGGCAGCCCAAAGCACTGCAAAAAGGCTTGCCTCGCCCAGGCAGGGAAATAGCCCTGGAGCCCTGGAAGAGTTTCCCCTTGCGAAGGAACAGTAACCGTCTTGGAGCCCCTGAGCCAGCAAAGAGGCTGAAGGGGGGGGGGGGCGGAAAACCCTGTGTAACCGGAACACGTGCAGCAAAGTTGAGCGCTCTCTCTCTCTCTCTCTCTCTCTCTCTCTCACACACACACACACACACACACACACACAAGGGCAGGTGAGGTAGCAACAGGGGATTGCTTTAAAAAGCCCAGGGAGTGTTTGCCGAATTCCCCGCCCCCCACCGAGACCGTGCAGGCTCTCCTGCTCCAGCCTACGAAAACAAAACAGCCCAGCAAGTAAGACTTCCCAGCAAGCAAAGCATGAGATTTAGGCTACAGTCCTCTCCACACTCTCCTGGGAGTAAGCCCCATTGACTAGAATGGGACTTACTTCTAAGTAGAAACGCATAGGACTGGACTCTTAAAAGCTCAGCATCCCACCTGTGAAAGCAGAAGGAGGGGAAGGCGAAGGAGCGGAGCGGAGCAGAGGGGATTGATAACAGCTGCCTTTGTTTCCTTCCAGCTCCAAGTGTCAGGCTGCAGCATATTTGCTTAACTCTATGGAATTTAGCACAACACGTTTTTTGTTCATTACACTGGGTCACGGAACTAACGCGGATAAATAGGCTCCACCTGTATGTGCAAGATTATTTGGATCTGCTCTCCTAATTTTGACTGCTCCTTCTCACTTACAGCTGATCCCACAGCACTGGGCTTCATAATCTCACCATGGTCTCTGCTGCTGCTTCCATCCGGCAGCGTATCGTTTACAGATGAAAATGTTTCTAACCAAGACTTACGAGCATTCACAGCGCCAGAGGTTCTCCAAAATCAGTCGCTATCATCTCTGTCTGACGTTGAAAAGGTATCGCAATCTATTTGCGGGTTCTTGCAGATGTGAGTCGCTGTCAGGGTGTGAATCCACATCTCCATTCTCAGCATCCCAGGACCAGCCCAGCCACGTGGCAAACTGAAGTGACTGCTTCAAGTGGCAGGTTGGAGGAGGGAGGCAAACTGATGAGGGGCGCCCCACAACTGCTGCCTCTTGGCCCATGCTTAAACAGACTGGGTCTCACATGCTGGCCCTTTTTGTTGTACTTAGAGATGTTCTTAAACATGTTTTTTTGTAGTTTTTGTCTCCCCCCCCCAAGGAAAAAGTGCAGAACTGTGTTAGGCGTTATTATTCTAAGGGCACATTTTTATAAATTATGTTTATAAATTACAATAGATGTAAAAGTGTACTAGGTAGGTGATGGGCAGCCGAATCCTGAGCTGCCTGGAGCGCAGGGCTGTCACGGCGCCAAAATGGTGGCCAGGCCATGCAACTTGCCCACAGCAGCCGCCTCCGCCTCCTTCCCCCGCATAAGGACAGTAGCCCTGCAATGGGGATACTTGATTCTGCACCCCTTCGCAAGCGGGCACAGAGTAAGAATTCCATGTTGAGCCAAGAGGCTTGATGTGGGGCTCAGGATCCAGTGGAGCTGAGCTCCCCAGGTCCCACCCCCTCCCTTCCTGCTTCCTCTCTCCACCATGCCTCCTCCCTACCCTTTGCCCATCTCCCCCCACCCTGGAACATCTCCTCCTTGCCTCCCCCCCACACCCCCCACTGACCTCTTCGCCTTCAGGCATTTTCGGTGACTTCCAAGCAGCAGACCACCGGCAGCTCTGGCACGGGACTGGCACTAAGCCCCACCAATATGCCTTACGACATGTTTGTGACAGTGTGCGCCTGCGATATTCTGATGCGGAGAACTCAGAATTGGGCTAGCAGGTGGTATAGTGTCAGCAAATGTAGCCACAGTCAATTAGATGTTAGCAAATTGTTCAATTTTTTGCAGATTTCAGAGTTTGGTTTTTGTTTTGTTTTGTTTTTTACAAAAATGAGAAGCGCAAAAAGTGGTGTTATGTGCATTATGTGTTAAATTAAGATGCACACATTTTTTTAAGGCAGAGATTTTACTTAATTCTTCACAGTTAAACACACTGTGTGCAAATTACTGCTGGGTTTTCAAGATTCTGCTTCAGCGGCAGTGCATCAAGCAGGCTTCTGAGTGGAGCTGTGCTTTATTTTCAGCTCTTGTTTTTGAAATCTGAGCATGTCCCACAAAACTGCTGAAACCAAAACAAATTCCCATTTATAATGACCTCCTAAAACACAATGACAGGGTTGCATGAGCCTCTGGTTATGACTTCATTCCTCAACCAAAGAAATGATGTACTCGGTGATAAATTTCTGGCAGACTGCTGGACAGACAAAAGAATGCCTTGTTGGTCACTTGCTAAATTCAAACTTAAAAAAAGAAGAGGCTGTATTAACTCCAGTGTTGCCGGAAGTCTACAGTTTCCGTTCCTGTGACAAACAATGAATTTTGAAATCAGCTCATTTCTTATGAAACGAGCTGGAAATATTTGAACAAAAAGCCCAAGAACCGCCAAGCTATCAGCCCTGTGTGCTCAAACTGGAGAGTCTTATATGTATAACTGCCAATTCTCACAAAGATTTACATAAGGAATCATTTTCTGCAGCAGCTGTTTCACATAATGCAGTTCCCATGTGGTTATTTTATAAGTAATCTTCGAATCTTTCCTGTGAGTCTTGTGAGGCTCCATCTTGTATCGTTTTGCTGTCCTCTGCTCCTGCCATAAACCTAATTATACCCAGAACCTTTATTACACCGTTGACTCCATTGGCACATCTCGTTGCAGATTCACGTTTATTCTCTTGGAATGACACTTTATTGGGGAGCTGACTATGATGTTCCACAAAGCCAAGTAAGTGGTGAAGATTTATTACTTGTCCATAAGACAACAGGGTCACAACTACGCATCAACAGGCCAAAGCACGTTTGTTCTCTCTTCCCTTGCTGCAAGTGTTCGGCAAATTGCCGGGGAGGCGTGGCAGGGAGGATGCGTTCCTTTTGTCCTGTCCATTTATTTGCAACTCATGATCATAAATGGGAGGAAGTGGTGCCCAGTGGGTGTGCTTGGCACTTTGAGATGGAGATCAACAGTATCAGCAAGAGAAATTTGTTCAACTGAACACCACTCCTGATGAGCAAATACTGTAACAAAACAAAAAAGGCTATGCTATAATAACGCTCAGTGCTAAAAGGTGAGTGTGTTATAACAGGGCATGTCATCAGAAGACAACCACCCATTATGAATGCTGACAGTGAAGTACAAAGGTTGAAATCCAAATGTTATGGGAGCTGGGAAGTAGCAGAGGTGTAGCTAGAGCAGACTGCAGGGCACATGCCTTGGGTGCTGCAACAACAGGGTCACATGACTGCTCCTGAGGCTCCGCCCCAGTTATGAAGGAAGTGATGGCAGCTTCACGCCCTCCCTATTCCTTCTCCTGTGGAGGCTCCCTTTCAAGGCACGAAGCTAACGCTGCAAGTGCTCCCTCCTCCTGGCAGAACCTGGAAGCGACATGATGTCGAATGATGTGCTGGGGCAGTGCATTACAACTCTGGGAAGTAGTAGTGTCACTGAGGGTGTACATACTGGACTGAATGGCACTGTATGTGTGCACACAGTGGTGTTCTAGCAGAATATAAAAGATGAACCCTTAGTGATAGACAGGACTGAAACCCAGCCATATAGGTGTTTGCCATATAATTGCAAGACTAGGTTCACTCCTGTATCCAGTCAATTTCTATCCTTAGTTCAGACTCTGAGCTAGTAACGTTTCTGCATAAAGGCGAAACATATCCTGACACAGGTCTAGTTTACAGATGAAGTTTCATTCTGTAATATCAGCTAATGACTTGCTTATGAGAGTGAATCTCCCCAGATTAATCACCACAAAAAGAAGTTTTATATATCACTTGATGTCACTACAGACCCAGCACTTTTCAAAGAAGACAGCTCATTCATTCACCTGAAGTTGTCAAATGCTAAATATGTCTGTTAGTCTTTAAAGTGTCAGCATACTCTGTTTTTATTATAAATATTAATGAATTCTGTATGTTGCTTAGAGCCATTTAAAGCCATTTCTGCCCAACATTGTATATACGCAACAGCGACCAAATGTGTACACCTGCAGACTGGGCAGAAATGGGTTAATTGGTAAAGCAGTAGACTGATGCAAAAAATAAAATATAAGGGTAGGAAGAACTCATGACCCTATTCGGCTGCTGTCTGCTGAGACAGTTCATTGGGCCTCTAGCTCAGTATAATCTATTCTGACTAGTAGATGATCTTCAGGATTTAAACAGGACCCTTTTTTCAGCCTTACTTGGAGTCTTCACAAACTCAGACCTTCTGCATGCAATTCAGGTTCTTGACCATTGAGCAAAAGTCTTTCCCTGAAGCATTTGGGCTCAGGGTCCAAGAGACAACAAAAAAAAATCTTTAATCCATCTCTTGCTTTGATCTGGGCTATCAAATGGATATTTTTAAAGGCCCAAATTCTAATCAACCTTCCAGCACTGGTGTAGCTGTACCAATGGGACGTGTGCTGCATCCTGCAGGTGGTGGCACTCACAGAGGCTTCCTCAAAGTAGCTGCATTGCCCTTATGTCAGTGCTGGAAAGTGGCTTAGGATTGCGCCCAAAATCAGTCAAACTATAGGATTTGTGCTAATGGGTTCAAAAAATCTTGAAAGCCACAATCTCAAAATTCCTTTATTAGAACCAGTGAAAGAAATGGAATATCTTAAGCAGGCTTAAAACACAACAATGAAAACATCTTGCTTAAGATTTTGTATCTTTTTGGTTGGTTGTAACAAAAGCATTATGAGATTGTGGCTGTTGGATAAAGTAAATTGGTTGCCATGCCTTGAACCAGCTATTCATTTCCTTGATTCATGAGATGTTTAAAAGCTCCCTTAAGCTGATTACATAATGACCTATTTAGGAAGAAGCAGATATTAACCACATCTTTCTCCTCTTTTCTTTGTACATCCAGCCTATCAGACTTGGGGATCATTTGAACAGCATCTTGCTTGGCATGTGTGAGGACTTTGTTTATGCCCGCGTGTCTGTCCGGACAGTTCTGGATGCTTGCAGCGCCCATGTACGAAACAGTAACTGCGCACCGTCCTTCTCATATGTGAAACAGTTGGTCAAACTGGTTCTGGGAAGCTTGTCTGGGGTAAGTGTTCGCAGCAAGTTGAGCAATTGAAGTTGGCAAAACGGTTGTGAGGACAAAGATGTATCTTGTAATCTTCTTTAAAGAAACATCCTAAAAGTGAAAGAGCAAATGGACAGATCTTCTCTTCCAACTTACTGCTGGCTAAAGATCTGGTTCAGGTCCAAGGAGATCCCTTGGTGACCAGGAGACTGACGGGAAAGTAAGGTGATATTTTTCCTTTCCACTTCCAAGCCTCCTAATCAGCCCAGCGCATTGCGGCACGGTTGCATGCTATGGTGAGGAAAACCATAGGATTAGGCTGTTAATCTCATGGCCACCTAGTGCCATCACCAGGTTGCTAAACACCCTGGGGCTAAACCCTGCATTGCACCCTGTCAGCCCTGTACAAACCATGATGACACATTGACTGCTATCACTGATCCTGAGAATTCAGGAGTTGGCCTGGACAGGTAGACCCTGAGCATAGACTTTAAACTACTGTTTGCTCTAGCTGACCTCTGATGCCAGCCCTGTGGCCACCCACACTTGAACAACTTTAGCACCAACTTGTTACGACACCAACTATCCCAGACCAGGAGACTGCAGAGCAGTAGAGAAGCTGCTTTTGCAGGCTGGCATCTTAAACATCCATCTTAAACGTCGGCTAGTCCACAAGCCCATCTCCTTCTAGGCTCTCATAAATACCCTCACCTAAATATTGTATCTTCTTCAGTTATTTGAACTGCGAGTCATTTTGGAAGCCTTTCCTGACTGAAAAGCAGAGTGTAAAGTGCAATCAGACATATAAATCTTGCTAATGGTTTAATGACGGCTAACTTCTTCATCCCATTTTTGGTATACATTCTTTCTCCAATAGGTCTGTTCAAATAATGCATTGGATATCATGGGCCTGTTATGATTGTGTAACACTAGCTTAGATTTGTGCTGGAAAGACTCATTCAGGATTAACCCAGATTAATTAGCCTGCAGCATCTTGCCTTCAAATTACAGTGGAGACATGCTACTGATATGATCAAATAATTGAACTATTTGGTGTTCTGTTTGCTTAAGTTGGGGAATGATAGACTTGCAAGTGCAATCAAGGCCCAGACGATCTAGCAGGAATACACCTGTTCAAAGGTGTATCACGCAGTGCATTGAACAAAGCATCCCAGGATGCACCTTGACTGTAGAGTTTCTGCAGGGTTC
Source organism: Tiliqua scincoides (assembly GCF_035046505.1). NCBI lineage: Eukaryota > Metazoa > Chordata > Lepidosauria > Squamata > Scincidae > Tiliqua > Tiliqua scincoides. The sequence goes on from NC_089826.1 coordinate 12,306,929, forward strand.
GTCCTCCTCTTGCCTTTGAAACAGCAGAGCTCAAGTTCTGTTGACCAAATAGTGATAAGGCATAAAGTGCAGTGTGTTTTGCCTTGATTAGGAGCTATTCTCACTTGTCTAGTAGCCTTCAGGGTCAATATTTGGTGAGTCTTTCTCTGTGCTTATTGCCACTCATCCATGCTCTGCTTCAGCAATTTTTCCCAATAAACTTTACATGAAATGATTTAGAACTTCTAGCCTAGCCTCCCCTAGGTGGGGAGGCAGTCACAGAGACCTTTTCAATGTATGGGAGCATTTGTTCCCTTATCTCAGGGCTACATTGCGGTTGCACCAGTGCTGGAAAGATGGGTAGGACTGGGCCCTTAAACCATATCCTTAGGTGTAAAGAAACTGAATGGTTTAAAACATTTGGCGCAGATGTACATTGAATTTTCATTATGTTTTGTCAGAGGGAAGGAGGGCTGTTCATGCATTTCCGTGAGAGAAAGAGAAAATAGGCCTTCTGAATATGCGGCTGCTTAACAATTACATCCCAGTCAATTTTCTAGCACAGAATTTTCAGATCTGCTTGATCTGCCTTTTTTAAACAGATGGATCAACTCTCCTGCTCTGGGGACAGAAAACTGCAGACTGACAGGAGCCAGGCCATCAGAGAGAGGCTGAGGGGAAAAGGACTTCCCACAGGTAAAGTCTAATAATGAAAGGAATATGGAGACTATGAAAATTCAGACTGCTGTTTGATCTTCTCTCTTCTAGCAAAGTATTCTGAGGGAGGTAGAGTTCCTACCAGATTTGACAGGTGATTCTGTGGCCAATTTTGACAGATGGTTCTTAAAAAGAAATGCAGATTATTCACTTCATATTTGGGTACCTCTGTTAAATGGATTGAAGGTGATATGGTAAAATCTTAGCACATGGTAGCTGGAAAAAACCAGTTCGGGTCTCGTGGAGAAGCTGTCACATGGCTCTTCTACACAAGGCATGTTCAGATGTTATAACTGAGGGAGACACTGCAAAGCTTAGATTATATTACACTTTCTATATATCGCATCCCTCTCCTTCGCTACTAGGAGAACCTTAAAGTCTGAATCAGACTTTTCCACATTTGTTTGAGCACACTCTCTCCCTGGTGCAACCCCTTCCCCTTTTTAGCATGGGTATTTTCTGCCATGCCATAAGGGAGATATAGTAGTTAGTAGTAGTTGGCAACCTTCAGTCTTGAAAGACTATGGTATCGCGCTCTGAAAGGTGGTTCTAGAACAGCGTCTAGTGTGGCTGAAAAGGCCGATTCAGGAGTGACAATCCCTTCCACACTGGGAGCAAGTGCAGTCTGTCCCTGGTCTGTCTCCCTGGCTATGGGCCTTCCTTCTTTGCCTCTTTGCCTCAGTCTGTTGGCTAAGTGTCTCTTCAAACTGGGAAAGGCCATGCTGCACAGCCTGCCTCCAAGCAGGCCGCTCAGAGGCCAAGGTTTCCCAACTATTGAGCTCCATTCCTAAGGCCTTCAGATCCCTCTTGCAGATGTCCTTGTATCGCAGCTGTGGTCTACCTGTAGGGCTTTCCAGTAAACAGCCTAGAATAGTGTTTCTCAACATTTGTCCCCAGCCATATCACTTTGCTCGATCCACCTATTGGAAGTACCACCAGAAGCAACTGGTCATAGTGTCATTGGCAGTTAATTCTGGATTGGGAGGCCAACCAACATGGTGCAACAAACACCACTAAAAGGCTCAGGGCAGACAGAACAGTTTTTTTCAAGCAAGTGAAAAGCCATGCTGGAGCTCTGCACACCAAACTGAGCCTCCTACCACTGCTTGTTGCATTGCATTGCTGGTCTCGCTGCCCGGGGGGTCTGGAGGTCCTGTCCATACCTCTGAATACCACCTCAAGTACCACCAGTGGTATGAGAAACACTGGCCTAGAACAGACGCTTGTTCTCTCTTCATGATGGTGAAGAGATGGAGAAAGTGCCTCCATCCAAGATTTTTCTAATTGAAATTTGCCACTGGTATGTAACATTTTGAAATGGTCTGCAAGCTCTCAAAATTAAATCAGGATTAACGCAGCCCACCACATTTGGGGTTTCCAGCATCGTTGTGGGAGTCAGACTTGAGTAAGCAAGAAAGATGGGTTCCCTTCAGTGGTGGATGCCTCATCCTAATCAGTGCAGTACAAATTACTCTGAGAAGATCTTTCTTTAGTTTTCTTTTCCTCCAGCTTGACTTAAACTAAGTGGGAATTAACACCATGGATTTAGTTTTATGTTTCATCTATCTTGAGTGTTTAACAAGTATTTGAGAGCACAGCCCCATGTTAAGATTGAGTACCCAATAAAAACAGAATATGTTTGGCTGTTGTGGTATAATGCTTGTAAACATGAGATATATGGGAAGCATTTTATAGGCTTACTGCAAATTTCTTAGACAAGTATTCAATATAAGAACATTTCCCTCTTCTAAAGTGGAAGCAGTACTGAAATATTTATATAGCTATTTATAGTTCATTCATTGCAATGGCTCTTGTGTCTCTAAATTACAGAACTGTAGTAGGGTGTCATTATTAAAGTAGCACAATAGTTACAATTATAAATAATGTAAATGCATTTTAATAATTTAATTGCTCTGAGATTTTGTGTGTGTGTATTATGAAAAATTCCATACATACAGTAGGTCCCTTAAGTTTAAAACGTTATGCCCAGTCCTGATTGTTTATTGTTCCTATAGAGTGTTCCCTATAGGGAAATGCAGTAAGAAAGATATGGAAAGGAGCTAAGTTTGTTGTCTCTTCCAGACACATCTTCAGTCTCTTGCTTCTTCAGAGTCTCCATTCCCACCTCTGTATCTCACGCAGCTCATCCCACTGAACCCACCCCATTCCATTGTTGCTCACACAGTTACTTCACCATCTTGTTCTTTGCCCACCTTCCCCCCCCCCCAGTCAACATCTCTCCACTTTCAACATCTTCCCATCTCTCTTAACCTTCTTCCTTTTGGCCTGGAGGAAAGAAGGTGCTTCCTTCCCATATAGGCTACCAGTGGGTCTCCTCAGCCCTACGCCAGCTATAAGTCCAAGGATATCTGGGGTGCGTAAGGGATAGGCTCTCTGCATGCATGGATGATACTGAGATCCATCCCAAACCACCCCCTGCCCGGCCCATTCCCCACCCTATACTGCCTCTGCTGCCAACCTGCTTGCTCCAGCAGGGCATCGGGGAGCTTCTGTTGCTTGCATGGACCTCTGGCCATTTGCACCTACAGCCCCTGTGTGCTGCTTTTGCAAGTCATCTTGTCCTGAACTTAATGGTGGCAGATCACCAGATCCACCACTGTAAGATCAGAATATTACTGGGCTGTTAAAAATGGCGATTCCATGGAACTAACAGACACAGTGACTCAGGCTGCTGCTATGCACCAGTATTTAGGGATGTTGCAGAAGCTTAGCTCTTTATACCCAGCAACCCGTGCGGGTAATGTTCAAGTCAGGGGACAGGACTTCTCCTGCCATTGACTCTTCCTGCAGACTTCTTATGTGGAAAGGTTCTCTAAGAAAAACGGAGTGATGCTATTCAGTTTTCCCCCATTCAGTGATGAAGGAGGTGGAAGAAACCAGTACCAACCACTACCACTAATTGCACAGTGTCAGCAAACTTGGTGGGGCCAAGGCAAGGTGTTTTCCCAGAGCTGTCAGCAACCTGGTGCCAGCACCAGTAGGAAAGAACCTCTAGGTCAAAGTAGGCTAGTACTTGATTAGACTCAACTAAAATGTCACAAAATAAGCAATCTTATTTACTTTGAGCTGGTCCACTCTGCCAAAGATCTCCAGCAGCTCATGGATCGTTTTAGCAAGGCCTGCCAAGATTTTGGACTGACAATCAGCCTGAAGAAAACACAGGTCATGGTTCAGGATGTGGACTCACCTCCCTGCATTACAATCTCTGCGCATGAACTGGAGGTTGTCCATGACTTTGTGTACCTTGGCTCAACGATCTCCGACACTCTTTCTCTTGATACCGAGCTAAACAAACGCATCGGTAAAGCAGCTACCACGTTTTCCAGACTCACAAAGAGAGTCTGGTCCAACAAGAAGCTGACGGAACATACCAAGATCCAGGTCTACAGAGCTTGCATCCTGAGTACACTTCTGTACTGCAGCGAGTCATGGACTCTCCGCTCACAACAGGAGAGGAAACTGAATGCTTTCCACATGCGCTGCCTCCGACGTATTCTCGGCATCACCTGGCAGGACAAAGTTCCAAACAACACAGTCCTGGAACGTGCTGGAATCCCTAGCATGTATGCACTGCTGAAACAGAGACGCCTGTGTTGGCTCGGTCATGTCGTGAGAATGGATGATGGCCGGATCCCAAAGGATCTCCTCTATGGAGAACTCGTGCAAGGAAAGCGCCCTACAGGTAGACCACAGCTGCGATACAAGGACATCTGCAAGAGGGATCTGAAGGCCTTAGGAGTGGACCTCAACAAGTGGGAAACCCTGGCCTCTGAGCGGCCCGCTTGGAGGCAGGCTGTGCAACATGGCCTTTCCCAGTTTGAAGAGACACTTGGCCAACAGTCTGAGGCTAAGAGGCAAAGAAGGAAGGCCCACAGCCAGGGAGACAGGCCAGGGACAGTCTGCACTTGCTCCCAGTGTGGAAGGGATTGTCACTCCCGAATTGGCCTTTTCAGCCACACTAGACGCTGTTCCAGAACCACCTTTCAGAGCGCGATACCATAGTCTTTCGAGACTGAAGGTTGCCAACTAACTAACTAGGTCCTAATAAAGGTATTGTTAGGCTTTGAGTTTGAGTTTTTCCCTTGTTGGACTAAGAGTACAATCCTATGCATGTCTACTCAGAAGTAAGTCCTATTGCATTCAGTTGGGTTTACTCCCATGAAAGTGTGGATAGGATGTAGCTTAAGACAGCTAACGATGATTTTTTTTTCTCTGTTTGGTATATAAAATAAGTTGAGATTCAAAGGAGTTAAAATAGTGGGAATATCAGAAGAGAAGGGAGAAGCACTTGCTAAAGTGTGAATCCATTAACCTCTGTGTGACTACTGTGAAGACATTGGTCTGAGATTTGAGGCCATAGCTCACTGTTAACAATGCAATGATGTCAGCAGTGACAATTGATTAGGTGTTATGTAACTGCGTACACTGTCAATGTACTTTTATCTTTGACAGTTTGGGGATAAAGTCTATATTTATCTCTTGGAGTGCATTGAGTTCTGTCCTTTTAATGTACCCCTTGACCCTCGCCTTTTGTTTCCATGTGGGAACATAATATATTTCTCTGCTCCTGCATGTGCTTCCGTCTATGTGCACCGCTGGCAATAACTGGGAGGGCAGATCAGAATAAAATTCCAGAATATTTGACAACTTGTGATATTGCTTGACTGAATAGAGTAACTCTTACCATATACTGTTTGGTTACTTTGTTCAGAACGTGGGTGAGCTTTTATGAAGAAGGTGAGTTTTTTATCCCATGAGAAGGAAAGTCAGAGAGCTAAAGAGATGTTTTCCATGGGTTGCTGTTGGGAACTAATCCTGCTTTTTGAGAGGTTAGAATTTCTCACATACAAACAGGAGAGAAAAAAGGTGAAAGTACCAGTTTAGGTTTCATCTCTAAGAGGCAATCTGGTGTTTTGGCAGTGCACATTGTATTTTCACCAATCAGAACATTATAATCCATGTATTTAACGTATGTATATGTCCATTGTGGTGGAAAGGTATATTTGAAAGGATTTTTCATGTATTGGAAGGATGCTATCTAGGGTGTGATATATCTCTAGGTTCACTTAGAGCAGGGGTGTCAAACTCATTTCATACGGAGGGCCACATAGCATTCATGATGCCTGCTGAGGGCCAGAAGTGATGTTATTAGGCAAGTGATGTCATTAAACAGGTCATAACCAAAAATAGACACTTTTTTCTCACTTAGGAACTCATTAGCTGCTAATAACAAAAGAGAAAATATATGAACCTTGATCATATTTCAAGATATGGGAGAGCCAGATTTTCATGTGGGCTGCCCTTTCAGCAGTAACACCTCAGCACTACTCAGCAGCTGAAAACCTGAGGGTCATATAAAAAGCTTCCGCGGGCCGCATCCGGCCCCCGGGCCTTATGTTTGACACCCCTGACTTAGAGATTGCAACCCTCCCCATGGGATCCTAGGACACTGATGTTTGACAGACTTTGCCATCACCTTAATTCTGCCCTCAAGTCTCATACTTCACAATTCACCATAGGAGTAAGTGGCTTATTTGAAAGAAAATAAAGAGGTTTGTTTGGAGACGTTATTAAGGTGGGGGCTGAATCTGCCCTGGTCTCCGCAGCCTCTGAGAGTCAAATCTGCTCCTTCCTAAGGTTCTATGTCTTAGTCATGCCGTAATGTGATGAAATGTTGGAAACTAGTTTTATCTAAGTACAAAAGCCTGTTCCCAATGTACCCTCATACTCTAGAATGACAAAGAAACAACACAGGATAAGATTGTATAGAAGGGGGAGAGCTAAGCAAATAGGTGCAGGCTTCCTATTCAGTGGCTAGAGCCAATAGGGAGGAAACTGTGTTTGCCCCACCCTGTGCTACCCCCGAAAACAGCCCCTGCCATTCATTCCAGTAGGGAAAAAAGTGATCTTGGAGACTCTGTTGTGGTGATGACACAACCTGCTCTACCTCTGATATTGGGTGACCCAGCCTTTGCCAACAGGGTTCTGTGAAGACGGGATCCAATGCGTATCTGTGGAAAGCATGCACTCCTAGGAATTTTACAGTGTACAAGGCCTCTCACCCCCCCCCCCTGTCAATTAGCATGACTTGTGTTCTGGTGTGCTCTACTCTCAAGCACATGTTTAAGTCTTTGTGCAAGATAAAATTTCTAGTCTAAATCCAGACACACACCAAATCTTAATTTTTAATGTACCAGGGAAAACTGCTTGGTTGAATTTTTTAATAACTGAATAATTATTTCGAAATGTGTTCACCTTCATCTGCTGGGCAAAAATGTCAAAATTGTATTTTATTTTTTTTTAAACAACCATAAGGTGTGCGTGGCTAATAAAACTGAAGCGCACACAGCCTGAAAAATGACATACATCCAAGTTGGATTATTCTCATTCCAGGGAGAAGTTTAATGGCTGATGCTCCCGAAGTTAACCAGACTGAGTTTTGCCAACACACCATGCTTAACAAAAGGCTCAGTAAGTCTATGGGAGTGTTGTCTTTGAGAGGTTCACAAGGGGAAGAAGAATTTTGCCAGGGCCTTTACTCTGAGTACAACTCTGTCCGTGAAGATGCCACAGATACCTGCTGCCCTTACCGGTGTAGAGCTGCTGACTGGGAAAGAAAAGGTAATGGTGGCACTGGGGCCGACCCCAAACGCAAAGTTTGGGCTTCCTCCTCAGACTTGCTGAGCTCAACCGACAAAACCTCCAAGAAGGACCATGTTGGGGATTCTCACAGGTACAATCACGCAGCAACGGTTTCAGGACGGACTTCAGCAACTGCAAGAAACAAGGAAGGAAGATATTCTGATGGAAGCATCGCCCTTGATATATTTGGCCCTCAAAAACTAGATCAAATGCGCCCTGTACTGGAGACATCCACGTCTGCTGCCTTATCAAGTGCCTTTGACAGGATCAAGGAGAGACAGAAGAAGCTACAGCTGCTGAGGGAAGCCATGAATGTGGAAGGTCAGTAAATTTCCTTGTGAATTTTGATCGGCTCGTAAGATCTCTTATACCAAGGTCTTCTCTGACACATACCCATGTCTGTGATACATGTGTTTTGAACTGGTGGGATCGGTATTTAGTCATTGTTATCATTTAACATGAAAGCAGCTTCATACATGCAGCCGCCTTGAGTCCCTTCGGGGAGAAAGGTGGGGTAAAAATAAAGTTATTATTATTATGTGGTGCAATATCTTGGTTTGAAACTTGACATTGAAGGCCAAAGGTATGAATTTTATTACCTAAATCTGAATTAATCTGCCTCAGGTGAGAAGTTGTTACCATTTGTTGATGACTGGTGCAAAAAAAAAAAAATCAACTCAAAATAAATTCAGTAAGAATATATCTAGAATCTGTACAATGAGCATTTCCACCTGGCAGGGGGTTCAAAACATGGCCTCTTTACTTTGTGGTCAGCCTGTACTTCTCAAGCAATATACTTTATAGTAAGACTCAGAAAAGGGGGGAGAACTGTCTTTTGCAGGGATTTTTCAACCAGTGTGCTGCAGCACATTGGTGTGCTACAGCTGGCCTGCAGATGTGTTTGCGGATCATATATTAGTAGGGACATTGGAGATGTGAGTTCCCAGCTAGCAGTGTGGTGTGCCTTGTCAGTTGTCCAAAACTGATGGTGTGCCTTGACAATTTTAGCACCTCGTCGGTGTGCTGTGAGTTGAAAAAGCTTGAAATCGCTGTTGATATAGCAAATGTTATACGAAGCGTGTTCATTTTGTGGTAACCATAAGAGCAATAATCTCACACCTGCCTCATTTCATGTTTCGCTGCTTTGAAGCCTCGAACTCAGGACATTTTTATTTAGTGTGTGTTATATCCCACCCTTCTTCCTTGATGGAACTCAGGGTGCATGCATGATATAGAATGCAGCTACCAGACACAATTCCATCTTTATTATCTTTTTATCAGTTGCCCATTTGTTTCTGAGCTCAAGATCGTGGCTTTCCCTTTAAAGAGTTGCTAGGCTTGAGATTTGGAGGCCCGCCTTTTTGCATGTGTGTCCCCCCTTGCATGCTGTATTCAACATCAGAAGTTCTGCTTCAAACAAGTGCCATGGTTGATTATAGTTCATCAGGTGTCCATTAAGAGCAAGATCTTTTTAGCAGCGGTGCCAGCCTTCCTTCTAGCATGCTCCCTCTAGGAAGGCCTCCTAGGCCTAGACACTGAATGAATTTAAACCTTTGCATTGCGTTGAAGCCATTTTCTGTTTCTGTATTTTTATGTGCAAACGGTTGCTGTGATTGCTTTTTAACTCTGCTGCTTTTCTTGTTTTTTTTAATGTATTGATTTTGTTTTGCTTCCTGAGAAATGTTATTAATGAAGAACAGAGTATGCACTTCTTAAATAGATGTGTGAAGTGCTTCAACTGCTCAGAAGCTTTAAGCTAAGTCGTGTTGATTCTTACTATAGGTAGGTTTAAAAATAGGATTATTCCCAGGAGTCGAATCTAACTTCTTCCCTCCCCCTATGCATTTGTGAAACCGAAATGACTGTTCCCTGTACTTGAGGTGAGGCCAGAGAGAAATCTTACCCTTTGAAATGCCTGACTCTGTATGTATGTGTCCACAAAGGCGAAACCAAAGACCTGACCCACCCCACTGATGAGCAAGAGTTGTATCATTCCCATTCATACAAGTTGTGGAATACCTAAAGCCCATGGTCACAAATTTTACCCTAAAGCACTTACGGAATTATTCAGTGGTTAGATTCTTGTAAAGAGAAAGCAAGTGTTGATATGTTGGCTCCTCCTGTGATGAACTGCTAGTTGACAAGTTTATTGTGACCACACTGGCAGTGGTTACAGACCAGTGGCCCTTTGTTGTTTTAGATTGTCTCTAGAATGCCTGAGATTAACCTGACCAATCTATCTGCATCATAAATGAGCTCTTTGAGAAAGATTTAACATACCTTATCCCTTAAAATAAACTGCAATGAATCACTGTGTGTCTATTATCCACTTCCTGTTCCCATGATAATACATTTCAGGGGCAGGATGGTGGGGGAACAGAACAACATTAATACAATGCACATTTTTAAATCTCCCAAATATTGAACGTTTATTTTCTAGTAGTCAAAAATAAGATGGAAAAATCCTGATCGAAGTATCAGTTCTTAAGGGAAAACTACATGTTATTTGAGAGCCATCAGTTTGGCTCTCCCAGTGCATCCTTACAGTCTTAAAAGCAACTGTGGTGGAAGGGGGAGGTGGAGAACACAGATTTGTATTGGAGCTGCTGTGCTGGAGGATTTGAATCTAACCCTTTTCCTCTAGTGCTGATTTTTCATTTCAACCCACCCACCCACCAACTCCCGTGCCATGCAAAAAGCTGCTATTAATTGTAGGGGAGAAAACACAATATTAAGAAAATGAAGACACCAGGACACCTGAACACAGATTTTCTGCATTGCATGTAGCCTGTGCGTGTACACACATTTGAAGTAACATATAGCAATTTCCAGTATATTTTACTAGGTAAATTGAGAAATAATTTTGCACTTCAAGGCAGGCTGTCTAGAACAAATGCAAATTCAGAGGGGAATCCAAAGCAATAAAATTCCATAGCAGTAAGAAGGCAACACACAGCCCAATCCTATGCATGTCTACTCAGAAGTAAGTCCCATTACAGTCAATGGGGCTTACTCCCAGGAAAGTGTGGATAGGATTGGGCTGAAAACCGGCTGTCAGAAATCATGCCGCTCCAGCAGGCTGAGACTACATTCTAAATGAAGAAGTCTTTTATTCCCATGCCAGTCTGGCTAGACTGCTGGATGGAGTGGAGTTGGGCACCCAGATACATCCGTCGACACCTGGCTGTCTTCCCAGACTCTGCCCCAGACTTCATCCCTTTACGTAACCCATCTTGTGCAAGCGAAAATATGTCAGGAAAACCATTATGTGGCTTTACAGTGATGGCACCGCACATGAGGTACACACCCACCACTCTCTACAGGACAATTCAACCCTTCAGGTAGATGTCATGCAAGTCACAGCAGCTAGAGTTTATCTGTAAGACGTTGCAGAGTGGCAGCATGACTGTATTTTCTTACAGTTTACTTTCTAGCTGCTGTGGTTGCAGCCAGTAGGCTTGGTCCCTGCCTGTCCCTCCCTGATTGGCAAGCAAGCCTGATTGGCCGTGGGGAGGATCACCACCCACTTAATCCCCAGCGTATGTACCTGACTGATCCATTCTGAAGGTCTGTACTGAAATTTGGAACATATGTATCTCAAAACAGCCAGCATTATTGTTCTTGCACAAAAGCACCACAAAGGATGAACTGCATCGTAGTGGGGAGATGGTGTAATTGCTTTCTCCTGAATAACAATATGACATAATTAAGCATAAGATAAGAACATAAGAACAGCCCCACTGGATCAGGCCATAGGCTGTACCCCGTAATGGATTTTTCCTCCAGAAACTTGTCCAATCCCCTTTTAAAGGCATCCAGGCTAGACGCCAGCACCACATCCTGTGGCAAGGAGTTCCACAGACCGACCACACGCTGAGTAAAGAAATATTTTCTTTTGTCTGTCCTAACCCGCCAAACACTCAATTTTAGTGGATGTCCCCTGGTTCTGGTATTATGTGAGAGTGTAAAGAGCATCTCCCTATCCACTCTGTCCATCCCCTGCATCATTTTGTATGTCTCAATCATGTCTCCCCTCAGGCGTCTCTTTTCTAGGCTGAAGAGGCCCAAACGCCGTAGCCTTTCCTCATAAGGAAGGTGCCCCAACCCCGTAATCATCTTAGTCGCTCTATTTTGCACCTATTAGCTTGTAACTATTGCTTCTGTAGAAATAAGTTGCAATTGTTTGCATTCTACTGGAGAAGCCACAGCTTCATTTTAACAATTAAGCTTCCATTCAGTTATTAATTTGCTACCATCCTGTGATTTTGGAAGAGAACCTTCAGTTCTATGGCACTGATGCACAGTTTCCTTGCAGAAGCAAATGCGGTACTGTGTATGATGTACTTTTGTTACCGGATGCAATCTCTGTGGTTCTAAATACAGTTTAAAATCCAGAGGTGGTCAGATTGGATTCTGCATGGTTGGTGCAGTGTTTTGAGTCTGGTTACAGCAGTGCTTGGAACATCATATTCTGCTGACCATAGAAACTGTAGCGGCACAGTACACTGTTGTTTCAGGTGTCTAAGAGAGAATGGGGTTGAACAGAATATGTGCAATTTGATTTTCAGGGAAAACATCTCATAGCCCTAGTTCTTGGGAAGTCTGCTTGATATTAACCTGGCTGATGGCCAACGCCAACTTCAGCTTGATATTTGGAATAGCTTGTATAATTTTATCACTGTGAAGAAAGTAGTAACTGAACTGTTTAGCTTCTCATTTTGCAAGGAACATCTAGATCTTTTTCTGAATGCTAAAATTGTATTTGTTGTTTTACTGGATTTTTGTCCCAATTTTGTGTAATATAAGCAGCTTTTTTTCTTGCTAACCACTTTAAAAATCAGTATAAATGTCTGCAAGACAGAGCAGTGAAACAGAATGTTCAGAGTTTAAAATCTTAAATCTGCCATGGACTCAACATGTGACCTTAGACAAGCTGCTTTTTCTCTTGGCTTCAGCTTCTGTCTGCTGTAGGGAGATGATAATGCAGGCTAACTGTCATGCCTTGACCAAGTTTGGAGAGAAGCCAGGGCTTCCAGTTGGGGGTCTGGGTCCAATACATGCAGACCAGGGTTCGAGGGGCCAGAGACTGCTTCTCTGGGAAAGGAGCATGGCTCATTGGTAGGGCACCTGTTCTACATTACAGAAGGTCTCAGGGTCAATCCCTGCCATCTCCAAATAGGGCAGAGACAAATTCCTATCTGAAACCCTGGATTGCTATTGCCAATAGGAGTTTACAATACTGATAGCTTAATCCTATATATACGTACATGTCTGTTCAGAAGTAAGTTCCGTAGTGTTCATTGGGTCTTACTTCTAGGAAAGTGTGCATAGGATTGCAACCTGAGTTACATGGACCGATGATCTTGATTTCAGTTTAAGGCAACTTCCTATCAACCTGTGATGTGGGAATCAGGCAAGGTTGTCGTTTGCAGATTATTATCATTTGCCCCGACAAGTTGCATAGACAAAAGAACCAACTTTGAAGCAATAGTTATGTAATGGCCGTTTGGCTCCTAAGATCATTTGATCTAGCTAGGTTCATGTGCAGAACTATTTTCTCTGGCCCTCATAGTGGTGGTGCTTCTAAAAGGCAACGCCAATAGCTTGCTGACAGGTAGGAAGCAAGGTGCTTGGGCTTGTTTGCTGGAGGTCCTGGTTTGGATTCACTTCCCGGTAAAGGGGGAGGCATCTGGTGTGTCCCTTCAGGTACCAGGAGATTGTGTTCCAGTCCTGCTCAGATTTTAAACAATTATGTCAAATAACTTTCACTCGTGCCAGGCTTCATGGTGACCTTTTCTGTTCTCTAATAAGAATATTTGGTTACAGTGAACAGTGCTGGGAGAACATAATGGGTTTTGGTATGAAAAAGTTGAAGACCACTGCCTTTTGTCAAACTAATAGTCACCTTGTAAGAATTACAAGATTCACCAGGACGTTCTCTTATTTAAATGCCATTGGAACAGAGGACTCTTGGAACTTGTGAACCTTTGCCTGTGTAAGAGAACTTCATAGTGGACTATGCCTGTGTCCTCCTTATATTCACAGATAAGCAATTCATTCTGTGCCATTGTGACTATCAGGCTCTCTAGTTATGAATTAGGCATAGTGAGGGTGCATATTAACCTTAGTATTTTAATTTTTTTTTTTGAGTCATTGATTTTTTAACCAAAGCTCCTTGCTTCCAATTTTAATTTTTAATTAAAGGGTACTTCTTTCAAAAGGAAAAGACTGAATATCAAAACTCATTAAAATAATATTTAGTTAATCCATATGCAAACATGTGAGATTTCCCAAACTTTCGAACTTTTTGTACACAGATTTTTTAAATCCACAGATGAGACTCAATACTGATGGCCACAGATAAGAGAGACCCTGCTGATCCCTGGAGAAGGGGGGGAAGTCCCTTTACAATCCCCATTCTAAAAACTGCTTTTCTAGGGAGTCAGAGTATTAGCTATTATTTTGCAGCTCACTCCAAGAAAACCGATCCCCTCCCCTCGCCCTGACTCATTGAACAATAAAGTGATTTATAACCAGGGCAAAGGGAGGGAGTCACTTTTCTCAGAGTGAGCCACAAAATATTTATTTTTCACATTTTTTTTTATACCGCTCTTCCTCCGAAGAGCTCCGGCCGTGTACACAGCTGCTTTCCTCCTTTTGTCCCCACAACAGTCCTGTGAGTTAGGTGAAACTGAGAGAAAGTGACTGGCCCAAGGTCACCCAGGAAGCTTCATGCCTGAGGGGGAATTAGAACCTGGATCTTCCAGATCTAAGTCCACCTCCCAAACTGCTGCACCGCTCTGGCTCTCAGCAACTCTAATTGACTACCTAATTGACAATTCTAAAATAGCAATTCTAATTGATTACCTAACTGACTTGTTTGTTTTGTTTTAACTGCTTTTATTTAACACTTTTTTGATATCTGAGGGAGTCCCAGAACCAAACCCCAGAAGATACTGAGGTCCCACCTGCACTATAATTATTTGCATCTTTAAGGGAAGCCCTTTCTGACAGTACTTATGGAGATCTTCCCCATCTCTTCTTCCTAGTACAGTGTTTGTTTATGTTAACTTGAATCTTGCATTTGGAATAACAAAATTTCAGATCAAAATGTTGGGTCTTTAATTCCTGGTCGTGTTACTGGCTGCGGTGAGCGGCATGTTGCATGCACTGGACTTGCGTGCCTTGCTTTCAGTAAATGGCATGTTTGCTTCATTTCAAACTAGGTTTCTGCTTTCCTTTGAGCTTGCTCTTTGCAGATATTGACAACTGGATAGAACAAGCATGCATTCAATACAAGTCAGTGCAGACATTGATTTGCAAGCCGCAGCGTTACTTCGTTTATGTCATTCCCAGCCGGGTCCTTCCGCTGTATGTTGACTGCACAGAATCAGTGACAATTTGCGAGGCTTGACTTTATCCTAAGCAGTTCTAATTCAGGGTGGATCTATTCACTCTTGAAAAGGTTGATATTCTGAATGTCACAGAGCTCTGCCCTACTTGCAAACTGATGCATAAGCATAGCAGTCAAGGTTGAGCCTGTGTGCATGGACCATAACAATTGGCATTGCGGCCATACAAACATATTGCTCCCCCAGAAGAAGCTGAATCCCATAGTCCAGTAACGAGAATCACTTCGTTCTTATCCGCTCACAGATTCAGTCCTAAGGACAACTTTATCATGAAAACACATTTGCACACACTGGGGTGTTTGGTAGATGTATGAGCTCTTCTCCCTTACCCCTGCCTTGAGTATGTCAGTCTGCTTTCCATCTTGGCATGGTGTTTTAACATGAGCTGGGTTACTACCCTGGGTAACCCTGGGTTACTACCATTTTTTAATATAACCAGATGATGTTACCACTGTAGCACACAAAAGCATATACTGTCTGTTAATTTGTGAACTAGGAGATGTTTATTTGTATATAAATTCCCCTCATAAATCTGTGCACAAGTTTCTAAACAGTAGTTGGCATAATCGAGCTTCTCTCCATTATTGTGTGTTCATTATTCTATACAGGACCTTGTGGTTGCATTCTAGTTCTACAAACCATTCTAGTTCTTGGGCAGCTCAGTCCTAAGCTCCGAGGCCACCACAAGGAGCAGCAACGCTGAAATGGCAGCCACTGCATCCTGTGGGGCCAGAGCAGCCGCCGGAGTCTCCTCTGGGTTAGGGAACAAATGTTCCCTTTACTGTAGTGGCTGCAATTGGTTTCCTCACTCTCTGTTTAGCAGGTGTAGAACCAAGGAGGCCCGTGTTGCTGTAGCCTACTGGTGCAGGCCTCAGTAACAGTGATTGCTGGGGCTGCCCCAATTCAGGATTAGGCCCTTTGTCAGTTTCCACTTTTTAGAAAACCATATGCATTGTGACATCCCCTTTCCTTTTTCAGGCTGGGAAGGGTGTCCCAGATAGTTGACAATGAACTGTTAGATGCCTTTACAGTTCTTTCCCCTGAAGGAAGCATCATCCTACTGAAAACCTATAATTATCCTCCAGAACCCATAATCTTTTGCCTTCAGCTTGTTAAACATTTTATACCACTTGTCCCCTGGTATTGCTTTGCTAATGTAGGGCTGCCTTTGTTCCTCAGAAATGTGATCAAGCTAAAAATCAAGGTTTCTATTTCTAGTTATTTTTTTTTCCATTCTGAAAATAAAAATGCAAGAAATAAGAATTTTGAGGTCAAACTTATTTAAAAATAATAAGGCTGTTAGAAACGGAGAGACATCAATGGCATCAAGAAAGACTGCACTTTTATTAACTGCTGCTAAATTTCAAATAGCTTTCTGAGGGAAATGTAAAAATCCTATTCCCATTTGGGGGTGGTTTGATCAAATTCAAGACCTTCTAGTAATGGGCAAAACCCAGCTCAGATCAAAGGAATCTTTAATACTGTATACATAATTGGTTTCCTTGAGGGGAAAAAGAATCCTTACAGGTGTTGATTTCACCTAAAACAGGTGACGGTTGCAGTTAGGGCTGCATTTACTGAAACAACAATGTGATCATGGGCGAAATCCTAACCTGTGCTGGAACAGGCAAGCCAGGAGGCTTGCACTGTATCCGGCGCAGGATTGTGGCCAGAAGCGGCTCAGCCAGAGGTAAGGGGAAACGTTTCTCCTTACCCCTGGGTAAGGGCTACTGGCCACAATGGGTCTCCTCGGACTTGCGCCACCTCCTGAGGTGGCACACGTCCAAGGAGAGCGGAGCGACTTGAAACCGGGAACTTCCTGGGTATAACTACCAGATCCCAGCCCTGCCTCCTGCTGCCTGCCTGCCCGCCCGCCCCTAGGGCCACCCATTGCCCTCCCTCACCCCACCCAGGAACACCTCCCTCCCTCCTCCGCCCCGCCCACACCTTCCTTTTCCGCTTGTATCGATGCAGGCGGACCGACACAAGCTGCTGAGGGGAAGTCGGCGCAGAGGCTTGTGTCAGCCTTCGCAGGCTGGCGCTTCTCAGAGCGCCAGCCTGGCTTCCCCTCGAGGAGACGCAAATGTGCTTTACGGCACATTTGTGACCCTCCTAGGCCGGCACTTAGGCACAAGGAACTTAGGCCGGCATATAGCACAGTTTGGATTGCGCCCTGTTTTATGAATGGTCATCCCTTATTGTATTTTGTTTACATTTTTGTGTGTGTACATATATACTGTACAGTAAAACCCATACTATCTAGCACACTTGGGAAACATTTGGGAACATAACCCAAATGGGAACATAACCCAAGTGTAACTGTTTACAAAGCTTTCACCAAACATCTGACAGAGCTTCCTTTGGGATGCCTCTCCGCCCTCTCTTCTTCATGAGTGTCCTCTAGAAACAGAGACATTCCACTTCCTTCCTTACATGGCCCATATATGGCAGGAAGTGGAAAAAATATCATACCTAGAGGGCCTTGGCAGAAAGGGAAGGATTGCAGAACAGTACTGCAAGGGAACCTTGTCTGTAAGTGAGGGGGCTGTTTAGTTAACTGGCAGTTTAATCAGTGAGCTCTGTTTAGAAGCATCTCTGCTCACCTTTGGCAGCATGTGACGATTTGGATTAACAGAGTTTACCACTTAACCAAGTGTTTCAACAACATGGCTCTGTAGGTGTGTGTAAATGTTCTTCCTTATAAGATTTCCCAGTCTTGATACGTGGCTGTAGAGACAGAAAGCTTTGGATCCTGGCACTGGCAGAAGCTTGAATTCTGGAGCCTGCCTTGTGGGCTTGTGTGGTCCAACCCACTTTCTAACTAGAGCCTGCCCTGGAGTTAACCCTGGTAGTCAGGTAGGCACCATTTGAAGCCCTGGGGCAAGTGTAAGCAGTCACAGGCCTGATTGTGACTTGTTCAGTGCCTGTAGCTGTGGGTTTGGCAGCCAGGTTGTTGGCAGTGCACTCCTTGGGCAGCCCGATGGCCCAGGCAATGGTCTCAATGGTCGTGCATGGGGAAATGGCCCACTCGCCAGATGGGCTTGACAGTGCTGCTCCCAGACATAAATGGTTCTTTAAAATGATACTGTTATGTTAGTGGCCATTCATTCATTCATTCATTTAAAAGATTATATCCCGCCTTTCCCATACTGAAGCAAATACCCAAGGCGGCTTACAAATACCACCTTAAAATGTACAATAAGTGGAACAATAAAATCATAATAAGAACAGTGGGGGGGGGGGGGTCAACTATTTAGACCACATCATTATTACAGAGACATAGACCACAGCATTGACTAGTAGCTTTTTCTATGTTTTAAAAGTCATAAGATTGAGATGATTACATGGCATATTATGGTCTTAAATATCCACCGAGTGTTTACACCCTTTTGTTTACTTAAAACTCTTTCAGAACATGTGCGGAGATATAAATCTTACCACAGTGATATATACAGCACGGACAGTGAGAGTCCATCATTTATTTCTACGGAGGCAGATTTCAGACAAGGTAAGAACTGTTTGGAATTAAAATAACAAACCAGTTGTGTAATCTGAATCCCCAGAGCCCTGGCCTTCACTTGGTGACTCGTAATCTTACCATTACAGAGTTGCCTCAATGACACTGACTTAATTTGTCATTTTTGTTGCTTTTTCCCTTTGCTGCTTCCTTGCTCCGTAGATGCAAAGAAGGAAAAAAAGCTTCCCATATCAGGGTATGGAGAGGGGCCTGCAATTGTGCTGGACTCAAAATCAGCAAGAAGTTAGCATGACAACTACTCTACTTTATTATTCTTTCTCATACAGTTTACACCAGGGGTATCAAACATAAGGCGCGTGGGCCAAATGTAGCCCCTGGAAGCAGTTCATCTGGTCCCCGATATAATTGGGTTCTCCCAGCATGATAATTGGGCTCTTTCATATCTTGAAAATATGAACAGGATTTGCACATTTTCTCTTCTGTCTCTAGCAGCTAATGAGTTTATATGTGAGAACCAAGTGTTTATTTCTGGCCATCATCTGCTGAATGATGTTACTTTCTCCTTCCTGAGGTCACTTCTGGTCCTCAGTAGGCACCATGAACACTAACTTCAGCCCTCAGTATGAAACGAGTTTGACATTCCTGGTTTACACACTTACAAAGAAAAATTTCTGTAAGGGACAGCAGCAGCTGAGCAATAACTAGTTCTCTACAGCAGGGTTGTCAAACATAAGGCCCGGGGGCCGGATGCGGCCTGCGGAAGCTTTATATATGGCCCTTAGGCTTTCAGCTGCTGAGCAGTGCTGAGGTATTACTGCTGGAAGGGCAGCCCACATGAAAATTGGGCTCTCCCATATCTTGAAATATGATCAAGATTCATATATTTTCTCTTTCGTTATTTGCAGCTAATGAGTTCCTAAGTGAGAAAAAAGTGCTTGTTTTTGGTTATGACCTGTTTAATGACCTCACTTCTTGCCTAATGACATCACTTCCGGCCCTCAGCTGGCATCATGAATGCTATGTGGCCCTCCATATAAAATGAGTTTGACACCCCTGCTCTACAGCATTGCTGACCAAAGAGCACTTGCTTGCTTCTCTTCCTGACTTTCTTAGTGTTAGTTTGTCTCCTTCCTTTTGTAGGTCTAATCCCCTTCAGAAATCTTAGGTACCTCCCCTCGTCTCTCCTGTTTCCAGTGATGAAATAGGGCCACCCCCACTTCCCAGATTATGTAAAAGTGTGATTTAGCAGATAGTCAGCTTTCTCACTGGAAGGTACAAGGTAGCTCAGTTACTTTATTATAGTATTATATCATCTTTCTTAAAGACTCAAAGACTCAGTTACACCTTGCAGAAGAAACCTAAAATGGCTTCCACTGCGTCCTTGCCTATGAGCATTTAACAGAAAAGGCCCTTGCTAGGTTCCATGAGGAAATAAACAGCAAAAAGGCAGAGAGATTTTAAAAAACTGCTGAAGTCTGAGGTTAAAGGTGGATTCCAGCTCTGCAAATGGTTGACCACCCACCAAGCTGGAGAATGAGGTCCTGGAAATACTTCCTTGAGTCCTGAAAGTTTCCATGTGTTAGAAATGAATCCCACTGAAAATGGGAAATGAACTCAGAAAACTGAAAATTCAGAGGTACTTACAAAGTACATATACTATATAGAACCAATATAGTAATAGGAAATGGAAATGACTGTAATTTTTATCATATTTATATTTTGCTATCAGTGTGGGTCGCTTTACTCAACTTGTTTAAATCTGTGCTGTTAGAAATCAGACTAATTTTTCCAGTATTGAAATGTGGATATAATGATGATCCTTTTAAGATAATTCATCTCATACAGTGACTCGGGATGCTATGATAAGATTTCATGGCGTAAACTTAAATTGTGATTTTTGTGTCTTGTCAGCAAGGAGGCTTGAAGCTTTGAGAGATGATTCCAGTGGTCCTTTCCCAGGAGTAGATGATGACTCTCCATCAGGTCGAATCCAGGGACAAAGATCAAGGTAAAACATGAGGGATATGATAAATATCTTACTAATCCTTAATCACAGAGGTTTTCCTTCTTTCACTCCCTGGTGTTTTAGACATGCGTATACACATGCACAAATATTCATATAGTCTGTGTCGGTGATTCTCACACATTTAGCAGCCGGACCCACTTTGTAGAATGAGAATCTGTCAGAACCCAGCGGAAGTGATGTCATGACCGGAAGTGACATCAAGCAGGAAATTTTTCACAATCCTAGGCTGCAATCCTACCCAAAGCAGATTTAGACAGGAAATCAGGAAACATTCCCTAGCTGTCAAAGTAGTTGGGCAACGCAACACAATACTTACCCAGAAGTAAGTCCCATTGACTATCATTGTTAAAAAAATATACGTAGTAGCTTGTTAAAAGTACAGGTCTGTAACATTTGCCCAAATGTAGTCACCTACCATGGTAGCATCAAGTCTAATTTATTAAAAATAAAATATTGAAATGAATGGGGACCCACCTGAAATTGGCTCCTGACCCACCTACTGGGTCCCGGCCCACAGTTTGAGAAACATTGTTCTATGTTCTATGCTAATCATGTATAGGAAAAGTCTTGTCACTTGTCCTCTGTCATGAACTTAGGTTCTATTTCAGAGTACAGAAGATGCCCACATAATTATACCAGGGGAGTGTTTGAGCCTGAGTGGCAAGTCAAGTTCTGAATCAGCGACTTGCAATTTGACCCGTAAAAAAAATTTAGAGTAATTCAAGTAGAGCCATGAGTCATTCTGAGAAACTAGTCAAGTGCAGCCCCCCCAAAAGCTCAAGCCTTTCTCGACCCTTCAGCTCCTGCCTCCTAAAACCTACCCTCCCATCTTGTCTGCTGCTGTCCTTCAGAATGCCTGCTTGATTCTGGATCTCCCAGAAGATATTTGGTGCGATGCAGAAGTGGTGAAAAAGTAACACACACAAACACACACAAGTAGCATAGGGACTTGGGGTAGGATTTTAGTCATTTCGTGTCCTGACTCTTTTTTAGAGTCACTAGTGCTGAGTAACAAGTCGAGTTGGGGTCAGCGACATCTGTGACTCTAGTCAAAACAAGTTGTAAAAAACAGCATTTTCACAACTCGAGTCGAGTCATTTAGAGTTGAATACCTATCCCTGGATGATACAGATGTTTGCACCACTAACTTGGTGTTTTAGCTACACTACCAGGTCTATTAGGTCCTTAAGCACTGAGCAAGGAGTGGGAGATTCCACTGTTTCGCTGATGGAATGTGTTGCGTTGCCCAACTACTTTGACAGCTAGGGAATGTTTCCTGATTTCCTGTCTAAATCTGCTTTGCTCAGACTTGAATAACTCTGGGTTTCTTCAGTTTGAGGTGAGGTCTGAAGCAGAAATATTTCTGACTCATTTCCTAAGAGATATGTGGATATACATGGGCAAGTACATGAAACTCTTTAAATAAAAGAGTGATTTGTAACCTTTAAGACCACAAAAACTCTATTGTATCACATATAAGAATGAAAGATGTGTTTGGAAATTTGAAGGGATATAGGTGTGGATCACCTACCACAAAAGGCAGATGGTTGTGTATGACTAGCGTAGTGAGTGGAGTGGTGCACCATAGTGCAGTGGTGTGAGTGTGCATAGTGGTGTGCATAGTGAGTGGTGCACCATCAATGGCACTCTTATGATCCATCTTTCCCACTGCCTCTTCCCATTGCTGCTCTTTGAACTTCCCCAAAACTTATCCCTGAGGGACTCAGGACTTTTGGCAATAGCTGGGGGGGGGCGGGTTCTGCAGGAAGGATTCTCAGAAACGGATGCACTCCCTCAGCACTACCACATGCGGGATATTGTTCAGGGGAGCTGTGCCACTTTCTGAGGCTTTCCCCCAGGCTGTTGCCAAGAGATCCACAACTTGTGGAAACAGCTTTGGCCGGGTGCTCAGGCAGCAGCAGTGGGGAATAAGGGATGAGAAAGATGACTTGCGTCGTTGCAGGTTCAGCACTCAGGCTCAGGGGCTGCAGCAGGGAAGGAGGGTGAGGAGGAAGGTATATACAATTGCTGCTGTACATTTGTCACTGAGGAGACCACCACTTGTAACCACATGCAGTTGGGAGGGTACTGAAGCTCTGTTCTCACCTTCCCTTTCTTGTGTTCACTGAATACATGGAGGAATACTGCCAACCTCCACACCCCCAACCTGCTGTTGAGAAGCATGAGATGCTGGCTGATACAGGTAGAAAGGGGAAGGGAGGCTGGTGACAAGACTGACAAAATGAAATGAAATAAAAAGAACTGTGACCAGGACAAGCAGCCATGAGGGACAAAGAGGAATGCACTGCTAATAATTGCAGCACAGGGCCACTAATGTGAACTTGCTCGCATCATTAACGCAGAGCCAGCCTGTAAGAACATGTCGTTGTTTTTTGGAGGAGAACCAATCACAGTATTGGAGAGCAGTCTTTTGACATAGAGGGAAGGCAGAATTCAGACTGTGTTTTGTTTTGAACACCAGAGTTCATCAACCAGTGCCATGCAAAAAAGGGTTTCTCTTTCTCTCTCTGTCTCTGTCTCTCTCTCTTACACACACACACACACACACGCGCGCACACAGAGGGGGGGGAATTACTAGTATGATAAGTTTCTGGTTACTGAAACTTCATTGCCAGCAAAAAAACAAGGTAGACTGCAGGGCTATAATTTGTTTGTTGTTTTTTTTCCTTTTTATTTAATGCTGCACCCTGTTCTGTTGTGAATCAGCCCCTCCCTTCTTTATCCACCCACAAGAAAATGCCTTATTGGCTGCAACCTTTGCTCTAATTCTTAATCAAGTCTTTGCAATTCCAGTTCAGGATGACTGCTACTGCCAATGATTGCCCTTAATCATCCAAGATTGTATTTGTCCTCCTCCAATTCACAACCCTCTGAGATAAGATCAGTCACTGTAAATTTTGGTACTGCATTTCTCTTCTTTTTCTTCCCACTGTTCTTGGTAGACTGCCCATAGGCCCAACTGGCTTAATAATCATGCAGACTCTGCTTTTCAAAGCGTTTTACAGATTGGAAAAATCAAGTGATAATTTAAAAAAAGAAAGCAAGTAAAACTATCAGAACCGTGTGGAATATATCCACCAGCTGTTTGGGCATTTGCCAGATTCATGAAAATAGTATTTGAGAACTCATTTTAATTCACGCTGTTTGGGAAGACTAACAATCCTATCCTGTGCTGAAACAGGCAAATCGAGAGGCCTGCACTGTATCCAGCGTGGGATAAGGGCCCAAAGCGGCTCAGCCAGAGGTAAGGGGAAACTTCTCCCCTTACCTCTGAGTAAGGCACCCTGGCCCCTATGGGTCTCCTTAGACTTGTGCCACCTCCTGAGGTGGCACAAGTCCAAGGAGAGCGGAGCGACTTGAAGTTGCTCTGAGCTCCCCGGGAATAGGGGTTGAGAACTGCATAACTGCCGGGTCCCAGCCCCACCTCCCACTTCCCGCCTGCCCACCACCCACTTTCCTCCCACCTGGGAACGCCTCCCTCCCGCCTCCTCCTCCCCACCCACCCCAGAGTCTTGCATCGGCCAAGCTCCGCCGACACAAGACTCAGAGTCTCCATCAGCGCGGAGGCTTATTCCAGCCTCCGCAG
Organism: Tiliqua scincoides; assembly: GCF_035046505.1. Classification (NCBI taxonomy): domain Eukaryota; kingdom Metazoa; phylum Chordata; class Lepidosauria; order Squamata; family Scincidae; genus Tiliqua; species Tiliqua scincoides. The sequence continues at coordinate 12,330,811 of NC_089826.1, forward strand.
GCTGGCGTGCCTTGCCAACTTCTGAGTAGGCACAAATGTACCTTAAGGCACGTTTGCAACCGTCCTGGGCTGGCGCAAGGTACTTGCGCTGGCCCAAGTGCAGCTCAGGATTGCGCTGTAAGTGTTAACGTTCAGAAGCAAGTAACATAAACAATTTTAAATTGTCCATTGGAAGGATTACAAAATACTCAACCAAATGAAAGAATCTTGCTTTGCATATGGAGAGTATTCAGACTTCTTCAGATTGGTCAGACTTCTAACAGTAGGGAACATCAGTGATTGATTGATTGATTGATTTAGTGTTAATTACGTGCAAATAAATTATGAGGATTAACTGTAGCCCTCGAGTTCTATAGTGAACTCAAGATCTTTGCCATACCGGTACAGCTCTCTGTCTATATGTCAGGTTGGACCCCTCTATGCCAGTATTCCAGCAGCAGCTGAAAGTATATTTATGCTCCTCAGCCCATGGGGTTGAGCTCTGATTTGTGCTTTATAATTTTTGGTTCCTTCTGTGCTTGCTTTTTACTCTCCTGTGATATTTGTTTTGTTTAATCTGATTACTGTATGTATGGATTTTTAACTTACTTGTAAGCTGCCTCGAGTGTCTCCATCTTGGAGGAGAAAGATAAAAATAAATAACTTTTCAAGGAACTTTTCACGTTCCTTTTTGTTTTGTTCCACTCCTCCAACCAGGAAGTGCTACTATGCCTCTCCAACAAATGTAAAAATGCCCAGTCCAAAGGAAGCAGTGATAGTTCCTTTCCAGCAGGCCAAGAACCCACTCTGTTGGATTCAGGGAATAGCACTCACTACACTGAATAGTGAGTGAAAAGAGCTGGAGATTCATTCCAGCAAGGTGATGCAGCTGAGGGAAAGATCCAGCTAGAATGCATCAGGTTATCTAAGAACATAAGAAGAGCCCCTTTACATCAGGCCAAAGGCCCATCTAGTTCATCTGCCTGTATCTCACAGTGGCCCGCCAAATACTTCAGGGAACCCACTAGATGACAGACACAACCTGCATCCTGGTGCCTTCCCCTGCATCTGGTTTATTCCACTCTGTTTTGCAAACTTCTTCCAGGCATCACTTTTGACCCACCTTTCTTCCCTTGTTGTTTTTTAAACTTTTAATAAAAACTGGTCCAATTTTAATCCCTGGTCTGCCTTTTCTCTGGTTATGGGGCAGTTCATGGATTGTCACATCTCTCTGCAGATGCTACTGCAAGTAGTTGTAGTAAGAACCTCTGTAGTAGGAACCTCTGGGCTTAGATGTCTCCTGCGAGCGGGGTTTTGCCCAGACAGCCTCCCTCCCTCTTATAGCCTGGGCTGGTGGAGCAGGTACATTCTACCAAGACATTCCCTCATACAGCTGCTTGTCTAATGAAAGAAAGTGGGGCACAAGGAAAGGGCAAGCACTCTAAATACGCACTCCCCTGGATCAGTCTGCATTCTCTTGGGAGTCCCCTCTTGTCCGTGACAGAAATTCAAATAGAGGAGCACTATTTACCTAGTGTGCCGTGCTGTGCAGCCTACAAGTGAAGAAGACGAGAAACTGCATAGTGGACACAATGAATTCATGTAATAGATTTCATTGAAGTGAAAGGGTTCCATGTGGAGAACCTATGCCAAAGCAGCAGAGCACTTACACAGTGTTGGTTGGTTGGCAACCTTCAGTCTCGAAAGACTATGGTATAAGCCTACAGCACCCAGTATTCCCAGGCAGTCTCCCATCCAAGTACTAACCAGGTCTGACCCTGCTTAGCTTCCAAGATCAAATGAGATTAAGCATGTGTGTTGAGCTGCTGTAAATTCTCCCATGACTGCAGCGGTGTGATGAAAGAAGCAGCACCTTTGCAACTTCTATCGTGTCACACAGCTCTAAAGGCAGCAAAAGCTCTTTTCCCCACTTTTGGAATATCGTCACTCTAGGTCTACTTGCATCTGATAGGTTAAATTTCCACCTCTTGCTTTCACAGTGTCTGGTCCTTTCCCTGTCAGTTCTACTCCTGAACCTTCTGCTTCACTCTTCATTCTTCACACTCTAACTCATTCCTTTACCCTGGCTTCCTTCTCTTGACCCCAGTATTCAACAAGGTCTCTGTAAGTAAGGCAGACAATGACTTAACATTAGCTCTCTTGCTTTTCACTACAACCAGTTTTCCAGGTGACTGGTAATCCAACTAGCACCAAGTTAATAAGTAATTTCTTTTGCCTGACTTGAGAACACAAGTTCTCAAGTCAGATGCAAATTTAGGCTGACCTTGAGGCAGATAGCTGCTTCTTGTGTTATTCAGATATTGAAATAAGGTACTATTGCCTAATAATTATCAACATGCAACCTGGCTTTAACTGCTGCATGCAATAGTCTTGTTTTTGCTGTACACTTAAGTGATAGAAAGTCACAATTGGATACAGCTTTTTTCTGTATATACATATAAGTAAATCCTGTGATGCAGTAATTGCACCTGAAAGTCTTCACATGGTTTGCATGTTAGGAATTTTGTCATTTCTTCATATCCTTGCTTAAACCGATCCTATACCTCTCCCTGTCTCCCCATGTGCATCGGAGTGTGCCACCTCCGTATATGAAGCGCATACACCATCTCACAGAGAAAATGCCTGGGACAGCGTTGGGTGTACAAAGTGAATGAGGAAGGAGGAAGTGCAACTTTTTAAAAACTTTGGTTGTCTTTCTTCCCTGTACCCCCCAGCTTGTTTGTCTCTCTGAAGCCACTTTTGGCTGTTGAAAGGATGTCCCAGGTCAACATTGCTGGATTCTGTATTATTGTCAGCTGCGAAGCAGTGCCTTTGGCTGACAGTGCGCAGAACAGCACCATTTATCATGGTAATTACATGTCCTCCCCCACTTCTTCCACAGCAGTCGCCAATATGAAGCACCACTTGAAGGTAACGTGGTAAGCCAAGATGTAATGTTGAAACGTCAAGAGGAGGAGATGATGCAGCTGCAAGCTAAAATAGCCCTCCGGCAGTCTCGACTAAGTCTGTACCCTGGAGATGTCGTGAGGCCAACCGTTCTTGATATGACTATTGATCCCCTGAGAGAAATTGCATTGGAAACAGCCATGACCCAAAGGAAACTAAGGGTAAATATTTAGGTATTTGTTCTGTCATGAACTTCAAGAGCAAATGTGCAAACTTGTAGATGCAAAATATCAGAGCCACTGTTTATCCTTAACCTCTAAAGTGCACCTTGTTTTTAAGGAGCTGCAAATTAGTAATTTCAACTTGCTTTTATGAGAGTAGTGTATTGGTGCATCATGACACACAGTTTGGTAAACGTTGACCTAGGGTCTTTGGTAGTAAACTGAACAGGAAAAAAAAGACCCCCAATTAAGCCATTTCTGCGAAATGTTGCATATACACAACAGGGATCAAATGTGTACACCTGTGGGCTGGGCAGAAGTGGCTTTTAAGAGGCATAACAGATGGATTGAAAATGGCTTCATGTGAGAAATGTGAGAAATCGTCTAGTGGCTGCTACTGTTCTTTTAAAACACACATGTAAAAAACGTGTTCAGGGTGTCTTATAATGGATAAATTAACGCAATAGTCCTGTCCAAGTTTGGAGAGGCAAAACAAAGTCAACTTTATGGTAGAATGGTGGCCTTTAATCATCTGTTTTGGAAAACTATCAAACAAACACAATGAACTAAAATACATATAGCAAGATGTATAATTATTAGTTATGTTCTATTAATAGCTTTGAAGAACTGTGGGAAGTTGTACCACACTACAGACCCAAAAAAAATTGTATTGAGGTGGGGAGAGGAGGGGAGGGAAGATCTTGAATTGGGTGATGGTTCCATTTGTTTTATTATTGTTGCTACTGTACTAAAGAATATATACCACTTTTCAGCAAAAATGTTCTTTGGGTTTACATAGCAAAATAAATTTTAAAAAATTGTTCCTTGTTCCAAAGGGGCTCAAAATATTTTTTTAAAAAATAGATATGATGGAGACACCACCAAGCAGCCACTGGAAAAATGATGCAGTATCATGGGATGAACAGGGAGAGCTCCCTGCAAAACTTAGTGCTTTGCTCCCCCACTAGCTATGCCACTGGTTGTAGTATTTGGCCATGAGAGGGGGGGTATAACTATTCTAGTCTAGGATGCAAACCCCTTGTATTTTTTAAAGAATGTCAGCATCTGTGCTACCAAGATTTTGTCTCTCAATCCCTGGTTGATTGTATACTGAATACTAAGATGAGATTCTCTGGCTTTCAGAATTTCTTTGGCCCTGAATTTGTGAAAACAACCATTGAGCCATTCACCTCCTTGGACCTGCCAAAGTCAATTTTGGTAAGATATCAACTAGTACCAATGATATATACCATTGGTAGTAGTGATATGTAATTTACTACTTCCCTCTTTCAGTCTCCTTCTTGGCCTCTATCTTCCCTGCATACCACAGAACTGTTAATATTGGCTGATCTGCTTTGACACCTCAGTGGACCTTAGCAGGCAGAAGTCCTGTAGCTGCCATTGGCTTTACTTCTCTGGGCAACCTTGGTCCCAGATATCTGCATCCTAATGATTGATTTCCTAGATTGAAATTTGTAATCCATTTGCAACTTTTAGTAATATTGTTAAATGCTACTTAGATATTATGAACTTTTGGCAAGCTCTCTAGAGATAGGAGCATTGTTTTAATTTTTAAAAGGTTATTTGGTGGTTTTTACTGTAAAATTAATTTTTAATTTTTTTATGAATTGTAACTGTCCTTTAGTACCATTATGGTAGAGAGGGACATTCCATTTTAAAATTCACAGGATATTTGCCACTAATGAAACTCAGTCACTGGTATGCTGTTCTGCAGACTTGGTGGTGAGCAGTTTTTTGTTTCATGAAATGCAGAACAAGAAAGGGAAGAATGAAGACACTCGCCGGAAAGTCAATGTCATGCTACTAAGTGGACAGAGGTTGGAGTTGACCTGTGATACAAAGACTGTCTGCAAAGATGTATTTGATATGGTGGTGGCCCATATCGGTTTAGTGGAACATCATTTGTTTGGCTTGGCTACCGTAAAAGGTAAGGACAGCAGTCTAACTGTGGGCCGGTGATGGCTTTAGCAGCAAGCACCAAGTTACAGCTGAGAATGGGCCATCCCAGATAGAATTTCCTCAATACAAGCACAGTGCTTTTCAAGAGAGATGGTTCATTCATTCTGCTGTGAGTAATCATGTTCTGTGTATGAACATGAGCAGGTGTGGTGTAGAGTAGACAAAGACAGAGAAGATCTGGATTCAAATCTCCACTCAACTATTGTTGGCCTTGGGCGAATCACAATCTCTCAAGCTCACCTATATCACAGGGTTATTGTGGTGCAGAAGGGGTAGGGCTATGTCCACTGTGTCCTGAGCTCCTGGGAAGAAGGGTGGGATGTAAATCTCACACACAGGTTAATGTGTGAACCAACTTTTAGTAACCTTAAGAACATAAGAGCCCTGCTGGATAATTTAGCATCTTGGTTCCCACTGTAGCCAGCAAGCTGCCTCAAGGAAAGCTCACAAGCAGGACATGAAGGCAAGAATGAAGGCAGGACATGAAGGCAACACCAGCATGTGGTATTTGGTGGCCCACTGCGTTTGACAATCATGACTATTAGACCTCTTGATAGACATTGAGAGACCTCTTTAGTACACATGAGTTTGTCGAATGTAAGTGCACATAGCCTTTTCTTAATAAGACCCCAAAAGAGATAAATAGCCCTGAGTAACAAATCAAAATCAAGAGAACATCTGCTTATTAAGTCCTTTTATTCCAAAAGGTTTTGGATGACAGCCTTTTCTGAAGGGATAAAATGTTATGTGAAAATCAAGGCAGCTGGAACCTTTCTTATTTAACACCCACTCCAGAATAGTGGCCGATGACAAGCTGAGATTCAGATGGCCAGAGTTTCATTTAACAGTATGCTTAGAGCAGGGCAGCGAGATCCTGCCTCTCTCTAGAGGCCACTCTAGGAGCTTGAACCTGAGGTTGCAAAAGCTTGGCGCAGCATGGTGTCTCATTTTGGTGCCTGGAACTTTACTTAAAATTTTTTTAAAATTTTCCTTTTATTTTTTTGTTAACTGTGACTTTCTTCCAAGGAAGTCGGCATGCAGGGTTCTGCCTAGCCTGCTGTTTTCATCACTGGGAAGTAGGTTACACTGAGAGATGATTATTGACCAAAGGCCACCCAGTAGACTTCATGGTAATTTGAACCTAGGTTCCCATAAGTAGTAATCTAATCACTATACTATACTGGCTCTCTTGCAAAAGGCATTTATGTGTCTAACAACTGAATCCTAACTATTTCCCCCAAGCAGTCATGCCACGAGAGCAGGCACTGCATTCTGTGGGGGCAGGGGGGCAGCCATGGAGGTCTCCTCCAGATAAGGGAACATGTATTCCCTTAACCTGGGGTGAGCCTCCGTTAGTCCAATGGATTCCCTCAGATATGCGCCAGCTGCTTTGCTGGCATAGGTCCAAGGTAGTAAGGGAGAGGCATTGGGAGGGGAACCAGACAAGGATATTGGCGCAAGTTGCTACTGCCGATTATATGCCCCATTCCACCCCCTTCCTTCCTGGACACTCCCCAGTTCCTCTCCACCCCATTCTGACCACCCCTATCGCTGTTTTACCGGCTCTTGACAGGAGCAGTGGACTTAGGTGGCAGGGCTGCCGTGCCACTGCCGCCGCCACTTAAGGCAGCATTCACAAAATGGATGCGATTGGTGCCCTGCGTATGCCATTGGCAGCCATTTTACAACAGCAGAACACCGTTGTAAAACCCTCCATGCGCTGACCCATGCGCTGACCCAGTCCTAGTTAGGATTGAACTACTCAAGATTTGATGATGTCTTATATAAACTCTCACCTAATGCTGGTGCATTCTTCAGCTCATGCAAAGGCTTTGCTTCTGCTGACTGGGATAGATCTACAGTCAGCCTGCACATTATGTGTTCCAACATTGGTACATAAAACCAAAATTGCATATAGCTGAAACTCCCTTAAAGCCACCAAATACATACTGTCTCTTTAATAACTAAGGGTGCAATCCTAACCAACTTTCCAGCATTGACCTAGTCACAATGCAGCCCCAATGTAAGGTAACAAACATTCCATAACCTTGAGGAGGCCCTCTTGACTGCCTTCCCACTGCAGGGTGCTGTGCATGCCACATTGGCACAGCTATGTCAGTGCTGGAAAGTTGGTTAGGATTGTGCCCTATATGCACAATATGGGAACTGAGGGAAGAGTAGTTTCATTCTGTCACTTCAGGTTTGCTCTTCAGGGTCATAAATGGAGTTCATCCAATGGCAGGCAGAATCCACTGCACTATTTATTGGTTTTCGCTGTCTTTTTTGGGGGGGGACGGGGACGGTGAGTGCATATTCAATACTTGCACAAATTCAAGTCTGTTGTGCACAAGATGCAGGCCAACTGCACAATAGTAATCCCTGTTACAGTCTACAGCAATTTTTTGTTCATTTACCCACATATTCAGTTTGTAGTGGTTTATGCTCTTCAACCTCTGTGCTTTAAGAAAAACAGCTTGGGAGTGTGTTAGAGAAGATGTTTCAAGTAGTTACATAGCTCTGTGATTCTGGCCATAGAGAGTCGGATAGAGCAGGGGTGCCCAAACCCCGGCCCGGGGGCCACTTGCGGTCCTCAGGGACTCCCAACGCGGCCCACGGGAAGCCCCCAGTCTCCAATGAGACTCTGGCCCTCTGGAGACTTGCTGGAGCCCATGCTTGCCCTACGCAAGTGCTCTCAGCATGAGGGTGACTGTTCAAACTTTCACATGAGCTGTGGGATGAGGGCTCCCTCCACTGCTTGTTTCACGTCTGGGATGCAGTAGCGGCAGCAAAGGAAAGACCAACCTTGCTTTGTGCAAGGCCTTTTGTAGACCTTGAGCTATTGCAAGACCTTCATTCAGTCATAGAAGTTCCATCTCTAATATATTAATGTATGTAAATTTATTCAAATTCAAAATGTAAATTAATTCTTTTTTCCCCGGCCCCCAACACAGTGTCAGAGAGATGATGTGGCCCTCCTGCCAAAAAGTTTGGACACCCCTGTGTTAGAGGAATAACTCTTGATTGACTGAAGATGCCTTGTTAATTTTTTATTTTCTCTTTCTCTCTGTAACAGACAATGAATTTTTCTTCATTGATCCAGAGTTAAAACTAACTAAAGTTGCTCCTGAAGGGTGGAAAGAGGAACCAAAGAAAAAGGGCAAAAACGTGATCAACTTCACCTTGTTCTTCCGCATTAAGTTCTTTGTGGACGATATTAGTTTGATACAGTAAGTGCATTTCCAGGCTGTTTTTACTTTTATTTCCGCTATATCCATCACATCCATCAGTGGCTTCTTCAGGGGAATCTGATGTTCTCCTTAAATGAGATTTCTCCCCACAAGCTGCATACTTTTTGTGCTGATTCACTGAAAGAGGAATTGTAATGAGAGTGAACTGTGAACCAGGCCATGTTCAAAACTTGCTTCTCCCCTGAGGTGGCCTTGGGCAGCTTGCTTAGCACTTCAGTTCCTTGTGCTTACAGGGTCTGAAAGGAAGTATGGAGATAATGAAGCAATACCATTATCACCATTGTTGATACATCCAAAAGAGCAAACAGCTGGTTCGTACCTGCCTTCCAAAACCAAACTAGAAACGATGATTTGAAACACATACTTCGTGAGAAGTTCTCGAGGAAATTGGTCAGGCAGATTTGTTTAGAAATGATCACTGTTTGTTTCATGCTGGAATAATAAATTTCAAGACATTTAGCCTCATTTTTCCTTCTCATGGATATGACAATCTTGTAATATAAGTTAGATAATGAAAATGTATGTGTTGTAGTTTATATTCTGTTACACAGGTCTACACACATTTTGCTGTCTGAGAAGTTAGACCTATTCTTGGGTATATTGGGGAGGCAGACTGCTGCTTCCTCACAAGGAAGCTGCTGGAATCAGCATATAACGTGGCTATGCTGTACCCCCAAAACTAGAGCCAGTCAGGCAAAACCGATGCCATTTTTTATTCAGCACCCCAAATATACCCAAGAATAGGTCTGATGTTTGCGAAAGCAAAATGTGTGTAGGCCTGTGTAATATTTATGTCTCTTGATGCTGTTTAAATCAGGGCAGACTACATTGTCTGAACGTCCAGTGCGACATGCAGACTACATAATCTGCATGTCCAATGTGAGACTCTGAAACAGAGTGCTTCCATGGCATGTCCTAACCTGCTTTTTTCAGGGAGCACTTCTCTGGACTGCCTGGTTTCATATTAAATGCCAAACTCTGAGAAATCCCCATTCAGGTGGGTGCTGCACCATCTTTGTAATCTTTTGTAAAAGGCTAAACCTAGTCTCTGACACGCTTCCTTATTTTTGTACTGAAGTCTGATCAATCGGTAGTGTGAACTGATATGTCAACAAGGGGAATCTTCATCTTGATCAATCCATGTGTATCTGTTGTGTACATGCTACATAATGTGTGTTCTTTTTTTTTTTCTGCCAGGCACACTCTGACATGTCATCAGTATTACCTGCAGTTAAGAAAAGATCTCCTGGAGGAGAAGATGCACTGTGAGGATGAGACAGCCTTATTGCTAGCTTCACTGGCCCTCCAGGCAGAATATGGAGATTACCAGGCTGAAGTAAGAGTGTTCTTTCATATGTGGCTAACTTCCTGGTTGTGTGTCCCATTTTTTTTTACCTGCCTGTTATGTGCCTGCCTCCAGAACACACCTGAATTGTTCTGGAGGCTTCATAGATCTGCTGAATTGAAGCAGAAAAAACAGAACACTGCCACAACTTTTATATCAAGTTGGTTGTCAATCAAAGATAAAGCCTGAAATCAGAAAATCTTCTCCATCCAGTATCTTGAAACCAAACTGATCTAGATTTTTTTTGGATCTGAATGCAACACTAAAGGAAATTGAAAATTTCCTGCTAATATCATGGAAGAATAGGCTTGAGGCCAGACTTAACTAATAGGATAGTGAACTGGTGATATGTATTTCTTTGCTGGAGCAAGTATTCCTACATGCAGTTAAGAATGCATTTGTAATACCACTATGCACACGACACAATCCATCCAAGTGTGGGTGCAGAGCCATTCACAAAAGGATTGACACTGAGCCTGCACATGACCGATCTCGTCTGATCTCAGAAGCTAAGCAGGGTCAGGCCTGGTTAGTACTTGGATAGGAGACCGCTTGGGAATACCGGGTGCTGTAGGCTTATACCTTAGTCTTTCGAGATTGAAAGTTGCCAACCAACCTTTTGACACTGAGCCTTATTGTTGCCTGTTACCCCTGGTCCATGCAGCTCAATGCCCAGTCCATTTTCAGGAAACTTACACCAGGACTGTAGGGAGAGCTGTGTTGGAACAGAAAAAGACACACTCCTTCCCAATAAAGATGTAGGTGCTGTGGTGGGTGCAGACACTATAGTGGAGGGGCGAGGAAATTACATGCCCTGTACCAGTTTCTCCACATGCAGCTATTATGCTTACCCTGGAGTGGGTTATCATGCCTAGAAACTGTTTTTACTCTTGATGCTTCTCTGCGCAGGTGCATGGCCTGTCTTATTTCAGACTGGAGCATTATGTGCCTGCTAGAGTGATGGAAAACCTGGACCTTTCTAATGTAAAAGAAGAATTGCCAAAACTGCATAGCTCCTATGTTGGTGCTTCTGAAAAAGAGGCAGAATTGGAATTTCTTAAGGTGAGTCCGGATAAAGTGTAGAATTCACTTGTTCACATGTGTAGTGTTTTCCAAAGAAGTAACTGGGTAGAAGACAGCCATGGTGCCAAGTGGAAAGAGAGATAAAATGGGGGCCGCTTCATATATGATGGAAAAATTGTTTCCCCAGTTTTGATAGTTTGCTTGACCATATGTTTTAACACTTGAAGGGGAGGCACACACACAAATATACGAGGAATACTCTCGCAGGAACTACAGGTGCAGCCTGTTCATCCACGTTAGTTCCGTTCCATGACTCGGCGTGATTAACAAAAAACACGTTGTGCTAAATTCCATAGAGTTACGCAAATACACTGCAGCCTGACACTTCCGGATGGAAGGAAACTAAGGCAGCTATTATCAGTCTCCTCCCCTTTGTACTCAGCCCTCCCTGTTGCCAGCTGTCCTGCTGAGCTTTTAAGAGTCCAGCCCTATGCGTTTTTACTCAGACGTAAGCCCCATTCCAGTCAATGGGGCTTACTCCCAGGAAAGTGTGGATTGTAGGCTAAATCACATGTTTTGCTTACTGGGAATGCTTGCTTGTGTCGGTGATAGCCTGCACCATCACAGTGGGGGGTTGCTTGTGTCGGTGATTGCCTGCACCCTTAATCCCCATCCTTAAGATTTATGGAGTTTTGCACGAATCTTTTTTGCGGCTTTAGCAAACTTTGCTACTTGATAGGTGATAGTAACATCTGTACCCGCAAGCAAACTGCATAGCTGAACAGGCAAGGTCTATCATGCAATAGTCTAAGTATACCAGCAAGAAATTGATTCCTAGGATGCTCATACAAGGGACAACTAAATAAATAGTGAAAGATATCGTCAATAACCCCTAGTCCACATAGACAAACTCTTTGATAAAAGGGGGTATTATTATATTTCCCTTCCAACCAGGCCGATGGCATACATTGAAAGCGACGGGCCGTAAATGCTTTTCGTAACGGGGCAGCAGTTAAATTTATAAAATAATTTTCCAAACCAAAGATGTTTTATAAACATGAAACCAAAATGCAGGTGACATTTGGGAAATAATACATAAATCCATCCTCTTAGAATAAAGGCTAATTTTTTCTTTGAGTAAGATTGCCTGCACCATGAGGAGGGAATTCGGCAAACACTCCCTGGGTTTTTTAAAGCAATCCCCTCTGTTGCTACCACACCTGCCCCTGTGTGTGTGTGAGTGAGAGAGAGAGAGCAAGAGGGAGAAAGCGAGCTCCACCTTGCGGCACGTGTTCTGGCTACAGAGGTTTTCCGCCCCCCCTTCCCCTTTTCAGCCTCTTTGCTGGCTCAGGGGCTCCAGGAATGTTACTGTTGCTTGCATGGGGAACATCTTCCAGGGCTCCAGGGCTGTTTCCCTGCCTGGGTGAGGCGGAGCCTTTTTGCAGTGTTTTAGGCTGCCTGGAAACGGGGCGGGGGGGGGGAGCTGCCAGCACAGGGCAAAGGAGGCAAAGGTGTGTGTGACTTTCAGTACCCCCACCCCATTCGCATTGAGACAAATCAGATTAAAAAATCCATGGATAAATAGGCTGCACCTGTACAGTTGGCTATACATTTTCCAGGGTTTGGTTCCCAGCTTATTTGCATAGATGGATGTCCCCTTTAAACACTGTAGAAGGAATATGGTGGACATACTGTGGAAGAGTGAAGAGATCCTGTAATTTATGTTTGAAGGCACTACAGACCTTCTCTCTCGAACTGGGCTTCCAGTAGGCTTCAGTTCCTCACCTCCTGCACTGCACTGCCCCGTGCTCTGTTCTGACAGCAAGATGGAACTTCAGGCTTCAGTGGCACCATCTAGGCTGCAGTGCCAGTCAGCTGACCTGAATGCCTAACCCCAGTGCACCCGTCACTACAAAGCTTGGATCTCAGAGCTATCTCTTTGATCAGAGTTGCTTATTGGTCTTGTGAAGACTCTGCCTATCTCCTCTGCTCTCCTTTCCTTTCCCCTGATTGCAACCTCTGTTCATGCCTGCTGTTTAACTACTTCACAACTGCCTCTGGTCCACTGAATTCTGATTTGCCCTCCCTGGAAAGGAGCCTTTTACCAGTTCTGTCTGTGCCCCCATCTCTGGCTCCTTAGACCCGGATCTGCCTGTACCTGGAACCTGATCTTGCCTTGGATGGCCGGTCAATTCCCTTTGCGCTCTAGAACTCAGTAGCCTGGGACAGACCATTCTTGACACCTGACAGAAGAACACCTGGAATGTCATTATTCCCACTGATCTCTACTTTTCTAGTCTCTCTGACCACAGGGGTCTCTGACCACTTTTTCCAGGTTTGTGGCTGCTGCTTTTAACTAAATGGAGCAGTATCTATCAGCGCAGCACCCAAGAAAAATGTTACATGTGAGCTCCAATGAATTTGGGTGGTCCAAAGGCAGTAAGTGACTAGAGAATAGATCTGATTGCAAGGCACTTAAAAAAAATTTTAAACCCCTCAATATCATTTCTGATTTTGCTGTCAGCTTCCTGAACAACTTTTCTCATAAATGTTTCTCCCTCTTACTTTGTGTAGATTTGCCAAAGATTGACTGAATATGGTGTTCATTTTCATCGTGTCCTGCCAGAGAAGAAATCCCAGACTGGAATTTTGTTGGGGGTCTGCCCCAAAGGAGTCCTCATTTTTGAAGTTCATAACGGAATCCGTACGCCTGTCCTTCGCTTCCCCTGGAGAGAAACAAAGAAAATATCCTTTAGTGTACGTCGGTGTCATCTCTTTCACAGAATCGAACTAAATGTTTGTTCACTTTTCACGCCCACCTCCTTCCAATTGATGTGTGTACCACATTGTCCAAATTATAGTTTGCCAAGAGCAAAGAGCAGGACAGAACACGATGCTCTACACTGCGCAGTAAATTGGTTACAAATGTAAACCATATGCCTCGAGCAAGAAGTCATATGATGCAAAGGGAGGGGGAACGGAGGAGTGGGTGAAGAGACCTGGGGTTGCTGGTCAATCTGACCGCATCCAATTGCTCCTGAACCAGAAGAGAAATCTTATTCAGTGAAAACATTCAAGGAAAAAAAAGTGGTGCATTTCTCCTGAGACTCTACTGCTCCAGAATGAGTGGGGGACTGCATGTGTGATTACTCTCTTCCCTCCGCCCTAAACCCACACATGTACTCTATCTGTTTGGTTGAAACCATTTTATTTGGGTGACTGCTTAATTAGCATTCCCCTGTGGTGTGTTGCTTTTGTGTGCCTCTAATTTATATTAACCTCTCAATTCAGTCATTTATTGTTTTGGACAGGGGTCTCTAAACTTTTCAGCCGAAGGGCCACATCAAATATCGGACACTGTGTTGGGGGCCAGAAAAAAGAAATATAAAATTTAAATAAATACATTAGAGATCTAACTTAGAATGAATAAATGAACGGGCTCAAATGTCCAGGATTTCTCCAAGCATGAACACAGCTCAAAAAATAAAGTACACACTTAAATGGACCCCCATTCCCCCTCCCCACAAGCACACCTCTGGTTGTGTTTGGTCAACTGGGCCAGAGTCTCTCAGGGGATCAGAGGCTGGCCGCGGGCTGGATAGAGGCTCACTGGAGGCCGCATCTGGCCCCCGGGCTGGGGTTTGGAGACCCCTGGTTTTGGGGATTGGGATTTTTTATGTGTTTTTTAATTATAATAATTGTATTTCTGTATATTTCAATTGTTTTAAGCTGCCTTGTGGACTTCTTAGGAAGTTTAAAAGTGGGATAGACATCTGTTAAATACGCAAATATAAATATCAAAAGCTTTCTGCTCATGTCAGGAACTTAGCTGCTACCAGGCTACTAAGCTGTGAGGCTGACTGAAGTAGCTGTTTTGAGTGGTGCATTGGGGGGTGTGCTGAGCTGACAACGGATGTCTCATGTCATTTACCCATGACCCTCTATCAACCCACCACTCACCAAGCCACTTCAATCAGCTCTCCAACCCTCTTCCTGCGCATTGAGAGTGAGAGAGGCAGCACATTATTCTGTTCACTTTTCATGAGCAATCAGAACAGGATTGCTTTGCTCTGCAACCTCCTCCTCCTTCGTACCGAGCAAGAAGCCTGCTCATCTCCTTATTTTCAGCCTGCCGCCACGTCTTCTCTCTTCCTTCATCCAGTCCTGTGGAAACAAACAGGATGAGTGCAGGATGCTAGCGCACTCTTGTCATGTGCTGCTCAACTGTTTCAAATAGGGCTGACGTGAGCAAGAGGAGGGAGGAGGCAGCTGATTTGAAGATATGTGGAAGTGGGAGGGCTCTGGATCAGTACACTTAAGTCATTTCTGCTCAACATTGCATATACACAACAGGGACCAAATGCATGCGCCTGTGGGCCGGGCACTTTGCCTCCTTCTCCACCCACCACTTCTGTGAGTGGCAGGGCAAGGGGCAAGAGGGAGGCAGAGTCTACAACAGTGATGGTGTGGTACATGCGCACTAAGAAGGGAGGTTTCAGCCAGCAGGGATGGTGGATCTGTCCCTGTTCAGGGGTGCATCCACTCAGATTTCTCTCACGTCCTACTTTTTTACATCCAGGGAGTTTATTGTTAATAAACTGCGTATGTATCAAATATACAATCCGTCACTTGCACCCTGAACTGATACAGTTTCACGAGAACCGCACCTCGTGCTTTTTCTGATAACATCAATTGGTTCTGAGTGTCTCCAGCATAAAAAGGAACAATCTAGCCAAAGTAAAGCACTTCTAAATTCCACTGATTTCAGTGAGCACATTGTTTAATTTTGGCTGAATCGTGCTCAACGTTTATTTTCTTTTCCGCTTTGTCCCGCATCCAGTCTTGAGTCGTATGTCGTATATCCTTCCATTACGTTGGAGGGTCTTTTCACTTGCTGTTTTCTGGCATCTTAGTTGTGCATGCTGTAATGTGGGAGTGTGGCACAAGTGCCATGGGTCCGGTCCGTGCTTTTAGGCATGTTGATGAGGCAGTACTTTGAATTGGGCAGTTGCATTTGGGACTTGGACACTGGAAGGTGAACAACACATTTAGGTCTGTAGATACATTTATAGTCATATCCCACTTTTCATTTGTGAACAGCAAAGAGGCTTATACGATTGCAAAGACAAATGTAAATCAAACAATTAAGAAAAACAAAACACTCTCTGGTATCGGGTATGCTACAACTTCATTTTTGACATTTTAATTTTATAATAGTTTGTGCAACAGAAAAACCCCAGGTTATACAGTGGCTTCCCATCTCAAGTTCTTTTTCTTTTGATTTTTTTTTCCTCTGTAGGCATATGGATGAGGTCTGTTCCAAGCAGTCTATTCTTAGTTTCTCTCTGTTTGCTTAATCTTGCAGAAAAGGAAGATAACCCTACAGAATACATCTGATGGCATAAAACATGCATTCCAAACAGACACAAGCAAGACCTGCCAGTACTTGCTGCAACTCTGCTCTTCGCAGCACAAATTCCAACTCCAGATGAGAGCCAGGCAAAGCAACCAGGATGCTCAGGAAATTGGTAAGGAATTGTGTCTACTGTTGCTGCTTCTGTTTGTTGTGATAGACATTCATAGGTTAATGTTGCAAACCTATCTAGCGTTTAATGGAAGTTGGGTTGAGGAGGAGAGGCTGGTAACAACTTTAGGCAGAAGTAAACATTAAGAAAGACACAGTGGCTATTGTTGGAAGTAGCCAACTTGTGTTTGTTTCCCAGTCCGCGTGATGTCTAGTGTGTAAACACATGTGTCATGACTTTATAGCACATGAGCTGCCCAGTCCTACCTAAATCCCTGTACAATGTTGCAGCAGTGTTGGTGCAGGGGAAATTTTGGCTGCTGGAGGCCTCCGATGGATAAGGGGACATTTGTCTGCTTGCCTTGGGGTAAGCTCTAGCCACCACTATGGGGCAAATTGGAGCAGCACCAGCTCAGTTCAACTCCCTCCCTGCATCCCTCCAAGCTCCTGCACAGGCTTACCTGTTCCAGCAGGGGTCTGCTGCCCCGTTGGCACTTGGGAGACTGATGCGGCCTCCCCACAGGCAAGCCTGCTGCGCTTGTTACAGAGGCTGCATTATAACAGCCGTAAAGCAGCTTCCACCAACAGAACACTAGTTATTCCGGCAGGGAAGGGGGATAGGATTGGGCCATGGGTTTCCCTACCTCCTGTGAGGCATCCATGTCTCAAACTGTGTATTGTAGCAGCCAGTCTCTGGTGTCCTATCTCCTGCACCGTGCTCATTCTGCACCATTAACCAACTGGAGGGATGAAACCTTTGCAACTCAAGGGTGCCCTTAGGATGCAGTGCTAAGCAGAGCCTAGTCAGCTGAGCACTACAACAAATTTACCTTTAAGTCAACCTGACAATCTGATCTATATAACAGATTGGCCACGCAGACTCCTTACCCGTCACCTCACTTAACCCTACTTCATCTTGTCCTTCCCATGACTGACCTGGACCCTTTTCAGCCATGGTTTCAGCTCCTAGCCCAAGGTATGAGACCCTCACATACACACCTCCTCAATTGCAGCCCGTGAAATGGAGTAGGGAACAAAGAAACTAGATGTGCAGCGATCTCATGCCATCTTACTTACTAGACACGACAGGAGAGAAAGAGGCAATGGGGCCACTCGTTTTGGATGCAGCCAGTTCTTACTCTTATTTCCATTCCTGGAAATTGCCTAGACTAGCTGTGTCAGTCAGCTTCCTTATGAAAACACCTGAGTTGAACAATGTAATGTCCAAGAACAGGAGTTGTGTGAGTTCACAGCTCCTCTGTCTTGATTAAGTACAATCAATGTCCTGTTCTGAGGAAAAGCTGCAGTCTTGTACTAATCCCTCTTCCAGTGTTACTCTGCTAGTGCATGGAGGCTGCTCACATGTGCAGTTTGTTTGCTCACATCAAATAGAAATCTAAATTGCCCATCCAGCTCTGAGTCTCCTTAAGTTGGTCAGTTAACCTTCAATAAAATCTCCCTTAACCCACTTCATCTCTTGATTTGTTTTCACCAAGAAGTAAATTAGAGGTGTAAGTTGAAAAGAGAATGGGAATGCTATCCCAGTATTGCCTATTCTGATTGGATACTGGGTTCCCAAGTCAGAGAGAGATTCTTTTTCCTGCCCTGCTATCTGCAAGCCTTTAATTGAAGATGCTGATGTTGGAACCTGGAACTGTCTGTGCTCAAGCTTTTGCTCTGTCGCTGGACTATCATGCCTCTCCAATAACCATACTCTAGAACGGGGGTGCCCAAACCCCGACCCTGGGGCCACTTGCGGCCCTCGAGGCCTCTCAATGCAGCCCTCAGGGAGCCCCCAGTCGCCAATGAGCCTCTGGCCCTCTGGAGATTTGTTGTAGCCCACACTGGCCCAATGCAATTGCTCTCAGCGTGAGGGCGACTGTTTGACCTCTCGCGTGAGCTGTGGGATGGGGGCTTCTTCCACTGCTTGCTGTTTCATGTCTGTGATGCAATAGCGGCAGCAAAGGAAAAGCCAGCCTTGCTTTGTGCAAGGCCTTTATAGGCCTTGAGCTATTGCAGGACCATCATTCATTCATATAAGTTCATCTTTCATACATTCATTTATGTAAACTTATGTAAATTTATTCAAATTTTAAATGTAAATTAATTCTTTTTTTCCCCGGCCCCTGACACGGTGTCAGAGAGATGATCTGGCCCTCTTGCCAAAAACTTTGTGCACCCCTGCTCTAGGCATATCATATTTCTAATATGCACTGAGGGAAGATGATGTGGGATTCTTGGAAACCCACAGTGAACTATAAATGACTTGAAAAATGTGAACATAGGGGTGTGCCTATAGTATGGTTTCCTAAACTGCTGGTCAATTCTTGATTCACAATACTGCAGCAGTGAGTCACCCACTTCTAAACCCATCCCTGTTACCTCCAATCACAACAGCAAACCTTCCACTCCCGTGCTGAAAACAGTGCCCTTGAAATGTCACCTCTAGAAACTTAAAAGGCAGCAATGTCTGCATGGATGAAAATGAGCCTTAGCATTTGGCCCTTGCCACACACAGGTATGTATCTATGTGTGCATACCTAGATGATACAAATGAAACGAGATTTCCAGGACAGACTTCGTTATTATTGAGTGAGAATCTGACAAAGGGACGGTGACTCAGAAGAGAGAGAGTTCATCTTGTGGTGCCTGCCAAAAATCTAGCTAACAAGGTCTTATGGTGCAGGGGGAGGAAGATTAGTTACAAATGGAGAGATAATAGTGCCTTTCATGTAAAACCTTGGTAAGAGGAGTCTTGCGTACAGCCCTGGGCTTAAAAAGCAGAGATTCAAATTATTGAAAAAGTGCAAAAGGGAACTCACAAAGATTAGTGAAGATTAAATGTTAATGTAGAAGGGCTTCAAAGAACCTAGCAGATTCATGCTAGCTAAGAGAGAATCTGCTGAAAAACTGTGCATTTAAGGACAAGCACCTCTCAGCCCAATCCTATGTAAATTATTATTGTTAATAATAAATATTTATGTATGACTTTTCCACAAAAAGTAGTTCCCCAAAGTGGTTTACATAACACAGCAAATGGTTCCCTGTCCCCAAAGGGCTCACAGTCTGAAAAGAGATGGAGAAGAGACACCAGCAACAGCCACTTAAAAAGACGCCATGTTGGGGTGAAGAGGGACAGTTGTTCTATCACTACTAAGTATAAGAGGACACCACTTTAAAAGGTACCTCTTTTGCCCAATTAGCAGAACTCATAAATCCCAAGGAAGTGTGCCTAGGAAGTATTGGCCTTCACCAAAAGTCCTGCTTGCCCTCAAATGACAAACTAGGAAGATATATGTTTGGTCGTTTTTTAATGTTTGTCTCATGTTTCATGAAGATCCCCAAAGCAGTTAACAAATATGGAGTGGTCTCAATAGAACCTCAGTAATAAATAGTAGAGGCTGATGAGGCAGCTCACTAGTTAAACCCATCGGTGGCCCCTGAGAGGGAAATTCTACCCTTAATTTTTGGCACTGTGGGGGGGGGTGGCATTGCTGCAGCCTGCGCCATGCAGGTAGATGGTTGCCACAAGTACAGTCACCGCATCAGAGAAACTGTCCAGTTAGCAATTATATGTTTGCACACCGCTGGTTGCAGCACCCTCACTTCTCCATCTCCATGCCAGCCACCACCACCCCCCCAAGCCTGAAGGGTAAGAGCAGGAATTCCCTTCTTCAATCATCACACAGCAGTCACACCTAGTGAACTGCCTCACCAGCTGCAACTGACCATAAAACAATCAAATCAGAATAGCAGCAGTTTCATAATTTGTTAAAAGTCAAAGAGAAAAGCAGCACTTTCAGTGGAGAAGGTGCTTGGCAAATGGACTGGGTGCGGGTGGGGGCATGTTCTAAAGGCAAAGGGCCATGGTTGAAAAGGCTCTGTTCTTTGTTATCATCCATCTCGCTTTAGACAGTAGGGGCGTTCTGAGCAGGGGCTCTGAAGATCTTAGTTGAATTTGTCTGGGAGTAAGTTACCCTTCAGCTGCCCCAGTCCCAAGACAGGTGGGCCTTTAAAAGCAAAAAGAAAGGCTCTGAATCTTGTCCAGAAACAAATTACAGGCCCAACCTTTTTATACACTGATTTTTTTATCCACTGATAAGACTCAACAGTGATGGCCACTGCAAGATAAGAAGGACCCTACCAATCCCTCAAGAAGGGGGACGACGACATCCCTGTTCTAAAAATTGCTTTTCTAAGAAGTCAAGACTATTAAAACTGCTATTTTGCAGCTCACCCTCCCCTCACCCACTGGAATGTTGAATGGGAGCAATCACCAGCCAAGAGCCAGGGTGAAGGGAGGGAGTCACTTTTCTCAGAGCAAAATGCAAAATAGCAGTTCTGATTGACTGGCTGACTCTTGTTTTGTTTGAACTGCTTTTATTTAACATGGTTTTTGGTATCTGTAGAGTGTCCCAGAACCAAACCCCTGCAGATGCCAAGATCTCACCTGTAGCGGTAGCCAGGGTAGTATTGGCAAGATAATAACTGCTACTTAGTATCTTGCTTATTGTCAGTTAGAAGTGTCTCAGCTGTATATTGCATCAATTGTAGATTACAGTTTCTGCTAGCAGTCCAACAAAGGATCTTGTGGCACAGATTTCTTATGACATAAGCTTTTGTGGACTAGTTGCCACTTCATCAGGGCATGCAAACACATCTGATGCTCTATTCCAGGGGTGCCCAAACCTCGGCCTTGGGGCCACATGCGGCCCTCGAGCCCTCTCAATGCGGCCCTCAGGGAGCCCCCAGTCTCCAATGAGCCTCTGGCCCTTTGGAGATTTGTTGTAACCCGCATTGGCCCGACGCAACTGCTGTCAGCTTGAGGGCAACTGTTTGACTTCTTGTGTGAGTTGTGGGATGAGGGCTCCCTCCACTGCTTGCTGTTTCATGTCTGTGATGCAGTAGTGGCAGCAAAGGAAAGGCCCACCTTGCTTTGTACAAGGCCTTTTATAGACCTTGAGCTATTGCAAGACCTTCATTCATTCATACAAGTTCATCTTTAATATATTCATTTATGTATATTTATTCAAATTTATTCAAATTGTAAATGTAAATTAATTCTTTTCCCCCCCAGCCTCCGACACAGTGTCAGAGAGATTATGTGGCCCTCCTACCAAAAACTTTGGACATCCCTGCTCTAATCCAGTGGTTCTCACACATTTAGCACTGAGACCCACTTTTTAGAATGAGAATCTTGTCAGGACGCACCGGAAGTGATGTCATGACCCGAAGTGACATCATCAAGCAGGAAAATTTTTAACAAGCCTAGGATGCAATCCTACCTACACTTACCCAGGAGTAAGCCCCATTAACTATCACATTAACAGCATATACATATTAGCCTGTTAAAAGTACAGATCTCCCCAAATGCAGTCACATTCCATTGTAGCATCAAGTCTAATGTATTAAAAATAAAATATTGAAATGAATGGGGACCCACCTGAAATTGGCTTGCAACCCACCTGGTGGGTCCTGACTGCTCTGGTCTGATACCTGACACCAAAATAACCCTGTGACTCTTTGGCGTGCCACAAGACCGTCATTGTGTTTGCTGCAGCAGGTGAATGCAATCTTTGGAATCTGTGTTGGATAGTGATTCTTGAATACTCCCCAGGTTTGACTGTCATCATCCCTGTGTAACTCTGCACCATAGCTTCCACCTTTTGTCTACATCTCCCAGTCTTTAATTAAGTCCTTTGATTTTCTTTCTAACTTGCGTAAACCAATTCTATCTCCCTACAGAGAGAGCATCATTTAGGAGCCTCAACCTCCACACAGATTCTGTTAAAGGATTCAACGTAGGACGTGCCATCAGCACGGGCAGCCTCGCCAGCAGTACATTGAACAGGCTTGCAGTCCGGCCATTGTCTGTGCAAGCTGAAATCCTGAAGAGGCTCTCCTACTCTGAATTGTCCCTCTTCCAACCAGCACAAGGTTCTTCCAGAGACAAGAATGAGAAGTCATCATGGGAAGAAAGGCCCAGAGTTATGAGCAAATCCTTTCATGACCTTACCCAGAGCCAGGTGTCTGTTAATCCACTTCGGAAAAACATTATTGCTCCTGTAGACACTTCTTCACAAAGGATGGAGGAATTCATGGGAAAAATCTTCCAACAGGTGCCCAAATCTGATACTGATTCAGTTGCTGGAGGAGCAAAATTAAACAAGTAAGAGTCTCTCATGTGACCTATGGACTGATTTTGATATTGCAGTCCTCAGCCACTCAAAACCACTCCGTTTTGAGTGCTTCATGCAGCAAGTGTCTTTTTTTAAGGTCTCTCGCTACCGTGTTTCCCCGATAATAAGAGCTATCCCGAAAATAAGCTCTCCCCTTACTGTGTAAGATTCCTCTAAAATAAGCCCTCCCCCGAAAATAAGCCCTATTGAGATTGCTACTGTAGTGAAGGTGATCCCCTGCGCTACACGCTACATTACGGTACCCTCTGTATGCACCGTCCCTGTCCCCCCCCCGGGTGAAACGCATGCCGCGCTCCGAGCTGCATCCAATCAGAGCTGCAGCAGTGAGCGCGTCATCCTGTTCTTCCCCAGTGATTTGCTTGCTGGCGCCATTGAGAGCAGTGCCGCGGAGGAGAGCTGAGGCAGGACAACATAAAAACCCGGTATGTAAGCAGGAGTGAGGGGGCATGATGGAGGATAAAAGAAGAACTCAGGAGGCATGATGGAGGATAAAAGGGGCATGATGGAGGATAAAAGAAGAACTCAGGAGGCATGATGGAGGATAAAATAAGCACTCAGGGGGCATGATGGAGGATAAAAGAAGAACTCAGGGGGCATGATGGAGGATAAAAGAAGAACTCAGGGGGCATGATTTGTTCACATTTACCTGTTTATTAAAATTGCTGTCAATGTTCATTAAAATAAGCCCTCCCCTGAAAATAAGCCTTCTGGTGTTTTTCTGTCCAAAAAAAATAATAAGACAGTGTCTTATTATCGGGGAAACACGGTATATATAGGTTGATATGCAGACAGTGCCTCCAAGACACCAGTGGTTGCCAAGTAGGCCAGCTTTAAACTTCAGGAGACCCTTAGTGTCCCTTCAGATACTTGTTGCAGCTTACTTTGGTGGATAGGATGGGAGAGAGGAGGCAATAACAGAGCAAACCAGCCAAGAAACTTACTCTGTCGCCACCATATGAAGGCTGTGGATACAGTAGGGCAGTGGTTCATAAACATTTTAGCACCAAGACCCACTTTTTAAAATCTGTTGGGGCCCACCAGAAGTGATGTCAGTAACCTGGAAGTGACATCATCAATTTAGGTTTCCAACCTAAGTTGCAGTCAGCCAAAGTTTCCATTACACAACACATTTGTGTTGTTAATTTGCAAAGCTTGGAATTCAAACATTCCAGCTCAAAAGTCAAAGCAAAATGCAGCCTTAGATTCTTCTCCAGCCGCACAACCCTCCCCACTTTCCATCATGCCATCTTCTCACCTATTCAGGGCAAAGCAAAGCCGCTCTCCTTCTGGGAGGCCACCTGCCAAGCATCTCTTTAACCTGTATTTTCAGCTCTGTATTTTCAATGGCAGCTGAGCTACGTGCTACATAACCCACCTGAAATTGGCTCACGACCCACGTAGTGGGTCCCGACCCACAATTTGAGAAACATTGTAATAGGGGATTAGCAGTGGGCTCTAAGCAACTGTTCATCCAGGCCCCTGTTGCCAGAGACATGTGGTGCTGATGTGGAGAAACTGGGCACATCTAGGCCCAAAAGCGTGGTCAGATGTATGGGATTTGTGCACCCAGCACATGGAACCACTACCATGTGTAGGATTTGAATTGACCCTGCATCTATTTCTGTACTTAACCTATGTTTGCGTGGCCCACAGGTGTGAACATTTGGTCCCTGTTGTGTATATACAACTATGGGCAGAAATGGCTTAATAACAAACTCAGTTTCATCATGTGTGAATAATGTTTTAGGACAAGCTGTTATTATTGCCAAAGAGGTCAAAACAGGGGTTCCCTGCTTGAATTCAAGTCCTTGCATATTTCTGCCAATCAGAGTACATTCTAATATTGTAGATACCCAAGAGCATTGCACTGGATTAAATGGCTGGTATTGATAACCAAAGAGAGAGTTCCTTTTGTTGGCTTGCTTTTTGATATGAACTTAAACTGTTCATTTTCTTTAAAAGAATACATGAAAGTTATAGCTAAAGACAAAATTACAAAATTATGGATTGCATCCAAAAAAAGTAGTCATGACTAGCAGTGCAATCCTATGCATGTCTTTTCAGAAGCAAGTACAATTGTGTTCAACGAGGCTTGTGTCTCATTAAAATTAATTGGGCTTAAGTTAATTATTACTAACTTTTCTCTTTTCAGTTGTACTTAATCATGATGTACTTTGTTTGGATGCAGTGCATAATAAGGAATTATTGCATAATAAGAAAAAGTAGTCTGCAGATTAGTGAGCAAGGAAAACAGTAGAAGAATTACACTAATTGTAATGCATTGGAAATATACACATTTGTATTTAGGAAAGACACACTTGCTTGGGAGAAAGACTTTAGTGTAACAGAGATGAAAGAGAACCAGATTACCATTGTTCCTAGCCTGCCCAACTTGTTGAATGACAGCCCAATCCTAGCCCCACTTACCTGGGAGTAAGCCCCATTGACTCTAATTGGACTTACTTCTGAGTAGGCAGTTATAGGATTGGGCTGTTAGCTAGCATACAATCATAAAATTCCAATTCCTTTCCTTCTATTGATCTTTGATGAATTGTTAGACATTGTTCCCCAGCTAGCCATTTTGAGCCTTTTTTTCCCTGGAGAGCAAGATCGACAAGTTCTGCAGTGTGTTATCGTTGTTATGTATATATGTGCTCTTTGCAACTCAGTTGTCCGCACCCCCTATCTGTGGATAACAAAGTGCTGTAGTGATATAATTTTGCTGTGTTCATTTTCATTCCATCACACAAAATCTCTTTGTGACTGGCCATTTCGCCTTTACTCCCATGCGTTCTGTTTCTGCCCATGTTGCACAAACCTCTTCATGTGTTCACAGTTTTTCCACTGATGTACTCTTAATATCAAGAAGTGTGCATCTTTACACCAGTTTTTGTTTTGTCATATTTTTATTTATATCGTTTTATTACATTTTCCTTTGCCCCCTCCTATTTCCTCTTTTCCTCTCCACTATTCTTTCACTATTTTTCCAACCACTTCAGTTCACACTCTCATGCAGGTTTAAATGCCAGCCTGGAAAGAAGGAAAAATGAATCTGATTCTTCATCCACTGAAGATACTGGCCAAGCCTATGTTGTAGGTCAGCATTGTTTGATTCAATTTTTTATAAAAGGGGGAAAAAAGTCATAAAGTTTTATTGTTAAATGTGTTGGCATAATTTGCACTTCTAAACAGTAAGTAGATATTTAGTAAGAAATTATTGGTAATTGGCTTGCACCGCACATACTTTTGTGACATTTTCGCTGTAGTAGATTGTAGTGTAGCTTTGGTGTAGATTTTGATGTAGATTTTTCTAAAATCAAAGTACTTAAGCTGCAGTGTTCCTCTGTATAAAAGGTTCTGCCTTTCTGTCTAAGTTCTACCTATTCCCAGGTAGATACTGCAATGGGTTCTTGCAGCATAGTAGTTAAGCTGGAGGTCAATAAGTAGCCAGTAATTTGAATTCTGCTGTAGCCATGAGCTCCCTGGGTGGGTTCCACATTCCTGTCTATATTATGGGAACAATAATAATAACAGCTAAAACATTATTGTTGTAACAGATATATGAGAGTATAGTAATTTTAGACAAGATCATTAAATGCCATCATTGGGAGCTTTGCTAAATGAAATATCAGTTAAGCTCCTTAAGGGGGGACATGGGGTACATGGGGGTACATGGGGGAGAAACTGAGGAGATATTTTCTAATGTTCTAGAGCAGCAGTCTCCAAACTGTGGGACTGCTGCAAACCAAGAAGCTCTTCCCTGTCCCGTGCAGCACTTACCATTCCGCACGGCAGCCTCATATCTTTGCCTCCGATCTCCCCAAAACCTTGCTCTGAGTAGCTGTGTCTGCCTGGAAATCTGGATGCAGAGACTGGCAGTGGAAGCGGCTGCCCAGCACAAGGTTCTGGGGAGATTGGTGGCAAAGATATGAGGCTGCCATGCAGGAACACTAAACGCTGCCCATTATGGAAAGTGCTTTTCAGTGCACCATATCCGTCCCATGGGCCATAGTTTGGAGCATGCCGTTCTAGAGCAGATAGAAATCCCAAATAAAAAAGGAGAATTCCAGGCAATATGAACCCAAGTAATGCTTTAAGTTCTTATTTGAGGGGCCATGAAAAGTAAGAGGTCTAGCACATTAGTCCTCTGATTGCTAGTCCGCCTATGGGAACATCTGAGAATTTATCCCAGTTAATGTCAGATGAGGCCTGCTGGATCAACCCAAAGGTACATTTAGTACAGCAGTCTGCTTTCCACAGAAGACGACAGCATGCCTTTGGGAAGCCCACAAGCAAGCATGTTGTTGCCCTCTCTCCCCCCAGCAATTTTTGTTCTGTGGTGCCCTGCCTCTGAGCATAAATATTCCATAGAGCCACCATGGTGAGCAGCTGTTTCCATCCTCCAGAATTGGTCTAATCTCCTTTTAAAGCCGTCTAGGTTAGTGGCAATCACCATGCCTTCTGGCAGTGTATTCCATAAATCGATGATCAGTTTTGTCACAAAGTACTTTCTTTTGCCTGTCCTGAATCTACCAGCAATCAATTTCAGTGGGTGACCCTGAATTCTAGTATTGTGAGAAACAGACAAACACTTCTGTCTCCCTGCTCCATACCATGAATAATTTTGTTCCTTCCCCCAGTTGTCTTTTTTTAATTTTAAAAAAATCCACAAACAGGGTAGTTGTTCCACCTCACAGTCTGTGCAGTGATGTGTCCCAAATAATAGGAACCGTGTTGTTTGAGGAAATACAAGATGTTTCATGTAAATAATACTTATTTGGACAATTTATACCATGCCTTTCTCCCCAGTAAAGGGCACTCGAGGCAGCTTACAATAGGTACAATATATAACAAAATATATACCGTATTTTTTGCTCTATAAGACGCACCTGACCATAAGACGCACCTAGTTTTTAGAGGAGGAAAACAGGAAAAAAAATATTCTGAACCAAATAGTGTAATAAAATATGTCTCTCTGCTGCTCTGTTTCCATGCTCCTTAGCATATTTTACTACCTCTAGTTTAAAAGGAATTTTATATGCTAGCCTTTTCTGCTTTATCATCCTTGCACTGGTAGAATGAGGTACTGTAGTATTTTTCTGCAAGTGCATTGTCACTAAGCACTGAACATTTGCATTACCATTGAGTGCCGGCATTTGCATTACAATTTGCTTTTGCATTACCATTGCATTTGCTTTTGCATTACCATTGAGCGCAGGCAGGACCCTGGTCAGGGGCAGAAGCACCTGCCAAGGAGGCTCTGCTGCCCTGAGAACGCCTGCAACTTTGCAGTATTCGCTCCATAAGACGCACACACTTCCCCCCCCCCCACTTTTTTGGGGGGAAAAAGTGCGTCTTATGGAGCGAAAAATACGGTAAATACAAATAATCATTAAAACAAAAACCAGCATTCAGTAACTAACCAAATAAAAATCAGTGGCACATACAGTCCAAAATCAGGTCTTCAGAAGTTTAACTTCACATATAGGTTAATGGGTTCTGAGCTGTCTGTGACAGATCAGGAGAGAGATCTTGGGGTGGTGGTGGAGGTTGATGAAAGTGTCGACCCAATGTGCAGCGGCAGTGAAGAAGGCCAATTCTATGCTTGGGATCATTAGGAAAGGTATTGAGAACAAAACGGCTAATATTATAATGCCGTTGTACAAATCTATGGTATGGTATGGAGTATTGTGTCCAGTTCTGGTTGCCACATCTCAAAAATACATAGTGGAAATGGAAAAGGTGCAAAAGAGAGTGACTAAGATGATTACTGGGCTGGGGCACCTTCCTTATGAGGAAAGGCTACGGCGTTTGGGCCTCTTCAGCCTAGAAAAGAGGCGCCTGAGGGGGGACATGATTGAGACATACAAAATGATGCAGGGGATGGACAGAGTGGATAGAGAGATGCTCTTTACACTCTCACATAACACCAGAACCAGGGGACATCCACTAAATTTGAGTGTTGGGAGGGTTAGGACAGACAAAGAAAATATTTCTTTACTCAGCGTGTGGTTGGTCTGTGGAACTCCTTGCCGCAGGATGTGGTGACGGCATCTGGCCTGGATGCCTTTAAAAGGGGATTGGACAAGTTTCTGGAGGAAAAATCCATTATGGGTTACAAGCCATGATATGTATGTGCAACCTCCCGATTTTAGAAATGGGCAATGTCAGAATGCCAGATGCAAGGGAGGGCACCAGGATGAGGTCTCTTGTTATCTGGGGTGCTCCCTGGGGCATTTGGTGGGCCGCTGTGAGATACAGGAAGCTGGACTAGGTGGGCCTATGGCCTGATCCAGTGGGGCTGTTCTTATGTTCTTATGTAAGAGCCCAATCCTGTCCCCTGCCACCAACGCAGATGTAGTCGCAACAAAAAGGCAAACACTGCATCTTATGGTGGGTAGAGGGGGAGAGCAGCCAAAGGCAAATGGGATATAAGTAAAAAAAAAATGTTTCTACTTACCTCTGCATGAGCCCTGAAGCCACCTATGGGTCTCCTTGGACATACATCGCCTATTTTGGTAGCGTATGTCCAGAGAAAGGGGTGGGGGGTTTTCCCAAAGAGGGGATAAGATCTTGCATGCATCATTGCTGCTGGATCCAACCCCTCCTTGCTCCTGGACCTTCCCCCAGAATACCCAGTTCCACCCCCTCCATGCCTGTGATTCACCCCTATACCACTTTATCTGCCCCGGAACTGGTTGCCATCTTTAGCATCGGGCTGCTGCCATCAATTGCAGCAATGCTCTAAAATGGCCACTGGCAGCGTACTGAGGGTGTTGCCATATGGTCTCTTATGACCGAGGAACTCTGTTCTGGTGCCATAAGTTGGGGAATAAGATTGGGCCATCAGAGAATTAAAAGATTTAGAAGAGCAAGCAAAAGCATAGCATATGTTAGAAAATAACACCAAAATATAAAACAGTGAAAGGAGTTATAAAATACAAAAATTGGCATTGGCTGTAAAAACCTAAAACTGCTCCATTTAAAACCAGCTATAATAATATATGAACCATTAAAAGGCCAACTGAAGGAGAAATGTGTTCAAGCCCTTCTGGCTTCTAAAATGAGTTCTGTTCTCAGATCAAAGGGAAAGGAGTCCCATATCTGACTCTTGAGGCACTGAACTAGAATGATTTCAAGCCCCACACATTCAAAAATCTCTCAGTGCAGTACTTTGTTGGATTTAAGTCAATAAAATTCTTATTTTCAAAAGTTCATGATTCAGCACTAAAGGACATTATACATACACAAGCACTGGAAACAATTAAGGCCCAAATCCTAACCAAATTTCCAGCACTGACATAGCAGTGCCAGTGGGACCTTGTACTGCATCCTGCAATTGGGTGGCACTTGTGGAGGCCTCCTCAGAGAATGTTTATTCCCTTACCTCAGAGCTACATTGCTCTTATGTCAGGGCTGGAAAGTGGGCTCGAATTGTGCCCTAAGTTGCACACATACAATTTGCTGAAGCTACTGAACAATTGCTAAAATTAATCATACCAGTGTAGTCGCTGGCTATTATTTAATTCCTTAATCTTCTATGTTAATTAAGAATGCTTTAAATTCTCTTTGACATCCTAAAGAATTTATTTCATGTAGAAGAGTGTTCAATCACTGTACTTTTTTATTATTAAAGTGTCCCAGTTGTGGTTAAGCCTATCATTAATGTCCTTTAAGTTGCAGGGTGAGTTGCTTTTAATTATACAGTGAGCTCAAATGAAATTTTACTTTAAAGTCTTTTTCAGTCATGTTGTATCATGTTGTTTTTTTTTGGGGGGGGGGAATCCCGCTGTATCTTAACTATCACTTTTTTTTCAGCAGATGTTCTACAAACAAAACAGAACTCAGTGATGTCAGTGCCAGAGAGGGAGATCAACTTGGTAAACTTGAAAAAAGATGAAAAGTATGGCTTAGGTAAGCTGATGTCATTATGAGAGTCACGTGTAAATTCAGAAACAAAACAAAAATGGAACACTTGGTAAGACGGGTCATGGGGAGGCCACCTACTTGAAAAGTGCTTTTGGTCCTGCAGAAAACATTGAGGTTTGAGAGGTCTCCTACGCTTGAGATACTTGAGTCCTGTCACAACAAGTCAAGTTTAGGTGTTGTCTAAACCAACGCTATCCAGTCAACCATCATTTGTGAATGGCCACCACACCATGATTTACATAGTTTGGCCTGCAAACAATGGTTATGCAAAGGATGTTTGGTGGAGTAGCTGAATCCAACCATCTATGTCGCCACCCTTAGAGGCTGCTGTTTGGTAGGGATGCTCAGGGAAAACAGGGCAAAACATGCTTTTCCTGAACATCTGGTACACAAATCACGGTTTGGAATCTTCAACTATGTCTAAGTCATGATTTGCCACTACACCTGACTCACCCAACTGAAATTGATGTATCCTTAGGGAGTCTGTTATTAAGTCTGCTCCACGGTCCTGTGACCTGCCTAACAAGCTCTCCGTTGTGCTCTTTCAAAATGAGCCTATATTCTTTCCTCTTACATCAGTGCTTCCCAAATGTACAGGACTGGGGATACCCCCATCGAGCTCCAAATCTGGAAGTAAGTGCCAGTGAAACTTGAGGTTCTGACATGATGGTGTCAGCAACACTTACTTCCAGGTAGGAAAAAAAAGGTTTTTTAATTGTGTAGGCCCTTCCGTGGCTCCGTAGGCAGCCCAGCCCACCCCCACAGACCACCATGCATCTCTCCATGACATTGCACTCATGCTGCCACGCAGCTCAGCCAGTGCAGTTCCACAATGCCTCCAGTAATTTGTTACGATGCCCAGTTTGGGAACCTCTGCCATAGGTAAGGTTCCTATGATTAAGGTAACGTGATCCCTCTTGTCCCATGTTCTGTTTCAACAGTGATCACCTGGTTTCTTCTGGAATTCATAAGCAGGACATGATGGAAATTGGCATCTTCTGCTTACTCCCAGCATCAAATACTCAGCGCTATGCTACCTATGAAAGTTCTGTTTAGCTATCATGGCCAATATCTTCAATGAATCTGTCTAATCCATTTTTAAAAGCCATCTTATGTAGCAGCCGTCACTGTGCCCTGTGGTAGTAGGCATTTAGCGCTCTAGAGACTCACAGCTTGACCATGCACCTTTTAATTAAAGCAGTCAAGAATGGCAACTGCACAGCTATTGAAGTCCATTTGGTTCTAAGTTTCTATGTTGCTCCATCTTATTTGGGGACTTTTGCTGGCTTTGTCAAAGAAATCTACTTGCAGACTATGAGCAATAGATCTCTGGGAATCAGTCATTTCATGAAGTGGTGTTGTGTCTGTTTAGAGTTACTAAATCACTGTTCTTACTAGGCTTTCAGATCACTGGTGGAGAGAAAGCTGGAAAACTTGATCTGGGAATATTTATTCATTCAGTAACTCCTGGAGGACCAGCTGATTTGCAGGGGTCATTGAAACCAGGTAAAGAAAGGAATAGGAACTGGAATTGGCCACTGGAAATTGTTTCAGCATTTTTGTCTCTGTCCAGTGTCCAGTGTCTCTGGATATTAAATGCTCTGTGTCCATTTCTTATCAGTGTGTAATGAACAGAAGGCACTGAACAATTAATGTTGAAACATTAAATGTTATTGTCTTGGCAATAACTTTAGGAGTGAATACACATTTGCCCCTTGTTTTAGAAAATGAAATCTATAATAGTCTTATCAGGCAATTACATTTTTAATGTAAGGAATCTGTGTTGGATACCAATTGCAGGTGATGACTATTCCTTTGTATTTCTTTAACAGCTCAATAACTCATCCAGAAAAATAGAGCTGCAGTGCTTTTATCAAAGCTAAACTAAATGAGACACAGGAGATTCATGTTCAGAATGTCCTGCGTCTGTTTTTACTGCAATTCTGTCACTTGGGGCTGCTAATTTGATCAAGGAAGCAGTGCTAGAAGAAAGGAGTGTTTAACCTTTTCCCTGCACGGTTTCTATCTATCCTTTCCCTTTTACCCTGTTGAGCTCATAGCAGCTTTAAAGGGAGTGATTTAGGTCAGGAAATTGTATAGGAGAAAGGGGTTAAGCACCCCTTTACCCAGGATTGATTCCTCAGTCAAATTAGTAACATTGTGCAACTATTCTGCAGTTCTAAAACATGTGGAAAATTCTGAATAGGGGATTTCTGTATTGCATTTCAGTGTACTTACATATGTTAAAGCAAAGAAATGCTCCCAAATGTGATACTGTGCTCTCCCACTCCCAGTGGGGAAGGTGGAAATGGATCATGCATACCAAATACGTTAGACAGTCCTTGTGAATGGGAGGCCTCTATGGATAATGGGTGCCATGAGCACATAAAGGATGCTGTGTATATTTCGTGTCCAAACAACTGTGCTATGGATTGTAGTCCTTGGTGTTTTTTAAAAATTGATCTGGTTCCAGGATATGATATTCTTTGAATTTTATTAGCTAATTATTTGGTCAGTTTCTATCCAGGCTTAATATATATGCAGCTATTTTACATAAGTTATATTTGGGAGTAGACCTAAGCATACTAGAAAACAGCTTGGCAAGTTGCAGCTTGCGACTGGTTCTCAATGAGATTACACCAGCAACTCTTTTGGGAGAGGAGAAAGGCTTATAGAAGGAGGAAGGGGGTAGACCTTCATATCAGTGACACTGGTGCCAGAAGGGTTTCCACACATCAGCAGCAATAATTGTGCCACCGACCTTCTGTAACACCTGAAGATATTAGTGCTGGGTGGCATGTTACTGAATTAATCTGTCTGCACAGGAGACCGTCTGATATCTGTGAACAGCGTGAGCTTGGAAGGAGTCAGCCATCACACCGCGTTAGAAATTATTGAGCGTGCTCCTGAAGATGTGACCCTTGTCATTTCACAGCCCAAAGAGAAGCTTCCCAAAGGTATTCTTGTAGATCGATTATGTAGTCTGTAACAAATTCTACTATTAAACTATAGGTGGTGCCTGCTCATCTGCGGATTTTTCATCTGCAGATCTGACTCAACACAAGTCCTGTGTTAAACCCTGACTAGGCCTGACCTCAGCCTTCCAAACACAACCAGAGCACAGCTCCAATCAGAGGGTTTCAGGTGCCCTGACCTATGGATTTTATTATCTGCGGGTTTTGGCATCCACAGGGGTTCTGGGAACAGAATGCCCATGGATGCTGAGGCATGACTGTAATAGTAAAATGTGGGTAAAGATTTACTACTTTTGTACAATCATCTATCATTAGTACCTGAATTCCATTTACTTTTTTTTTAATAGAAAGTAATTTTCATGTCCACGGCATGTGAGAGAGCCAGTTTTAGCAGGAACGAGCTGACTGTTTGGCTCCTCATCGAGGGGTTATGTGATGCTAAAGCTTTCTAGTTATGTCCAGCTAATATTGTTGATCAACTGATAAAAATTAACTCAAGCAAATTCAGGATCAGATTGATGGGCAAAGGGAAGGGAGAGTGTTAGGAAAAAGGCCCTGACTGCTGAGATGGAGGGAGCAGCTGTAGCTCTTTAGATCAGATGTTGGTCCTCCAATCTTGTTAACCTAGTTTGGGTAGTGAGTCTGTTGTATGTATATTTTTAGGCCTGCTAATTCTCTCAGAAACTGTGTCAATCACAGCAATTGTTTCAGGCACTGAAAGATCAAAAGTGTGGACAGATAGTATGTTTGAAGGCAATGAAGTAATGCTTGATGTTTGGATAATTTCCATTTGTCGTCAGGGTCATCAAATATCCTCACTGGTACTAAGGGATATTTAAAAACACCCTCACTGGCACAGGACAATGAGGCAGAGTCTTCTTCTGAAGAACACAACAGATCACTAGGCTGCCAGAAGCCCCCTTCTGGAACCACATCAGGCTTTTGCTCGGGTAAACGGGATGGAAGTTTAAGTTCTCAAGATTCCAGGACAGAGAGTGCCAGCCTATCCCAGAGTCAGACAAATGGCGTCTTTGGAAACCATATAAATGACCGGGTGCAGCAGGAGTTGCCGCATTGCGACGATGCCCAGCTTGTCCTGTCCAAATGCAGCGAGAAGAACAGAGCCTCTTTGGAGACAAACCCAGCAAAGGCAAAAAGGCCAGGAGTGGTGGAAACTGCAGAGTATTCTGACCGAGGAGATTCTGACATGGATGAAGCCACTTACTCCGGCAGCCAGGAGCAAACAGCAGCTAAAAAGGCAGGGTTCATTTCTGTAACTTATTTTTTCAAAATATATCAGTTGTTACTGGTTGTCACGCAAGCCGCAGCCCAGGGGCAGGATCCGGCATTCGCACAGTTCTTTTCACCTCGTGAGCAGACCTTTTGGTTCCTCTTAGGCACTGTGTGAAACCCCCCTTGATCAGGGGATAGGGCCACTCTGGGCAGTCATGTCTGCCCGGACATCTAGTCACGTGGCCTTCTGGGATATCAGGCATACAGCACGACTGCCCAGAGCGTCCCTGTAACCTCTGAACGAGGAGGACTTCTTGTGGTGCCTGAGCAGAATGCTCAAATGTGGTTTGGATGGGGACCGCATTCTGCGCATGCAATGGTTGCAACTTTGAGCACCGCTGGCTTAAGCCATTTTTGCCCAACATTTCATATACACCACAGGGATCAAATTCGTGTACCTGTGGGCTGGGCAGAAATGGGTTAAACAGACAGGAGAGGATGGCAGATGGAAGGGTCTGAGAGCAGCTGTTCTCTTGCTTAATTGTCCCTGAATTTTGTTCTACTGTTTTTGGCTACAGACTTCTCCAAGGTGGAATTTCTTGCCTACGTATCACTGTATGTGACCAAGTAAAGAACAGGCCCAGAGCCTCATTTTGCCACGAGGAAGTCGTTTAAACTCGCTTATGACTTGTCAATTTGAATTTTTTTCCCCACCTGCGTGAAAACATGACATTTGAAATGTCTGAGCTTATTAAGAGCTTTCTCTGTGTGCCTGTGAATCATTTTAATGGCAGAATTGCTTATGCGCTACATAGCAGCACGCTAAACATTTTGGAGAGTCAGAGACCGTTCTTGGAAGTTACAGCACTCTCAGGGGATATTATGAGGAATTTGACACACAAAAACAGAAGCCGTTTACAGAACGGTTTTTTCCCCTTTTTCTGCACTTGGCCCTGTTTCAGTCTCCTCTGGGACACTTTTTAATTCACAGAATGGCAGTTTCCACTTGTACCAAAGGAGTACAGGAGCTTATTCACCACAAATGAGAAGCTGACAAACAAAAGGGAGGAAAAAATGAGGCTGTCATGAGAGAGGCAATATTATGCACCAGCCTTTGTACAGAGTATAGAGGGGGGCGGGTGTTGTTTTCTACTCCTCACAGAAATGATCAAGACAGAAGGGAACCTCTGCGTAAGTGTTCTCCATCCGAGCACAACTGACCAAAGTTAAGCGCTCTCCGATCCTGCTTGTCCCAATGGGAGAGATTTAAGCACCCAGTTAATTCTCTCATTGAAATTAATAGGACTTCAAAATTGTCCGCGTTGGACCAAATTGTGACTTTCTTTAGAAGCGAGGTCTGAATGCTCAGTGGATGAGGGAACCTTAAAATTTGTTCTGACAGGTGGCAGGCATTGTATGGTGGCTACAAGCAGCAATGCTGTGAGTAAACCTTGCCTCGGACTCCTTCTTGCTTACAAGCTTCACCTCCTTAAGTAGCCAAATATCAAAGGACTTCAGAACGAAGACCAATTATGATGGTCATTTTCCTCCGAGACTGACTTGAAGGCAGTCTGAAATGGAAAGTCCTCCCCGGGCATAGAAGGTTATTGCACAAGATTTCCTTCTTTCTGTATCCCTTGGTCAACAGCTGAGGCTTTGACAGGATTATTGGCTATATGCTACCTCCTGGGTTAAGGGTTGGTTGTACTACTATCAACTTATGAAGAACAATCGTGAGAGCAACTATGGCCCTCCTGTTCTGCTTGTGAGCTTTCCAGTAACATCTGATTGGCCATTGTGAGAAGCAAGTGTGGATAAGACTTTGGTCTGATCCAGTAGGGTTTTACTGGTTCTTAACCAAACCCAAAAACAACACATGATATTTTCTGATTGGTCGTGTGAGGCTCCTTCAGGTTCACTGATCACTCACTAAGTCATATGATGCTTTTGTTGACCACCTGTACAGTTCCAACAAAGTTTGTAGCACATACTATTATTGCTATATTGATTCCTTCATTTTAGATATCGCTTGGTACATATGCATTGACCCATAACATCACGAATGTCATCCTTGTTCAAACCTGTTGCAGCATTCTGTTAGATGGTAATAACCCTGGAATAAATACATTTATCCCATAGTGTATTAATATGTTCGCAACCCCCTCCCCCATTTGTAAAACCTCCTGCTTTTGTTTTGTTCTTTTGGCCACCCCACAAATATATAGAAAAACACAAGTTAAATTTTCTAACAGAGATTATTTTGTCATCTTGTTTCTTTGTTGTTTTAAAGGAGCCTTCTTCATTCATGAATTTGGCCAACTCAATGAATTCTAAAAAGCTTTCTATACCACCTCTTAAACCTGGAGATATCTTTGAGGTCGAACTGGCAAAAAATGAGAACGGCTTGGGAATAAGTGTCACGGTACTGTTTGACAAGGTTTTTAGCTATTTTCTCTTGTTCTCCACTCCAACAACCTGTTAAAATATCTTGTTTACAGGGTAGCAGTGGACCTTAAAGTGGCACCGTCAAGTATTTGGGTACTATTCATCTTTAACCTCTACAAACAACCCTCAAGGCTGTAATCCTCTGCAGTTACATTTGGGTGAATGTGTGATGAGGAGCAACTCATTGCGTTACGATTCTGGTGAGAAACATTAGTGTTTCTCACAATACATGACTCAAACGAATTTTAAACCTATTAATTGCCAATCAAAAATTTTATCAGTTAAAAATATTTTTGAAACGTAATTTAATATGTTGCTTGAGTCTTTAAGCCATGGATTAAAACATGTTATAGATCATTCAGTGTTTCAGTTCCAGTGGTTGAACCCCTGAAGATGCTTTCCACAGTTGAAAGTGAAACATTGGGACTAGATCCTATAATATGTTTTAATCCGTGGCTTAAAGACTCAAGCAACGTAATAAATTATGTTTTAAACTCATCCAGCCATGAAAACCTTGGTTAGTATATTCGTAAAAATATTTTTATTGGCTCAAAAGGTGTCCCTGATTAATTGGGTAATAGTTTTTTAGGAGTTAATTTTAAACATGAGTTCATGTACCAACAGCCAAGTGGCAAGCACTGTTTTTAAAAAAGGTATCCACCCCACATACCTATATATACAGGAAAATATATCTCTTCTCAGGCACAAATGGCAGCATATATATTAATCATCTAACAGTAAAGGAAGTGGGTTTTTTTCTATTCAAACTAACGTTTAAGTCGTATGCAGTTTTGATTGATTGATCTATTAAATCTGATTTGAGTAGTCAATTGTTATTTTAAATGGGTGGCAAGATAAGCAGATATGATGACATACCACACCATTCGTAACTTGTAGAGCGGCCTTAATTCTCACACAAATACTACGAGATTTCTCACACAAATATATAATCCTCGTATATACAGGATTACAAGCCCAGTTTCATAATAGGTTGTTATGCTGAAAATGTTCAAAGAGAGAAATGCGCTTTCTCAGCATGGATTTATAACATGGCCTGATTGCAATTGGGACATTTATTGTTCCTACAGTAACATCATTGAAATAATCATTGAAATCAAGGTTAGCAACCATCTTGTCTTCAATTTTGCTGCCTCTCATTGGGAACTCCAGAGCATCATTGAAGGAATTGACATGACTTTGTCTTTCATCGTTTGGGCTCCCTCTGCTGGTTGTGAAATAGAACACCATCAAATATTTCTGTTTATAAGTCATTCATTTCAGGGTTACAGGACAACCAGAGGTTCCATGCATTTCCTTAAAAGAGCCAAGAAAGTTGGAGAGGAGAATTTGTCTCTTTATTTCCCTTGCCTATTTTATCCAGCAGAAATTTTGTTCCACCCCACCACACCCTGGGGAAAAGCAGAGATAAAAGGACTGAGGAGGAAAGGGGTGGAAGAAGTTGTGACTACATTGACTCCATTTTCCTTGCACATTTAAAGTTACATGTGGGTTTTTTGGATTACAAACCGGAAATCTTATTTTCATAGTTTGTGTGTTTCTGGTTATAGGAAAACAAGCTATCTTACGTACCCTCATGCTTTTGGACTGTACCTACTTGACAATGCCACTTTAAAGACAAACTCCCAAAATGGATATATGATGTGGTGTTCTTACATTTATTGCTATTTGTGGGGGTGTTGGGAAATGCTTTAAACCACAATCTTTGGTTTGCAATCCAAAGATTGAACTGCAAGATTGCATCTCAAAATTTTGGAAAAGGTTTCTGTACAGCAAGAGTAGTATAAATGCTGATAAATAGAAGAAATATATACAGCTCGCCAGAGAAAGCCAACTGTGTCATGTGGAATTTAAGTCTTTTTCTAACCCTGTGATATTCTGACTGCGAACCTGACCCTGACTGTGAACTCTGTAGGGCCAAAGTGTGTGTGACGTGATTGATCCATGAATCAGTCTCCTGACGTAATTTTTCTTTTGCTAAAAGCAAGCATCTTGGAGGGGCATAATTTGGATCATGGCAAGAGAATGCCTAACTGCGCACCCCCCCCCCACTGCTTTTAGCAAGGCGAGGCTTAACTTTTTACTTCCATGCCATAGCCATGATCGTCAGCCCCTTCCTTAAAGCTACTTCTTAAAACTTCTGTTAGTCACAATGGGAAAATATAAACACTTATATTGTGCCAGTAGGATTTTTCCCTCTGTGACTAATGGCAGCTTCAGGGGGTGCTTTGGATTAAGGCTGTGGTGCATGGGGGGGGGGAGAGGACTAGACCCTGCTGTCCCAACACCATAGCCCTCACCCAAATACCTGCTACCCCATAGCCCTCACCCAAATATTCACTACCCCATCGCTGCTTTTGGCATGTAGGAAAATAGTTGTGCATCACACTTGAACCTTAGTCTCCTCGATTCATTAAAAAAAGAGTCCTCTCTCCCCTGAAGGGGTATTAGGTTTTGCATAGGGATATATAGACACGTTCTAAAGCCCTTCTTAACTTCTGTCTGCAACAAAAACTTCTGTCTAAACTCCTTAAAGTGGCCATGTTTTTCCTGGCAGTGTTGCTGTGTCTTAAAGAAATTCAGGAGAAGAATGTGTAAGAAGAAATGCAATTTTTGAACCTTTCCCATCATGGAGAAGCAGTGTACTTGTCATGCAGTAGTTAATGGCACAAACATAAGAACATAAGATGAGCCCCGCTGAATCAGGCCAAAGGCCCATCTAGTCCAGCTTCTTGTATCTCACAGTGGCCCACCAAATGCTTCAGGGAACTCACTAGACAACAGACACAACCTGCGTCCTGGTGCCCTCCCCTGCATCTGGCAGTCAGAGGCAGCCTTCCTCTACCTTGCACATACCTACCACGACTTGTAACCCGTGATGAACTTTTCCAAATTTAGAAATTTGTCCAATCCCCTCTTAAAGGCATCTAGGCAAGATGCCATCACTACTTCCTGTGGCAAGGAGTTCCACAGACTGATTACATGCTGGGTAAATAAATATTTGCTTTTGTCTGTCCTAATTTTCCCAACACTCAACTTTAGGGAATGTCCCCTGGTTCTGGTGTTGTGTGAAAGGGAAAAGAGTGTCTCTCTATCGGCTCTATCTAGTCCCTGCATAATTTTGTATGTTTCACTCATGTCCCCCCCTCAGACGTCTCTTTTCTAGGCTGAAGAGGCCCAAACACCATACCCTTTCCTCATAAGGAAGGTGCCCCAGCCCAGTAATCATTTTGTTTGCTCTCTTTTGCACCTTTTCCATTTCTACTATGTCCTTTTTGAGATATGACGACCAGAACCGGATGCAATACTCCAGGTGTGGCCTTATCATCGATTTGTACAACGGCATTATAATATTAGCTGTCTTATTCTCAATACCTTTTCTAATGATCCCAAGCATAGAATTGGCCTTCTTCACTGCCACCACACATTGGGTCGACACTTTCATCGAGCTGTCCACAAGCACCCCAAGAGCTCTCTCCTGTTCTGTCACAGACAGCTCAGAACCTATTAGACTATATGTAAAGTTATGATTCTTTGCACAAGCACCATTCCAGAGGAAAAAAATTGCAACCCCTTATTCAGTTTCCAGATTTTAAAAGAAAATACTATCCAGCTCATTGTGTGTTTTGTTTCTTTCCATAAGCTTTCCATAACTCAGTAAGGAGGAGTGCATCATAGATTCCCTCTCTGTATTTGCCTGTTTCTGTGTGGCTGCATGAAGGTCCATGAAGTCCAAAAACAGACTGAGTCTCCTGCTTTCTTAACATGCATAAATACTTATCATAGTGTTGTTCTTACAACTATAACTGGACAGGTTTGCCTCCATGTTCAAATCTTAACGCTCACCTCTCTGTGAAGGATTTGCATGAAGTTTAAAAATGAATTGCTTCTCTAATGTTTCAGGGTTCATTTTTGACTATTCCTTGTACTGCTGATGGGCCTTCTTGAAGATAATTTCTGGCTTCCTTAGTCACTTGGGTTCTAGATGTCTGATTTTGTTTTAAACTCTTGGTCTATAGGGTGGTGTGAATACCAATGTGAGGCATGGAGGCCTTTATGTGAAAGCTGTTATTCCCAAGGGACCAGCTGAAGCTGATGGTAGAATTCAAAAAGGCATGTATGATTCTTCTTCTTTTTAAATTATGAGTTTGTGAAATTTTGCACATTGCGGATTCTTGAAAGGTGACATAAGCAGTATTTTGAAAATATAAAGATGCTAAGAAAATGTAAGCTTTGCAAAAGAGCATCATAATTGGGCGCATTTTTAATTGTTTATAATTAGGGAGATAAATTGTGGAAGGCTGGTCTTGTCATTGCCAACTAGCTTTCATCACTACACTGACCTCAGTATTCAGAGACATTATAGCCCTGACAGCAAATGCTGGGGGCAAGCAACCCATCACCATCAGGTCCTGCTTGTGAGCCTTTCAGGAGATCTTGCTGTCCATTATTGGAACCAGGATGCTAGACAAGATAGACCCTTGGTCTGACCCAGTTCGGGTCTTTTGATGCTCTCACTGAAGCCCTCCTCAAATGAATGACCATGTAGTGGAGCTTGAAGAAGAGACGTTTTCAGTAGATTGCACCCATCCTCTTACAACTGTTCCATTTAATACAAATGTCCCTTTCTTTTTGTAATCTTCCATTGTGGTTTCCTAGGTGACCGTGTACTCTCTGTCAATGGGGTTACTTTGGAAGGAGCTACCCATAAACAAGCTGTGGAAATTCTGAGAAATACTGGCCAGGTAGGAGGTTGCAGCTG
This sequence comes from Tiliqua scincoides, assembly GCF_035046505.1. Classification (NCBI taxonomy): domain Eukaryota; kingdom Metazoa; phylum Chordata; class Lepidosauria; order Squamata; family Scincidae; genus Tiliqua; species Tiliqua scincoides. Next base: position 12,372,600 of record NC_089826.1, read on the forward strand.
CTCCTTTTTTGTTCTTTGACTCCATGTCTTTATGTTGCAAAAAGTCCCAGAGAGGAAGTGGAGCTATAGATGCCACCATCCTCCAACCCAGGGGTGTCAAAGCCGTTTCATAGAGTGGACCGAATAGCATTCACGCCGCCTGCTGAGGGCTAAAAGTGACATCATTAAATTGGAAACGATGTCATTAAGCAGATGATGGCCAGAAATAAGCACTTTGTTCTCATGTAAAAATTCATTAGCTAGCTGCCAATGACAGAAGAGAAAATGTGCAAATCTTTATAACTTCAAGATATGAGAGAGCCCAATTATAACGAGGGCCAGATAAATTGCTTCCAGGGGTGCATCTGATCTGCAGGCCTTATGTTTCAACTCCAACTCATTATCTACAGTGGTAGCAACACTTGTTTATTAGCAGGCAGTGGCATCTGTTCTCCATTTTCAGGCATAAGCCAGGCACTGTGGCTTTTCAGAAGGCAGGTGCTCATACTGTTGGCAGAAATGGGGACAGATAAGCATGTTAGAGGTTCCTCCTCTCTAGAAGTGTGTGAGAAGGGATAAGCCAATCGTGTAAGCCATTTCAGTCCCTCACTGCCTGCTTGTTTTGGCTGCTGGTGGTAGAAGGGAGATTGTTCCCTTGTTTCGGATTCTAAAACAGCTAAACTGAAAACATACGCATTCCCTCTTTAGCAGGTTGCTATCAGGGTTCCATGTGATCAAACCCTCAAGCAACCAGGTTTCAGGTCTGTGATTGTCAACTGGAGGAACCAGGGGCAAACAGGTGCAAGTCAGTTTCTAATTATAGCAGGCAAAGGTGCCAGAGGCAAGTAGCTCAGTTCCAAAATCAAGTAGGCAGACGGATTCCGAAAGGCAGAGGTCCAGACGAGGTGCAGGAATCTCGTCTGGCTAAGACGATGCTTGCATGGAGCACCAAGCATGAGGCAGCAGTTATAAGGCCAGCAGGAGCCCATGGGCTCCCCAGATCTGGCTGAGCTGATGTACTGCAGCAGATCTTCCTGTCATTATCCAGGTAGTGCTGCAGAGCAATAAGGATCGGGCCAATAATGTCCTCTTCTTGAGAATTGCCCTGGTGGAAACGAGAATGAGGCAGCAGGATCCTGCTGCCATATTCCTAGTTCAAACCCCCTGCACATACCAATATTTTTTTTAATGAGTCAGCCTGTAGAGTTGGTCAGCTCTTCCAGGACTAGGTGGTGAGTTGTCTCTGCGTTTAGTGCTAGCTAATTTGTTCTTCTTTCCGCAGGTGGTTCACCTGGTGTTGGAAAAGGGGCAGCCTCCAGCAGCCAAAATCCATGCTCCAGTTACACCACAGTGTACCCCTCCACACCAGCCTGTTCAATGTGCAGCCCCAGATATACCTCCAAAGAAAATGACAGTTGCCAGAGACTACAGCTTTGTCACTGCTGGTGAGGTTCTGTTGCATTTTGCCAAGTGGGCTCAAAACTCAAAGAATTGCAAGAAATACCCCACATGCTTGTATCTAGAATGGCAGGCATTTGGGCAGGAACTCAGCTCTATATGAACAAAAAAAAATTACAGTCCATTTTCTTGCATAGAAATTCCCCGTTGCCCCTTGTTTTTCTCCTCTGTAGTTCTTCAGATGATGTGTTGCTAGTTTCTGTCATGTCCATCACCCTCCTTTATCCTTAAGACTTTCATTCTGTCTTTGTTTAATCACAAAAATATTTATTTGTAAATATTTGTAAATTATACAATTTGCATCTCTAGATACAAATCTCTGTTCTCTAGAGCAGGGGTCTCCAAACCCCGGCCCGGAGGCCAGATGCGGCCCACAGCAAGCCTCTTTCCGGCCCACGGCCAACCTCTTGTCCCCCGAAAGCCTCTGGCCTACTCAAATGAGCATAACCAGAACTGTACTCTGATTGTGTCTGGAGGGTGTTTTGAGGGCCAGAGAGGTTGAATGAAGGAGCCCATTCATTCATTTATTCACTCATCTAAGTTCCATCTCTAATTTATTAATTTAAATTTTATATTTAAATTTTTTTTCCGGTCCTCCACATCACGCCAGATATTTGATGCGGCCCTCTGGTCAAAAAGTTTGGAGACCCCTGCTCTAGAGCAGCAGAACAAAAAGAAGCAAAAATCCACAACAGCACCAGTCTCAACAAAACTACAAATCTAGGGAGACAACTCACTGTGACCATTGAGCCTGTCCAAATAAAGTGGACTCCACTAAAGTCCTAAAGGTAGAGGTCTTTCAAAATGGTGTTATTTTACTCAGAAGTAAGCCCATTGTCTTCAGTAACACCTGAGCTGTAAACCTATCTTACTTAGTGGAAACAAACTCCTCTACTTAAAAGGTCAATAAGGAGGGATTCACTAGCCTTCTGAAGGAGGGAGTTCCACAGTCCAGTCCTGTAGCCAAGAATGCCTTGTCCCACCTTCCAGCAACCACGCTTCTGGCAGTGGTTGGACATGGAGCAGAGCCTCTCTTGGTGCAAGTGAGTGGTTGAGTGAGATCAAGCAAGTCCCAAACATCTTCATATTTCCCTCTCTTTCTTTTGTAGAAAACACATTCGCAGTCAAGCTGGTGAAAAACAGTTCCGGCCTGGGCTTCAGTTTCTGCCGTGAAGACAGTGTTTCTCCAGAGCAGCCAGGCTCAAGCATAGTCAGGGTTAAAAAGCTGTTCCCTGGGCAACCTGCTGCAGAGAGTGGACAGATTGAGGTTGGGGATGTCATCCTGAAAGTAAATGGAGCTTCTCTGAAAGGACTATCGCAACAGGTTAGCACAGTAGCAGACTTCACTGGTTGAACATACACAGGAAAAGGTCTGTGATTTATTTTTAATTCTCTTGTGCTTTTGTAGGAAGTCATCTCAGCACTCAGAGGAACATCCCCTGAAGTCACCCTCCTCCTCTGCAGGCCACTTCCAGGGATACTGCCAGAAATTGATCCTTCTTTATTGGTGAGGGTTATTTCTTTGCTTTATCCAAAGAATTTCTATTCCGCCATTCAGTAAAAATATTTCCAGGTCAATCTGTAAATTAAACAGCAGTGGTGAATTAATTTTGCAGGTGTCTTGTGAAATAGTGCTATTCAGGAAGACTTAGGTGACATTTTAGTTTACTAACTTGCCAAAAGAATTGTTTTATCTGTCTTTGTGTTTTTAATGAATTGGTTGTATTAATTGATTGACAGTGCAATCCTGCACATCTCTACTCAGAAGTAAGCCCATCTGAGTTCAGTGGAGTTTACTTCCAGGTAAGGTTGCATAGAATTGTAGCTGAAATGTTGCAAACCTGGTTAAATCACTCACTCCCTGCAATTTGCAGCCCATATGATTGGTTCTCTTCCTGCCAAACCTTATTTTACTTTTTTTTTTTTACAGACCCCTATCCATTCCCCACCACAAATTTTCCCTGACATCAGCAAAGGAAACCCTCAGTCATCAAATGGTGAGCAAGATGACAGCTCAGATGAAAACGAAGCCATGGACAAGAACAAGAAGCAGATCAAGGCCCCCTCAAGGAGAGACAGCTACAGTGATAGCAGTGGGAGTGGAGGGGAGGAGCTGGTCACAAAGGTGGCCCAAATAACAAGCACAAGGTGGAGCTCTGCTCTGTGCCAAGCATCAAACAAGTCAACAGCTTGTGCACACAGCCCTTATGAGACACTCTGCAGCCAGGAGGAGGCTCTTCGTACTGCCTGTTATTCCCCTCAGGAGTCACCCGGGAAACCCCAATTGGAAGGCAGGTATGTCTCTTGAGCCAAAACCTCTGTTGTGTGTATGCATCACGTTCGCTTTTAACACCTCTTAGAACCAAGAGATTGTGCCCAAGTTAGAGCCTAATCCAATAGTTCCCAAACTGTGTGCCATGACACACTCATGGCCTCTTCTTCCTGGCTCACTGGCTAAGATCATGTAAAATCTCATCCCATTCTTATGAGAACTTGCACTGCCACAACAGGGTTCTGTGGAGGAAGGGTGCTTGCTGCAGCAGTATATTTGGGAACCACTGGCCTAATCCTATCACCTATCAACAAATAACCAATAAGGATGTTAAAGCTTTGATTAGCAAGTAATTTCTAAGAGGAAATTAGCAGGGGGGCCATGTTTTATATTGAACAAAGGACAAAAAGTCACTTTTGTTGGCCAGCTGGCTCATTCCTGCACAAGTTTGGCACAGGGCAAATGTTTCTCTTGAACCTTCTCCACCTCAGAATAAACCTCAACGGAGATTTGGACAGTCTTTCCCTTATAGATGCCTTTGCTATTCATTTAAAAACAGGCAAAGAGTTTCCAAGCCTCTTCCCTGTGGGGTTGAATTACCACAAAGGCACTGCCAGTGGTATGTTTCTTTTTTTTTCATTCTACTACTTCCTACCTTTTGCCTGTCTCTTGGCTCAATCGTAGGAGCAGCCGAGGTGCATAATAAGAAGAGGGTAGTTGGGATTAGAAGGGCGATGATGGGGTCAAGATAGGATACCACCAAGGACCAAGAGATCCTAGGCCATCCCTTGCTGATTCTTGCATGTATCACAACCTGCTACATTGTCCTGCCATCATTATCATCATGAGTCAACCCTTCTAAGAAAAAGGTGCAGTAGCAGAATGCATTATTGTGACACCACACAGTATTGTCACTTGGTATCAAAGTAGGCAGATGAATCCTTTCCTGATTTAACTCAGTCCCCTCTACCCTGGTTTTTATGTCCTCATTTGTATGTTTTTGTTCATTTAGGGCACAATCCTATCTTGCGCTGGAACAGACAAGCCAGGAAGCTTGCGCTGTATTCAGCATGAGATAGGGCTCCACAGTGGCTCAACTGAAAGTCAGGGAAAACTCTTCCCTTACCCCAGCTAAGCCACTGCAGCCCCTATGGCCCTCCTCGGACTTGCATCACCTCTGAGGTGGCGCGAGTCCCAGGAGAGCACAGCAGCTTGAACAGGAGCTGGGATCTGGTATTACAGCCAGATCCCAGCCCTGTCTCCCGGTCCCTGCTTGCCCGCCCAATAGCTGCCCACCGCTCATCCTCCCCCTGCCCCAGAACACCTCCCTCCCGCCTCTTCCCCGCCCACCCCAGAGCCTTGCATCAACCAGCATTTATGCTCTCAGCGAGCGCAAGGCTCACCCCACAACCCACCACGAAAGCTGGATGCAGCCTTCATGTGCCAGTGCACCTCCATGCACTGGCGCTGCTTGCTCTAGAGCAGAAGTTCTCAAACTGTGGGTCGCGATTGAATTTCTGGTGGGTCGTGATAAGATGGCGGCTGCCATCTTGAAAAAGGGCAAAATGAAGTCGGTGGCGCCATTTTGAAAAAGGGCAAAGTGACCCAGGTGGCGCCATGTTGAGACAGGGCAAACAGACCCTTGGGGAGCTATTTTAGGCTTCCAGGCACAGAGTAAACAGACACAAAGAGCGGCTTGCACATGCGCAGGACAGGCAGTGCGCCGATTTTCCTCTGTGAGTGTGCTGCTGTCCAGGAGAGCATGCTTGGAGATTTTCAGGTGAGTGCTCCCTCATTCTTGGGGGCATGCAGGGCCCCTCTGTTTGGCTCCCTTTAACCTTAGGCAGGCGAGAGGGAGAGTGGAGAAGCGCCCTGCAGTGGGGACCACGGGTGGGGGCTTCAGCGCCCACACTCAGCTGCCACACGCTCAGCCAGGCGAGAGGGAGTGTGGAGAGGCCAGGACCAGCAAGCGCTCCCAATATGCTTAGCTTAGCTCCCAATATGCTTAGCGCCCCACTGCTTAGCTCCTTTTAGCAGCTGGGAGAAGAACAGTAGGGCATCCTTATCTTCCCAGCTGTGAGGGGGATGCTCCATGGCCCCGCCCCACACTTCTCTGACCATTAAAAGTAGTCAAACAGATATGAGACATCTCTCCAGGTGCCTTGGTCATCTCTTCTGCACGGAACATACGTCTGAGAAGCTAGAGACAGGGTTGGACTAGATGACCGTTATTCCATGATTTTGGTGCTCTCCAGGGTTGTGTGTGAAATGGGCTGAAAGTAAGCACTGAGCATATGTCTGAGAAGCTACAGATGGGGGTGGACTAGATGTGCCTTATGTGCCTTCCATTTCCATGACTTTGGTTATCTATAGGTTTGTGTGTGAAATTAACTGAAAGTAAAGTCAGTGTATGTGGCAGAGAAGCATTTGGAAGCTTCAGGGTAATTTGTGAAATGGGGTGCATTACTGATGATGGGAATGGTGGTGGCTTGTGGGCTCTGAAATCACTCAGCTGCCAGGACAGCCACCACCATTCCCATCATCAGTAATGCACCCCATTTCACAAATTACCCTGAAGCTTCCAAATGCTTGTATCTCTGGTTCAATCTTCAGAGAATTACAGCTCTGCCATGGTCTTTCACCAATTTTGCTTTATTGTTGCCAGCTGACAGTTCTGGCATATGTTTAAAACTTCCTGCTTCTTGGTGGTGGTTTTACAGATGCAGGTTGTTAAACTTTCATATTTATTCCTGGAAGCATTAAGATATTCAGTAGAAATGGATAATTGCTTTTTAAATATAAACACCAGACCTTTTCGGAGCACAGAATCATGTCATTAATTTTACGAACTCAGGAGCCCTATGCCCGCCCAAACACTGTTTCACCTGCTGGCATCCTTGTCTCCAAAGCACCATGACCCAGGCTAGTTCCAGGGAGTGAGTAATAAGATTTGAGGACCTTTCCTTTTGGAGAATATCACAAAGCTACATCAAATGATGTTCCCAACTCAACACAATGGGCAGTAAGAAGGGCTTACTTCTGATATGGTACAATGGTAGTGGGGGGGGAGAATTGGAAGAAGCTTCTGAGCTGGAATATTTTCTCTTGTCTTTTACAGTTTGAGTTCCTAGGTAAGAACAGTGATGTCACTTCCTGTTTGATGAAATCACTTCTGCTACCACAGTGATGTCACTTCCTGCTTGATGATGTCACTTCCTGCCATGACATCACTTTCCAGGTTGATGACATCACTTCCGGTGGGTCCCAGACAGATTGTCATTCTCAGAAATGGGTCCCGGGCTGAAAAGGGTGAGAACCACTGCTCTAGAGGAGGTGCAAACGTGCTTTATGGCATGTTTGTGACCTCCTAGGCTGGCGCACGGGACTTGCATCAGCCTAACTCATAGTTAGGATTGCGCTGTTAATCTTGTTGGTTTCTAGTGTAATTTATTGTGCAACTCAGAGCCCAGATGTATTGGAGCAGCCATGTTTTATTATCCTGTTTGCATACAGGGCAGAAGGAAAGAGGTTTAAGTTTTACATCAAAAGGGTCACATAACGAGGAGAACTGAATACTCCTCTCCCCACCCACTGTGTGCAGTCCGTTGTCCCATGCTCTTTCCTCCAAGTCCTGTGATGATACCGCAGTTGAGCATAACTTGGAGAAAAGTGCCTAAAGTAACAAAGGTAAGATGGGGGAAAGTTCACCACCACTTGCCCATTTGATCTAAGAACTGCACCTCACCTCTCACGTTATACATGAACAGGTCAGACATATGAGTAAATAAACATGGCTGCTTCCATCACCTCTAGCTTGACTTTCTGAATGATATTTTAAACTGGTGAGCTACTTTGGAGGTTCCATTTCAGGACCAAAACGTGGATTGAAAAATGTAGCAAATAAATAAATAGATCTGATGTTGCAATCAGTAAAAGTCTGATCCCAGGGATCCCACATATCTCTTGCTTCTCTTTTGCTCTAGTCATCCTCCGTCTCCTCTGTTGGATTTGCCTCCTATGCCCAACTGTAGAACCACCACACCTGGTTCAACAGACGATAACTACAACTCTTTGGTCTCGGAGCTTGCGGCATCACACAGAGGGCTGGCATCACTTTTCAACCAACTTGAAAAGAACGCTGATGAATATGAACCAGTAATTTTTTTCACTTTATTCTCAACAAAAGTATATTGTGTGTTTTGTATCTTAATGTTGAGCAAATTCACAAGAAACTGAGCTTGACACTGTTGCTATCCAGTTTATTTTGTGCTTTAACCTTTTTGAAAATAAGACTAAATGTGCATTTAGTTTTAATTAGAAATATTGTGTACTTCGGCTATAACAAATTTGAAGGACATTGTTTTTAAGCACAGTGAAGGAATCAGATCTGTGACAGTGAAGAGCAGCAACATGAAGCCACAGAAGATTCCCCATCAGATGAGACCCCACTGATGTTGGGGAAGAGTGACTTCTGAATTGGTTTAATGCTGTTGAAGCTTTATTTAATCCTTACCCTGATTTAAATCATCCCACCTACATCCTGAGTAGCTGTAAACTCCACAGTACGGTTTCTGCTCTCCAGTTTCTGTCTCAGGAGCATGATTTAGATTGATGAAAAGTCATGGGAGAATGGTTTAACCACACTCCTGTGCCCTGGCTGTAAGCTACGTTAGAGTCATGCACCTCCCACCAGAGCTACATTTGGATAAAAATGGGCAACTTGGGAGCTCCAGACCTACATCTCCTGCTTCTCATCTAATTTGGCTCCAATGTTCACTCTGGGAAACCACTTCCTAGTGTTTTTAATCAGAAGATGAATAGATCACATAAATTATTTTATAATTCTGTACATAACTCTCACGAGAAACAGCTGAAATGGATATACTCTTAAGGTACATCCTGCAATATGATCTTCTACCCTGAACTAGGCTTTGACATATTTGTATACTGTGGTTTGTGTTTTGCCAGGTCCAAAACCTGAAATAAATGTTCATTTTCCCTACAGGAAGTGGAGCTCCATGTCATCCTGACGAAGTCGGAAAAGGGCAGCCTGGGTTTCACGGTGACCAAAGGGAATGACAGTGTTGGGTGCTACATTCATGATGTCGTTCAAGATCCTGCCAAAAGCGATGGGCGGTTACGTCCAGGAGATCGTCTCATCAAGGTGAGGCAGCTTGGCTTGCTTTCTTCTAATGTTGCAGAACCCAACAGGAGAAAAAGATATGGAGGCAACTATGAAGTAGGGCCAGCCTTGGGGAAAATAGGAAAGAATGCTAACACAAAAGCTGTATTTCAACTGCTTTCTGTCAGCGCCATCCTGACACAAGTTAAAGATGATTCACAGACTTGTGCCTTTTTGACATAGTGTTTGCAATTATCATGTGGATAATCCTGGGTTGCAGGAGACTTCATAAATCAAAATATCTGACAAATCAAAATATCCATGACAGCTGTCATAGTATATACAGTTGCAATAGCTGTCGGTATAAGAATACTTACTCTGTGATGATCTCATCACCAAGAGAACTGGAGTCTGCATCCACCTGAAGAATATAAATCCAATATAAATCCAATATAGATCAAAATATCCATGACAGCTGTCATAGTATATACAGTTGCAATGGCTGTCGGTATAAGAATACTTACTCTGTGATGATCTCATCGCCAAGAGAACTGGAGTCTGCATCCACTTGAAGAAAAATCACACCTAAGGTTGCGTTGTGTACTTGTGCACGAGGATGCTTCTGTGCAGAGCCATAACACACTGCCCCAGTGCCCAGGCATGATGTCACGTGATGTCACTAATGGGTTCTCCCAGAGGGTGGGGCGCTTCCTGCTGCAGCCTCACACGTCCATCAGCTTTCAAAGAGACAGGGATGGGGTGTGTACAAAGCCACAGCAGCACCCCACCCTCCTGAAAGAACTCAGAGGTGACTGTCTTGCACTGAAGGTAGTTGCTTCCTGGTTCTTCTTGGAGGGCAGGGTGCTTGCTGCGGTGGCTTCGCACACACCCTGTCTCTGGCCCTTCTGAGTCTGTCTTTAAAGGGATAGAGCGCATGTGGAGCCACAGCAGTGCTCTCCTCTCCGAAAAGAACCAGGGCAGAGCCTGGGCAGTCATCTCCCCCCCCTCCAGTATACCGCCCTTGGCATGTGCCCCTCAGGCTCCATCCAAGTTACACCTCTGCTTCTGTGCAATCTTGGCTGATAAAAATGGAATGCGTTCATTTTACGGGATTCTAGTGCTCCACAATGTCAACCTTTGCTTTCTCCCACTAGGCATGTATGGCTGACATTTTTTCTTAGAAGAAAAACTCAAGTGTAGTGTTTACTTACTGACACATTATGGTGGACAGGATGAAAACCCATCAGTTGTTTCTGATCCTAGGTGGTTCAGATTCCTGCACAATGTGTGTGTATTAACTATGCTTACAGTGATATACCAAATGCTTGGGGTCCCTGCCATATATGGGTCCCCATTCCACTGCTTTCAGGTTTTTAGATCTAAATGTCAGCAAACCCCTAAGAAGGAAGGATGTTATGCTGGGATGAATGGGGACAGTGGTTCTCCCCCTGCTAAGTGTAAGAGAATCACCACTTTAGAAGGTGCTTCTTTGCTCTGTTGGCAGGAAGTTAGAAATGTTACCTTATTTGTTGTGTATCCATTTTAACTTTATTGTTGGCCACCTAGGATCTCATGTAGCCTAAGAGAAAAAGACAGAAGGGTTTTAATGAGTAAGAGAAATTAGCCTGAGAGTTTTATGGTAGGCAGTGGCAACAGATTGGATCAATGGGATCACTTGATTCTGGGAACCAGGAAGATTCAGAGATGTGGTGTTAGTATCCCAGCCTGCAGTTCCCTCCTCCATCCAACAGCCTTGTGGCTCAGAGATCAGAGACCTGTGAGTTTCCCAGTTTGAGCCCTGTGGTTTGCCATGTCTTCCCCTTCTCCGAGCCATAATGACAGGTGTTTTGCTACTGTGAAGATTAAGAGAAAGAGATCCACTTCCTGTCTGGGAATGTTTAGGCACCACAACTACAATTCTTTATCTTGTTTACTTTCGCAGGTGAATGACAAAGATGTCACTAACATGAGCCACACAGATGCAGTAGGTTTTCTCCGGGCTGCCCCAAAGACAGTCAGGCTGGTGCTTGGACGTGTTTTGGAGTTACCCAAGATACCCATCTTGCCACATCTGTTGCATGATATCACTTTGACGTGCCATAAAGAAGAATTGGGTAAGTTCAGCATTTCATTGACCTTTACCCTTGTGTGGAAGTTCCTTTCAAGGCCCTTCAATTGCTAAACCACTAATACTTTATTCAGAAAAGCAAAGAATGAAGAGCAAGTCTGGGGTTATTTTTTATCCTTCTCTCCAGGTATCTCCCTCGCTGGTGGTCTTGACAGTGTTTTTCAGGTGATATATATTAGTGATATCAGTCCAACATCAGCCGCAGCCATGGAGGGCTCTCTCCATGCATTGGATATCATCCATTACATTAATGGGATCAGCACTCAGGGAATGACTTTGAAAGAGGCAAAGAGGACGCTTGAGATGTCGCTTCCAACAGTAGTTCTGAAAGCAACAAGGTAATTTCTGACAAAAGTAACAAGACTAACCTTATCCAACTTTCCACTGCAAAAGCATTTGTGGTGGGTGCAGTTAATTGAGGGAGCTGCATTTGTTTCTACAAAGGAAAGCATGAATAAGAAATAAAGTTTTTGAAAAGAGGATTGGTACCTGGCAGAAATCCGTCTTTATCACCTGTTCTTTGTTCAATAATTTAGCCCAGGGGCGTCCAAACTTTTTGGCAGGAGGGCCACATCATCTCTCTGAAACTGTGTTGGGGGCCGAATTAATTTACATTTCAAATTTGAATAAATTTCCATAAATGAATATATTAGAGATGGTCTTGCAATAATAGCTCAAGGCCTATAAAAGTTCTTGCACAAAGCAAAGCCAGCCTTTCCTTCACTGCCACTGCTGTATCATAAATGTGAAACAGCAAGCAGTGGAGGAACCCTTGTCCCGCAGCTCATGCGGGAGGTCAAACAGCCATCTTTACACTGAGAGCAATTGCGTCGGGCCAGCGCAGGCTCCAGCAAGTCTGCAGAGGGCCAGGTGCTCATTGAAGACTGGGGGCTCCCCGCGGGCCGGATTGTGAGTCCCTGAGGGCCGCAAGTGGCCCCCGGGCCAGGGTTTGGGCGCCCCTGATTTAGCCAATAAAGTCACAATAAAGCCAAGTTCGTTAACAGGGCAATCCTAACCTGCACTGGAACAGGCAGGCTGGTGAGCCTGCACTGTATCCAGAGCAAGTTTGGGGCTAGTTGAGACTTGGTCCGAGGCAAGGGGAAGAAATTCCTCTTACCTTGGGAAGAGCCATAACGGCCCCAATGGGTCTACTCAGATCTGTGTCACCTAATGATGTGGTGCAGATCTGAGCAGAACACAGCAGACTGCCTAGGAACGGGGCCAGGATCAGGCACAACTGTCAGATCCTGGCCCCACCTCCCTGTCCTTCCCACGCGCCTCCCACACCCCTTCCCATGTCCTTCCCATGCCCCTCCCACACCCCTTCACTGGCTGAGCTTGGCCAACGTGGTCTCAGCTGCTGCTGCTGCCGCCCTGTGAAGGCTGTTTCTGATCTCCGCAGGCTGACGCACCTCTCTGCGCCACCATGACTTACTCTGAGGGAGGTGCAAACGTGCTTTACGGCACATTTGCCAACCTCCCAGAATGGCACAAAGGACTTGTGCTGCCCTGGGGTGCAGTTAGGATTGCACCCTAAATCAGTTGCAACCACATCCAAAAGGCCTATTTGCCTTTCCGACTTGGCCCCCAAAATTGAATGCCATTGAGATAAGATGGGGATCTGAGTTGCCTCAAGCTCCTCACTTGCAGGAGAGGAAAGACAGGACACAAATATTTTAAATACAAGAAAAGGAAATCCCCTACCTGCTTTCTGAAAAGATTCACTGTGGATATAGGATTGAGGTGACCATGTTAAGAATAATGTTCTGTTCTTAGTTTCCAGACCTCAGATGTTGGCACGTTTTGGTCAAATCAGCTTATAGGACGCCCCCCCCCCCATAAGTTGGTGAAACATTATGTATATTGACAAAATATATATATACAGTACTTTGAGTCCTTTGCACAAACTGAACAGAGTTGTTTCTTATCTCAGAGATGGACATCCAGTGCTTCTGAAGACTAAAGGCCTAGCTAATACGAGTCCAAGTTCAATCAGGCAAAATGGTAAGGATATGATTAAGAATTGACCTTGATGGAGATCTACTCATGCCCAGGTACAAGACATAATGATTTAGTACCCTAGTGCCTTCCCAGAAGTCAGTCCCACTGAATACAATAGAATTTTCTTCTTCATTTCAGAAGAAGAAGAATCTTTTATTACGGTCACTGACCAGTATAATTCATTTCAGTGTTCAGCACAATTATTTGAAAGTAAAATAAATGGTCCCAACCGCCCCCCCAAAAGAGTTGACCCTCAAACAAGCGCCAAAAAGATTTGTTTTTTAAGTTGCCCAAGATGTTCCGATAGGCTCTTGGGGCCCAATTAGTTACAGAAATGGTCCAGTGGTGAAGCCAGCCAAAGTGCTAACTCCAGGCTGCAGAGTGGAAAAGACACAACCTGGCACCCATCCTCACCAGTCTACCCCAGCCTATTGCCTGTCCGGCCACTGCCCTTCCCCTTCCCTCTCATTCTTGTCTCTTCCTCTTGGGCCGCTTCTTCCAGTTTTCTTGGTACAAAGAGGTTCCACTCCCCAGATCCTCCTCCCCATTTAGAAAAAGTGGTGCTGGAGGAAGATGAGGGTGTTGCTGGCCGGTGCTCATACTCCAATGCAAGGTGGTGGAATTAATGTCAGCATAGAGGGTGCTGATTTCTGTGCCTATGCTGGCAGAGGATTTGACAAGGATGGGCAGCAGAAATTGATGCAACTTTGGGCCTCCACTGACTAGACAGGACATGGGGGCCCTATCTTTGAAGCTCCTGATGTCTTTTTCTTTCTCAAAAAGCAGCAATAGGGATCCCGATTTGGAAGGGGGAGAAGTCTAACCATTCTTCCCCTCCAGCTCCACGCCCTCAGTCTCAGGGATAGCTTTTTGATAAAGGAAAACAGCATTAGGAGTTTCAAATGTGGAGCTCTCACATCTCGCCTAGTTTGGCCCTTAGCTGGGATGAACTTTTAAATTCAACTTTTCATTCAACTTTTAAATTCTGTGGCAAAAAAGTGCTTCAAATACATTTGAGCCAATCCGAGAGCATGTGTCCTAACACAGAGTTTTATTATTTTTATAGTTTTATTTTTGTAAATTTGTGGTGCTTTTTAATTGGTATTTGTTGCGTGTGTTTTTTTTAAGTGTAAGCTACCTTTAAAACAGTTTATAAAAGGTGGATCCAACTTTTCATTTTATATACAGCTTTAGGTTTGTGTCTTAGGAAGTACAGAATTATTGAGACTAGCTGATACAGTATGTATGTGTTGTTTGGCAAACAGTTCTGTTCTCCCCTCCACTTCTTTTAGGTCATCTTCATGGAGAACCTTCTGGCAAAACACCCACAGGACCCAATGATTATGTATCTAAGGTAAGCAACTGGGAACAATCAGGTTTTCTCTGTGCCTTTGGCATGGCAGGAAGAACTGTATCACAATGCTGTGACTATTTAAAGAGGAACCATTTGACATGGGACTAATTTTTATCAGTGATACTCTTGGGTGGTTACGCTGTGTATCCATACTGACCTCACAGCCTGATTGGGGCAAACCAGGTGTAGGGCATGCTGTAAGCATAATATATATGCATGGGATGGCTGCCCTGCTAGTTTGGGTCCACCAGTCCTGATGTACTGGTATTTTTTACGCTACTTTTATATGGGAAACTTCCTTTCCTTCTTCCCTTGTGTTTTCCATGCCATCTGATGCATTGTCTATTGTCATGACTGAACTGGGCAGCCTTTTGTTTTCACAAACTATAATTTGTCTGCAAATCAGAATTGGAAGCCCTATCAACTTATGGATTGTATAAATCAAAATTTGCCTTGTTCAGATGAAATGGCAAATTGTAGTTTGCTAGATATGGGAAATCAGTGAGATAATGCCGTACAAGAGGGAAGGAAAGAGGGGGGAAGAGGGGTGGGAATTCCCAACCCCAAGGCTTTTTTAAATGAATCCAAAACCCTGGTTTGGTTTGTGTCTTAGGTTTGTGTCTTGTGTCATCTGAACTTAATTTTTCTTATATCCAGTGACCAAAGCTGCTAAATCCACTTTAACAGTAGTGCTTAAACCCAAAGCTAATCCTAACTTCCTGGTTTTGTTAGGTCAATAGTGAACTGAACAACAGCTATTTGATGAAAGGGCCAGGAATTGTCTCTGGATCTAATGAGACACCTCCAAGTATTGCTGCAAGTCGGGCCTCAGAGTTTTCCAGCTACAATAACAACTCAGGTAAAGATAACTGGGTGGGGCAGTTTACATCTTTCTTTTGCTAAGGCTTTTATCATTGTGCTGGAACAATAGATCTGAACTGTTAAAATGAAGAAATGCTTTATTATTGTACAGGTAGATTACCCCTTATCCGGACATTCGAAATCTGGCCTATTCCAAAATCCAGACATTTTTGTCTAAGATTTGTTTTCTGTAGTGTGAACACTAGAAGGTCTTGTGCTCATTCCCATGTACAGTGCAGACACAGGTCTGAAGTTCTGTTCTCTGCTCTGTGGTGTGTACCTGTATAGACATTGTTGAACAATGCCAAAGAGGCCAGCAGACACCCATAGGGGTGACAATGAAAAGAGCAAAAGGAAAGATTTCTCACTGTATTTATGCAATTATTACAAAATCCAGACAAATCCAGGCACCTTCCTGTCTCAAGCAGTCCGGATAAGTGATACTCAGCCTGTAGTGGCTAGTTAAACAGAAAGCCATGAGGGGAAAAAAGCACAGCCTAGCCTCCTCCAGTGCGTTTAATGGCAGTTTGCAGCAATCCTTTGCTGTGTCAACCACCTTGAAAAACTTATTAGGTGGCGAAGTGGTTTGTAAGTGTTCTGTAATAATATGATGTTCCGTAATAAATAGCAATATGAAGTTCTATAATACTTAATATAATGTAGAAGTTTTAATGGCATGGAGCTCAACATTATCACCTGCTTTTTGCTTTTTGGTGGAGAAGCAGCTTCAAACACTGCAGCCACATTAAACTGCTTTAGAACTGAAATTGGCACTCAGACCCCTTCTTCATTTGTTCCCACCTGCAGAGATGTGGTGATCCCTGATCCAAGGATAGGTAGTTTTCACTGCTGGTGCCCTGGTTATGGAACTGTTTCCCTAGGAAGGCTCACTTGGTACCTTCTGAGTTTCAGGTGCCAAGTGAATAATTTTCTCTTCACTCAGGAATTTTAGCTTGTTATTTCATTGGCCAGCTGCTTTTACGGTGGGTTCTGGTTCAATCAATTTGACGATCCATGGTTTGTTGGGTCATTAATGCAATCCAAAGTCCCCCAAGCCCATGAACTCTCCCCTTACCACCTCTGCTCTGGTGCAAAGTTCAGACATCCTGATTCATTAAAATAACAGCTCTATGTGTCGTCAGTGATGCCTCTGTGCAAGTGCATGTATTTTGTATTTTTTTTCAGAGTAATAGTAACTTGTTTGTTTGTTTGTTTAAAGCAGAGGTACAAGATGATGATTCTTACGATGAGGATGATCATAATGAAGTCATTCAGTACCTTTTAGACGTTGTAGATGAAGAAGCCCAGAACCTGCTAAACCTCAGTAATGCCACATCTGGAAACCATCTGCCAGGTACTGTGAGTCCTGAGAAGGAGCCTTGTAAAGAGCAAATAGAAACCATTCCAGGGCTGCTGCAGTTTTGCAAGATTAATTTTTATGAGGGCTGCAGAGCGTTTCTTATCAGGTCATCACGAAGTGAAACCCAGGCTTTGTAAATGCTAACTTGGCCTTCATATTCACTCACTGCAGCTTTTTGCCAGTGAAATCCCTGGCAAGAAAGAGCAGCATTGCTTAAACTCACAGGGCCACTTGGTTTTGCCTGTGCATTTAAATATCTTGAAAGATACCAGTCGCAAAGTTTGTCCTAGAGTGATCTAGGAATGAGCAAATTTCCTCAGTTCTGCTCCATTATTATTCCAACGTTACAGTATTGGCACCCCTAGTAATTCCTCCAAGGGCAAATAGCTGCAGGGGACCCTGATCCGATCTGCACCACAGCAGGAGCAAAGGCTTAAATCCTCTCCTCCCCCCCCCCACCCCGCCACAGTCCTGATCTGAATTAGAGAGCCTTGCAGCTGTTTAACAACATGACAAGTGGATCCAAACAACTTTAAAGTTACTTCTCTTAACCCTTATCGATGCTGCTTTGGAATCTATTGTTATGTTAGTTTTATTCATATTTTAACTGTGATTATCTTTATTTTCTGGGTATCTGCATTTTAGTGATGGGTTTTTTTTTAATCCAGATTGTTAGCTGTATTTAGCATTTATCATGCATTTTATCATACATGATGATAAAAGCAGAGTAACTATATTGAAATAAATCAATATTTGATTTTTACATCTGAGTACTCTAAGAAGCAACTGTTCTACCTCTTGCATGCTTTTCAAGGAGCATGGATGGGTTGTGTGTCTTTCCTGCTGCAAGGTCTAGCTCCAAGCATTAAGCAGCCAGGGGAATGGAAGCCTGCCAGGCTGCTTCAGTCTTGTTTTTGTGCAAGCTCAGGCTACCATCTGGTGCCTGCTCCAGCTTGGAAGAGGAAGAAAAGAGAGTCCTTTTAAAGAGCACATGGTAGTGGTAGCTGCCAGTTAGGTGGGGGTCAGGCTCAGGCCAAGTAGATGTTTGCAGCAGCAGTTAACTTTCTCCTTGAAAAGACACCAAAGTGTGGAACTGAACCTGGAATTGAACAAGGCAACTTCAAAGCTTATGGGTTTAAAAATACTCCTAGCAGCCAGATTTATCTTGTTGGTTTATTACAGGGATGTAACATTAAAATGATTAAGTGAATAGATTGAAAAATGCTTTATTAAAAAAAGACCTGATTAATGAAGCAAGCTATTTTTAAAAAATTATACTTTGCACAAGTGCTTGTGAAAACTGAAGGTGGAAGCATCAACTTTCCTGTTCACATAGGGGGGGATGTACCTTCCAAGGTGATGCCTGTTACAATATATGGGCACATCGTCTTAAAAACAAACAGGAGGCCCTTTGCTTCAGAGCTTTTTATTTTTTAATTTGGATATCACAGTAAGACCATATAAAGTCCGAGTACAATCTTGGGCTGGATTGGATGATACTTTCCCATCAGTACAGCCCTATACTTGGAGGGGAGCAAGAGTGTATTGGTCCTCTCCATCCCCTTGCTGACTCTGGCCCTCTGTCAATGTCCCCACATACCTTTATGAAATGGTTAAGTATTGTAAGGGAGGAGGTGGGACCAGCTAAGCCCTGCTGCGCCATATCCTATCCTCCATGTCGGGCTGCAAAATAGCTGTGCAAACTGGAGAAGCCCCATTGCGGGGTTTGGGGCTTTTTCCGGAGGAAGAGGGCAAAAGTCCCCTTCCCCCAGGAGACCTCCGGCTGTCCCAGCAGTGCTGGTTGGACAGCAGTAGCCATTTTGGCACCACTGCACCTGGCAGATAGGAATTGGTTGTAAATCAGGAGACAAATGCTATACACCCTGGCCCCGAAAGATGCATATCAATAAACGATCAATGTTTCCATAAAAGTACTTAATGTGTGTGTAAAATACATCCAGTCAGTATCTCTGGCATTGTCTTTGTTTTGTTTCCTTTCCCATAGAGACAAATGGAAAACTTGCAGAAGAAAAATCAGAGGACACGGATTGTGATGGATCCTCTTTGCCTGAAGATTTCCCAGAGGTAAAAGAAGACAGTTGTGTTGATGGTGATCTTGTTAGTTCAGAGAGGAAGGTTCAGATTTCCGCAACGCTAGGAATTTTTCAAATGTGCAGACTTCATGAATGAATAAACTCTCTCCAATGTTTAGAACATCCATCTATCCAGTTAATAGTAACATTTGGATTGCAATCCTAGGCATGCCAACTCAGAAGTAAAGCCCACTCAGTTCAGTGATACTTGGGTGTGTGTAGGATTGCAGGCCTGGTACTTGTGTAATATGTTCAAGCATTCAAAGTGCTTTTAAGGCATTATCTTGTGGTAATCTTTGCAACAATCCTACACAATAGGTCAGTGTTATCATCTCCACATTCCAGTTGGGCGATGAAGAAAAGTTTGTGATTTTTCTGAGGTCACCGAGTGAATTCATAGTAGAAGTGAGACCAAGGTCTTCCTGCCTGACAGATCAGTCTCTGCAGCTGACCATTAGCTTTCAGGTTCTTTGTTGGCCCCCTGACTACTTTTTTTAAGAGGCTGCCTTCAAGCTGCAGAGACTGTCCTTCACACACCACCTCCTCCTTTTATCTTCCGCAGGACCATCAGGCAAAGGTTACAATGCAGATTATTATTACTATTAAAAATATTTAAGTACTCCTTTTCAACAAAAAGGTCATGAAACAGCTTACATAAAACAATAAATGAAAAGATGTCTTTATGCCCCAGGGGGTTCACAATCTAAAAAAATATGCAAAAGGACATTAGCAAACAGCACCTGGGGAAAAAATGCTCTGCTGGGATAAATAGGTACAGTTAATGATGGACTTGATATAACATGTAATTTGGTCCTAATAGTGTTCAAAAATGACCCAGCTCACATGATACCTTTTGGCTGATGTGTCTCTCCATTCACTAAAAGGTATTTACTGTAGAAAGATGGAAATAGAGAGTTGTTTTTATATTAAAGTGTGTATGTGTGTGTTTCCTGTGTGTGTCTTAAAGTTGTTAAAAATATAACTTGTTTTTTTCCTTAGCCACCACAATTAAATGGCTGTGAAGAGTTTTGTAATGACAAAGGAATGTCTGAAAGGTGAGCGCTTTTCAAACTAATGCATAATTTCAGTGGTACCACCTTTCATTGTTTAAATGAATGAATGAATAATAATTTTTTTGTAATAGTGAGTAGTCACTTCCAGAAATACGCTTTCTCTGAAGAAAACTACTCTGGATGTCTTATCTTGAACCATAAGATGAACCATATCTTAATGGCCACAATTCCAGAGTTATGCCATTGTGCTTAAGCCCATTTAAATCAATGAACTTAAATGTACCTAACAGCCCAATCCTAACCAACTTTCCAAAACTGATGCAGCCACTATGCAGCCCCCAGATAAGAGGGCTAACATTCCCTTACGTTGAGACCTCTGTGAGTGCTGTCGCCACCACCCACTACAGCATACGTCCTGTGCCCTTTTGGCAAGGCTGCATCAGCACTGGAAAGTTGACTAGAACTGGGCTGTAAGTGTCTTTAATTGTGACTATGAGACTATGTGACTATGAGAATCCCTGCTGTTGTTTTTGCAGAAGAGACACTTGCATAGAACTGACAGCTGCTTTTCTGCTGCTGGGTTTGATGTGTCATGTGATAGAGATGTAGTTTAATTTGCCATCTGCAGGTTGGTCTTTTGATATTCTGTGAGTGCACAGAAAAAAATATGGGGTCTGGCAAAACGTAACAAGGAATTTGCTTAAGAAGTAGATTCTTTATAGAAAGGATTCTCAATAAGAATTTTTGTCATTTTGGAGAGGTGTACATACAAACTTGTCTTTTTAACAAAGTGTTTTTCTTTATAAGATTACCTCAGCAACCTCTGATGGGTCAGGGCAATGAGGACAATATTACATGGGGAAGCGATGAGCTGCCAATTGAATCAGTAAACCAGAAGCAGCCAGTTAAAGGTAAACAACCAGTGGAATGCTATATTTATAGATTAAAAACCAGTTCCCGACATCCTGACATGCTCTGGAGTGACCAAGGAACAGTCCTAGATGCAGCTTCATTCTCAATGGTAGGATTCCTTGGAGAACAAGTGGAGTCTCCGCCCCAGTGGTTAAACTGAAGGCATTTTGTTACTTCATCCCACAAGGTTGCTGTGTTTGTAGAGATGGATACAGTGAGGGCTCTTCAGTCTGATACCCCTTGATTTCAATGGAATTTAAACAAACTTCCTCCACCAAGCTGGGGCGAAGGATTGCTAAACCATTTCTAGACAGTAATATTGAAGACTTCAACTTCTTCTCCAGTCCACACTTCCTTCCAAACACAACACACTTCCTCCACTTTGTTTGTCGTAACAGGTATAAGCTTTTCTTGATTATGTAAGAAGTCTAATGCCACAGGTGGTTGTTAGTTTCTCTGTTAAATTTGAACAGGTGCTTGTAAAAGCCAGGCAGCCCAACCCTACCACTTCCCATGTGACAATGCAGCGGCTCCAGTGTGGCCTCTGCTGCATCCTGCAGGGTGGTTTTGGCCTCTGGAGGCCTCCTTGGGGCAAGTCCTTATCTACCAGGTGGGTCTGTTCTGACCTGCGCCAGCTATCTGGCACAAGTCCAAGTGGATCCATGAAGTCAGCTTGGGCCCAGGAATGGGCCTAGGATTTAGTGAACACCACAGCCACTGAATACACCTCCTTCCCAGGCTTGATCTGCACTCTGCTCCCCACCCCTCACCACCCAGCACAGTTCTGCCTCCGCTCCAAGCCCTGTGATGCTCATTCTGGTGGTGTTGTCATCTTCTTCCTCCCTTAGCTGGCACTTGGAGAGCAGGTTGTGCTCTCAGCCAGTACACTGCTGTAGGTGCGGCTGGGATCTGTGGTGTTGTTCATGACACGCTTCTACTCTTTGCGATTGTTGTGTATCCTGCAGTGTAACAAGCAGGATTGGGCCATGAGGAAAGTGCTGTTGGTAGCAAATATGAAATGTCAAGGATGAAGGGATAAAGACCAATGGGGGGGGGAATTGTTTACCACATAGTTTATTTATGGGTTGCCTTTATAAAAACTATCACCATCATGTGTTTAAATCAGTCCTTGGCAGCCTGAAAACAGAATGTGCTGTCGTGCATGTAACTGCTGCTATATTTCATGGGGTGGCACTCCCCTGGAGGCTGTCCTCTCTATTTGGATTTTTATAGGACCCAATAAATCCATCTCCTTCCTGTGTCAGATTGCCCTTTAGCCACAAATGAAGAGCTTGCCGTGCTTCCAGTTGTCCAAGTGCTCTCTTCAAGCAAATATACCGGGACCACACTGAAGTCAACTATTCGAATGCTGAAAGGACTTTTGGAACAAGGCGTCCCTTCAAAGGAGATTGAGGTGAGCCCAGGCTCTCTTGTAAACAAACATACAGTGAACTTCCAATCTAATGGACAATTCAGGGGAAGAGCTGTTTGCTAATACTGAAAGTCCATTCAGTCTAAATGCATTGAATTCAATGGAGATGTGTGTACACAGAACAAAGGTGCCTAGTTTTTAATGAAGGAGAAAATACCTATTGTTTCTGAAATCTGTTAAATTGAGGTCAGTTAAATCAAGGGTTTACTGTACCTAGAAACAGAAGCATGTGTGGTTTGCCATCCATTCTGCTCCTCCTTTATTGGGTGGTGAAATAAAGAGAGCTTTCCTGTTACCTACCTTTGCTCCTTAGTGAACTGCTGCACTTTCTGGGTTGAATGCTTTCCTTTTTGTCCCTTCCTCCTCTCACTTCAGGGGATCTCCTTGCTTTTTTTTTTTCAATAGCCTTATAAGTCTGCTCAGACATTTGGGGCGTGTGTGTGTATCAATTGTGCTTTGTCAATGTGTTAAAAACAGCTCTGAGAAGGTGGGGTTGTGGTTTTGTGATTAACATGGTGGCCAGCAAATCAGCAGTCTGTACTGCTCTGCACTGAGAAATGGGGAGTGGCTTCATGATTGACAAGGTCAGTCAGGGCTCAATCCTATCCAACTTTCCAGCCCCGGAGCACCTGCAATGTATCCCTAGGCAAGGAAACAACTGTTCCCTTACCTTGTGGAGGCCTCCATAACTACCCTCCCACCACAGGATGCAGCACAAACCCCATTGGCATGGGTACACCAGGGCTGGAAAGTTGGGTAGGATTTGGCCCTCTGTCAGCATTGTATAAGTCTGCTTCTGCTGAAAACCAAAAGAATAGATTTTCCCTGAGCTTGATCAGGGGGACAAGGTTGTACATGCAGTTCTTTATTGGGGTCATTCCTGGAGGATGCATCCGTATGCACCCTTATTTTACAACCTTTTATTTAAGTTACTAAACCAAACCACGCTAGACCATCTGATCCAGGATGCTACCTAGTGTTAACACCAAGTTCTCTGTGTCCTTTAGAGAAATTATGAACAGTAATGGAATTATGCCTGACCCACTGTGGGTGCAGTCCCAGTTAGCAATGTATTCCTGTTTAACCATTCCCATTTCTGTTGTTGTTAAGCTGGTACTTGGGGAGGTTGGCATTGACAGTAGAGATTTCAGGAAGGTCAGTCTGCCTGGAGATCTGTCAATCACATCTGTATCCACCTTTCTATAAGCCCAAGTTGGTGTGCCATCAAGGGCTTATCTTATTTTATGCTCACTATTAACCTGTGGGGGTTGGTTATGCTAGAGATGTTACATTGTCCAGTAATTTTAGTGGACTTCATGGCTAAGTGCGGGGGGTGGGGGGGTTGAACCTAGAGCTTCCCAGTCTCCAATGCTTAGCCCATTATTTTGAATACATTTATGTCTTGAATGAGAAGGAAGAAAGTACATGCAATTGTGCTTCTTCCTCACTTGAAATATAAATTGGCTGGGACTTCCTGTTGCATTGCCCACTCTTCATTAAAGAGCCAAGCTTCTCATTCCCTAGTGATACAGATCTTTTTGTTCGGGGAAGTGCAGTTCTTTCCTGGACATACTAGCTATAGTTAGTGCCTTGTCCCTTCCATTGTCATCATCGCCATTTGTTGTAAATGGTTTGTGTAACAATTAAACATGCAGCATGCATAAGTTCACAGTTACTTCAAAAATCTCAACAATGGCAGCTATTTTTTATGATATACTTTTAATGATATGCAATTTTGTATTGATCTACTAATGTTTAATCAGCTGGCAGATAAGAATCTGTTTTTAAAATCCAGCCATTTCAGGGCCTAAATACTTGTTGTTGTTTTTTTCCATTTCCACCTTTATTGGCATAAACAATCCAACAAGAAAACAAAATTAAAACATTCAGGGTAGCCACCAATCGTTGATCAGGCAAAGAAATACAGAGGAATTTACGTCTCGACAGTGATTTAAATATATATTTTGCTACATTTGATGAGCGGCACTCATTTCTCCCATCTAACAAGTACCGGACCAAGTCTGTATCTGAACCATGAAAGCTTCCCAGGAATGGATATAGAAATCGATGGCATAAATCAATATAGTGGGTACAATACAAAAGTACATGGGTCTTTTGAGGTCAGGTCACAGGAACATGAGTGGGGACTTTCCAATGGTCCATTTTTTTTTCCATTTGTACTTGATTGAAAATATAAAATACAGTGTATTGTTGATCATGTTATTAACCAATAGTCTTTCCAGAAACTCTTATGGAGTCTACATGTTCCTTTGTAGAATCTTCAAGACTTAAAGCCTTTGGATCAGTGTTTGGTGGGCCAAACCAAGGAAAACAGGAAGAAGAACAGATATAAGAACATCCTTCCCTGTGAGTCCTGATTTTCAGAAGATGAAATTGTAATCTCTTTACCCTGATGGTAATCTAATTAACTGTTTAGTGTCAGCTTGACATTGATGCCTGGTTTCTCTGTGCCAGGAGATGCCTGTATAGATTGTCAGTAGAAGTGTAATGGTGGAAACTGGGTGGAACCCCTGCTAATTGGGTAAGAGGCACTTTTTCAAGTGGGTGCTCCTTTTTTTAGCAGGGGGAGAGTAACTGGCCCACCTCACCCCAGCACTTTCTGTTCTAGAGGCTGTCTGCTGGTATTCTTTAGCATCTTTTTAGATTGTGAGCCCTTTTGGGACAGGGAGCCATTTAGTTATTTAATTTTTCTCTGTAAACCGCTTTGTGAACTTTTAGTTGAAAAGCGGTATATAAATACTGTTAATAATAATAATAATTTGATGGGTTTGAGGGTGGTCAGGGCTAGAAGGTCTTTTTTGGTGTCATGGGCCTTAACCCAATGGTTCTCAAACGTTTTACCACTGGGACTCAGTTTTTAGAATGACAATCTGTCAGGACCAATCGGAAGTGATGCCATGGCGAGAAGTGACATAATCAATTTAGACTTCAAGCCTAGTCCCTGATCAGCCATCCGTCCTATTAGACACCATGCTTATGCTGCTGTTTTGCATAGCTTGGAATTCAAACATTCCAGTTTGGAAGTCAAAGCAGATCACAGACTTGGATCCTTCTCCAATCACACAGCCCTTCCCCCTTTCCAGCGTCCCATCTTCTCACCTATTCAGGGCAAAGCAGTATGCCTTTCTCCCACCTGGAGCCCACCCTGCACAGCAGCTCTGTACCCTGTATTTTCAGCTCTATATTTTCAGTGGTAGCTGAGCTAGGTGCTATGCAACCCATCTGATATTGGCTCACAACCTACCTAGTGGGCCCCGACCCGCTGAGAAAACACTGTCTTAAGCCGCTGTTGAGTCTACCTAAATTACGATGCATCAAAATTAACATTGTCCTCCATCAAGGTATGGTGGACCACCTGGAGCTCAACAAACTATTGGTTTTGCTGCTTGCTTCGTACTGAAAAACAAGTCAAGACTGTCAAATCCCCTGGCCCACTGTAGTGGTTAGCTAGAAAGGTTGCATTCAGCACAGTATTTTATAAGATATGCAGCTTGATCTGTGGGCATATTTGCACTGTCTGTTTTTTGGATGATTGTGTTGTCAAACAACCAAGCTGGAGACCAGATTATTGGATTTGATGAAGCTCTGGTCTGATCTAGCAAGGCTTCGGTTATGTTCATGTCATGTCCAAAATCCAACCCAAACTACTTCATTCCAAATCACACCTTTGATGTTTTAAGAGTATTTCTTGAATGGCTGACACAGAAGAAGAAAATGCAAGTGCTTGAATAACTTGTGCACTCCTACTTCATGCATGGAATGTCCTAACAAAGAACTTGCAGACTACTATATTCCCAGCAGGGACGCACATGAGCGGTCTCTATATTTGAAACATGTACCCCTCAATATGGAGGAGAGGTGAATGTGCACACCTTTGGACTACACTGGAAAGTGCTTACACTCTGGCTTTCTCTACCATCTTGTAGCATCCACAGCTACCCTGAGCAATTGAAGAAGAGGCAATGAAATGGTGTTGATGACAGCTGGTTGTATACAAATTTATGACTCAATCCCCTCGTTCCCACCCCATTCTGCAAGTACACCTCAGTACATGTAACAGAATTAATCTTCATATTCATGCAATAAAATTGCATATTTTTCCTCTGTTTACCCTGCCTCTTTCTCACTCCTATCAGTGTAGTCTTGAACTGCAGATTGTAAGCTTCATGAGGCAGGGACCTGTCTTTTTGTACACATAGATGATGCAGTTGTTTATATTTATTAATGATCATAATAACAACTTGGTTCCATTGTGGGGATTACAGATGACACTACAAGAGTCCCTCTGGGAGCCGAAGGAGGCTACATTAATGCCAGCTTCATTCGAATGCCGGTGGGGAGTAAGGAATACATTTACATTGCGTGTCAAGGACCCCTCCCCACTACCGTGGCAGACTTCTGGCAAATGGCTTGGGAACAAAACTGTACTGTCATAGCCATGATGACGCAGGAGGTGGAAGGAGAAAAGGTCAAATGCCAGCGATATTGGCCTGATGTCCTTGGCAAGACCACGATGATCAGCAATAGACTCCGGCTTGCTTTGGTGAGGCTGCAGCAATTCAAGGGCTTTGTTGTTAGAGTGATGGAGCTGGAGGATATTCAGGTGAGTGAATCAGGCTTCATTTTGTGAGAGAGTGGAATTGAGGGATCAATGCGAGAGGGCCACAGGGGATGGATAGAGGGATGTTCTTTTTCCCTCTCACACAACATCAGAACCAAGGGACATCCTCTAACATTGAGTGTTTGAAGAGTTAGGACAGACAAAAAGTATTTTTTTACCCATTGTCTAATTAGTCTGTGGAACTCCTTGCCACAGGATATGGTGATGGCATCTGTCCTAGATGCATTTAAAAAGGGGATTGGACAAATTTCTGGAGGACAAGTCCATCACAGGTTATTAGCCATGATGGGTATGTGCAGCCTCCTGATTTTTGATGTAGGCTACCTCAGAATGCCAGATGCAAGGGAGGACACCAGGATGCAGGTGTCTTGTTGTCTTGTGTGCTCCCTGAGACATCTAGTGGGTCACTGAGAGGTACAGGAAGCTGCACTAGATGGGTTTTGGCCTGATCTAGCAGGGCTCTTCTCATGTTGGTTGGCAATCTTCAGTCTCGAAAGACTATGGTATAAGCCTACTGCACCCGGTATTCCCAGGCGGTCTCCCATCCAAGTACTAACCAGGCCTACCCTGCTTAGCTTCCGAGATCAGACGAAATCTGGCATGTGCAGGGTAACAGCCTTCTCATGTTACATTCTGATATTCACACGGTTAAAATCTTGAATCTGCTGGCGTGATAGTGGTTTAGTTGCGGCAACTTTCCACAGCTTGTCCTTTAGGAGCTCCATGTTCAAACCCTACCTTTTTCCTGTGGGTAACATGAAGGAAACAGGAACCTGTAACTTTTGAAATCCCATGCAGTGTCGTAGATGGTGCCAGGCTTGGGCCAGGGGAACTGTAGAGTTGCAAGGCTAAAACGGTATTAGAGTAAAGCCACTGGCAATGATCTTGGAGGAGGAGTGGACTGGAAGTGCAACAAATAAACAAGTTCTCACCTAATCAACATCAGTAATTAAGTTTCTTCTAGCTTTTCAGCTTAGTTTAAACAGTTGCATTTCTGTGTTTTTATTTAAAATCTAGACGGGTGAACAGCGGCGAATTTCCCATTTAAACTTTACTGCCTGGCCAGATCACGATACCCCCTCTCAACCAGACGACTTGCTCACATTTATATCCTACATGAGGCATGTTCATAAATCGGGGCCAATCATCACTCACTGCAGTGCTGGCATTGGACGATCAGGGACACTTATTTGCATAGATGTTGTCTTGGAACTAATCAGTCAAGATCTGGAGGTGAGTGAACCCAGAGGAATTGTTTTGATTGTCCTTTTGGTGTTATTAGTTTGAACTGGCTTGCTAACCTGCATTCATCTTTATTCTATTTTGTTCAGAACGTTTTAACAGGCATGATAGATACAAAATCCCCAGTGGGGCTATAGTATCATTTTGCTACCCGATGAGAGAATTCTCAACTGTGTATGGTTAGCGAAATTCCAGTTCCTGAACATCTGACATTCCATTCGTGCTATTATTGGACCAATGTGATTTAGGAATTTGTGGAAATCAGTTGCATGATTTTGAGCATTCACAGAAAGATACCTAGATATTGTAGATGCAGTGTTTCCTGGCTATGTGCAAAGGTTAGATGGTGATGGAGGGTGCGGCTACAACATTAGAATGGGAAAAGTTGTATCTGCTAAGTTTCTCCCTACTTCAAAGAGAGTCTTGTCCAGAATGGAATCTAGCAGCTCTAGAAGCGGCTGCAGCTACTGCCATTTTCCCTTTTATAGTGTGGGATCTGCCTAAGGCAGTGGTTCTCAAACTGGGGTGTCCCAACACCCCAACCTGAGAGCCCTGGGCTCTGCCACCTTCAGGGGTGGGGAGGGGGAGAGGCAGAGACGCAATCCTCTGGATCGCGCCTCTGACCAGGGCACAGGGGCGCACGTCCACTCACCGCAACCTGCAGCAGCCTTCCAGGGATCAAAGGACCCCGGCGCCAGCCTCCGCTAGTCTCTCCACACAGCGCAGACCCTCCAGAACGCCATCACGACCACTTCTGGTTTTGCGATTGATCACGATCGCTTTCTGCAGGGGTCTGCGCTTTGTGGAGAGACTAGCGGAGGCTGGCGCCGGGGTCCTTTGATCCCTGGAAGGCTGCTGCAGGTGGGGTGAGTGGAAGTGCGCTCCTGCGCCCCTCCACAGCAGCACAGTGCTGGGCATCGGGTTGCTGCCTTCCCCCTGCCGCCTTCCTCCTGCCCTCACAAGGACTTACAGGCTGTCAAACTCTACCAGAGAGTTTAAGAACACTGGCCAAAAGTATCTTTATCCTCCTCATTCTGCTCCATTGTACTTAGCAATATTTGTTTAACAGACTTTCAGTGCAATTCTAGAAAAGTTTACTCAGAAGTAAAGCCCATTGTATTCACTGGGAGTCACTCTCAGGTACATAGGATTGTGACCTTAAGTTGCAATTCTATGCATGCTTACTTGGGAGTCCGTCCCATTGAATTCAATGAAACTTACTTCTGAATAAATATAATATTGGACCATTAGATCTGGGTCATCTGAAAGTTCGCCTAAGGACCAAGGTCTCCATGGAACGACTGCAGAACAAGTTAAGAGGGCAACTTGCAGAGAGACAGACCAGATGGGAAAGAGCAGTGCTTAATTCTTCGCCCCCACCTGCCATCTTTCCCCTGCAATCTCATCCCACCACTTGTTCTTCCACTAGACGAGGTTCCAAATACACATTTGCAGTGCTGCCGGGAAAAGCCATTTCTCTGCAAGCCATTCCTTCAGCTGGCCACTCTGCACCTGTTGGGCAGGCATTGAACATGTAGTCCCAGCCCAGCAGAGGTGATGCTAAATACACTGCTGCACTTGCACTTTTTTTTAATAACACTTCAGCAAACGTATTCAGCACCAATGTTCTCTCTGTGCTTTTTTGTAGTTTGACATCTCTGACGTGGTGCGCACAATGCGCTTGCAAAGGAATGGAATGGTGCAGACTGAGGTTTGTATGTCAGGCTTCTAGTTTCTTTAACTAGAAACATCTTTCACCTCTGTTTTTGCAGAAGCGAATCAAATACTGTATACGCGGTGTGCGTCATTAAAGGTCTGAGTCTATATACATGGGGTTAATAATTCTTTTTAATACAAGTTAAGATTCATACAAGTTTGTCTTCAGAGACTATCTACCAGTGTATCTGCATATTTTCTGCAACTGTGTGTAATCAAAGGCATTTCATTCTTGACTTCACAATGTGGAGATGGGAATGACATTGAGGGCTTGGGTATGAAGTCACAAACGTGGCCCTTGGCATCTCTGTTGGAAGGATCTCAGGTAGAAGGACTGGACTCAACTTCCACCTAAGAAATTGGAATGCTGTTGCTACTAATTGGACTAGACCTGTGTTGCTCAACCAGTGGTACTTGTACCATCACCAGTGGTAGTTGAAACCACTGCACCCTCAGACCCCCACATCCAGCAGAGAGACCAGCAATGCAACGTGACAAGCAGTGGTAGAAGGCTTGTTTTAACCAGCAGAGCTTGAGCATGTGCTTTTTGCTTGCTCAAAAAAGCCCTCCCACCTGCCCTGAGCACCTTATCTGTGTTTGTCTGGTGTCCCAATCTGAAGGTAACTGGTGATGACATCATCACCAGTTTCTTCTGCTGGTACTTCCAATAGGTGGACCACGTGAAGTGATACAGTGGGAGACCAGCGTTGAGAAATGGTGGGGATTGAATGGTTCAATAGTCTAACTCAGACTAAGGCAGCTCTTTATATATATCATGGGAAGACCACTGGCATAATTCAGCGGTCCAGCACATGTTTTGCATGCAGAAAATCCCAGGTTAAGGCTTTGGCATCTTTAGTTTAAGAGTTCTTGTATAGCAGCGAAGAGACCCCCTCCTGAAACCTGAGAAACGCTACCCATGTGGGATGAGACTGCAGTTCATGGTTTTGCTCTCCAACGCCGTTTCATCTCTTCACTGTCCCTATGCTTTTGCTTTGACACATCAGCACAGTGAACAAAGCCGGGTCCTCTTTTCCTGTACCAAATTCATAAAGTTTGTTTGCTTGCTTCTCTTCAGGCCTTTCACCTTGTCTTTTCACTTCACTGTAGCTTACAATATTAAATCAATACAAGCATTACCTTATAAAGTCATATAAAAAAAATAAAAATACAGCCACAGCGTTTGAGGAAATTCTGTAAAGATCATGTTCTAAAATGTTTATAATAACAATAATAATAACAGGTATTTATTAAATAGGGATTTTTACAATTTGAAAGAAGGTTCTCTCTTTCAAGAACCACTACATTCAGGTGTTTCAATCCGATCTAGCTTCACATTCTGGCCTCCATCCTCCCACGCTCAGAGCAGATGGAATAGCTCGGCTTCAGCTTGTCAGCTGCTTCAAGGTTGCACGGTGCTGCTGGCCTCGAACTGGCGACCTTGTGGATGTTATCTTCAGGCAGACAGAGGCTCTACCCTCTAGACCAGACCTCCTGCCCTTTATGCCTACATGTGACACATTGTGTCTTAAATGAAGCTACAGGGCTGAAATGGGGTGCTTTCAAACAATTCTTTTAGGAAGCAGGTACCTGTCTGTGGCTTTTTTGTCACTGTCTAAAGTTCTGCCATGCCAGCAGTTCATCCGATGCTGGTCTTACAGCCAGCCCCATCAGCACGGTGGATCAGTTGGGGGGCAGCCAAGGGGCTATCGTGGGCTGATGTCACCAACATATATGCACTGTGTGGTTAGACAAGTGTTAATTTTGCACCCAACCCTTTCCAAAAACACCCTGCAGCCATGTCCTGGAGGTTATAGGAACATGGTTGAGATATACAAAATTATGCAGGGGATGGATAGAGTGGATAGAGAGAGAGACGCTCCTTTCCTTCTTGCATAACACCAGAACCAGGGGACATCCACTAAAGTTTAGTGTTAGGAGAGTTAAGACAGACAAAAGAAAATATTTCTTTACCCAGAGTGTAATTAGCCTGTGGAACTCCTTGCCACAGGAAGTAGTGATGGCATTTTGCCCTAGATGTCTTTAAGAGGGGATTGGACAAATTTCTGAAGGAGAAGTTAATCATGGGTTACAAGTCATGGAAGGTATGTACAAGCTCCTGGTTTTAGAGGTAGGCTGCCTCTGATTGCCAGATACAGGGGTAGGCACCAGGATGCAGGTTGTCTGTTGTCTTGTGTGCTTCCTGAGGCATTTGGTGGGCCACTGTGTGACACAGGAAGCTGGACTAGATGGACCATTAGTCTGATCCGGCAGGGCTCTTTTTATATTCGTATGTTAAAGAAAAGAATTTGATGATCAAAGAGTACAGAACTGCCAGTACAACACTTGGTGGATTAGAATACTACTACTGAATGAGATCTTCTTCATTACAGCAAATATGTTTAGCCATTTTGACCCTTTCTTCCAGTGAACTTATATATAAATTTCTTCTTTTGCAGGACCAATACATTTTCTGCTATCAAGTGATCCTATATGTCCTAAAACGGCTTCAAGCAGAAGAACAGCAAAGAAGCAACTAGGATGTTGAATATACTTTTAAGAGGGGAAAAATGAGAAAGGGGCATCTTGAACAATTTGGGCATATCTATACTGTAGGATTAAACTGGTTTTACATTCATTCCATCCCCCCAGGGAGCTCTAGTTCCACGATGGAGGCTAGGGATCTCAAACAGGAAAATCTCCTCAAGCTACAATTCCCAGAATTCTTTGGGAGAGGCCTTGACAATGATGGCTGCAATCCTATATGCACTTTCCTGAGAGTTAGCCCCATTGAACACAATAGGACTTACTTTGAAGTATACATGTATAGGATTGTGCCCAATACTATTTAAAACCAATGGACTTTTGTATTGCTGTTGTGCCGTTAGTGCTGTCTGCCAATATGATTCCAATTCCAGCCTCTGTCAAGAATCAAGTACCACTATAATCCCCTCCTCAGAATGGTCGGGATCCTTGTATACACCATTTAATAATGTTTAATACTGCAATTTTTTGCAGATTTTTCAAACTATGACAAGCATTTGACATTTTTAAATAGTTCTCAATTTTTTAAAAGAAGTATTAATGCCTCCAGTTTTTTTTTCCAACTACTTTATAGAATGTTTCTGATGCTGGGGTGGGGTGGGTGGGAAAAGAACACAGTATTTTATCCTGGTGGACTTTCTTACAGGGACATTTTTATTAGTCTATTTTTAAAGTTTGTTCATAGCAGAGCTGTCTTTTTCCAGCATTTTTAATACAGTAGAGCTTTTTGTAGAAAATACTTGAAATCAGTATTTAAGCTTTACAGATCAACTTATTAGCATAGGAAAAAGTAGCCAATGTTTACTGTAAGTATCACAGGTTATAATGTTTACTTTATAGAGTTTTGTGTATATATTTATATACTTTTGCAAAACAAAAGGATGAATTTATCGATAGGTGTCTAAGCTTATAACTGCTGAGACATCTCCACAGTGTAAATAAAAGTACACTTCTAAACATAACGAGTGACGTTCCTTCTTTGTGTCCATCTGATCGGTGTTTATGCCTGGTCTCAAGTTGTTCTTTCTTTGCCACCTTAAAGCCCAGTTCTGTCCCGGACAGCACCACCAGATGCAGCAGTGCCAAAATGGCTATCGCTATATCCAGCGACACTGCCAGGGGAAGGGGACTTTGCATCCCAACACGGAGGATAGGATGTGGCGGCGCAAGGCTCTGCTGGTCCCACCTCCCTCCCACCCCAGTTCCTCCCTCTGCCCTGGAACACCTCCTTCCCCACCCCCATGGCCCTCATTGCCATCCCAAGCTCTTACCGTGCTCCAGGCACATCTGTCCAGCGGTGGACCCAGTGCCAGCACTCCTTACACTCCACATGTCACAGATGTGCCTTACGACAAGTTTGCGACACTCGGCACTAGTGCTAGAGCTCAGCACTGGTGCTCAGAGCTCATAGGATTGTGCTCGTAGACATTGGTAACAATAGAAAACGACAAGCGCTGTCTTATTTGGGGAAATTGAGATCCTAGGTACAGTGGAAATCAGTGTGGCTGATTTGTTTTACAAGCCCCAGATACAGGCATTTGCCACTAGTAACACACACACACAAGCCTCGCTGCTGTTCCTGGCTATCAAGTCCAACCAAGCAAGGCCTAAGGTAAATGATGTCACTCAACCACCCACTTAAAAAAGACCAGGCCCTTTGAGAGTTGGCTACTCTTGTGCATGTAGCAGTGCACATTATGTTGCAGAAAGGGGAGAGGGTTTTCTCACCTCATTGCTCTTAATCTTGATGCTGAAAGTATTCCTGCTAAAAATAATAAATGAACTGACTTTTTATGTGGGAGGGGGAGGGAGATAAAGTTCACATTTAAGAGATGTGATAGTTCCAGATCACTGAGCAGACACAGCAAGCTTTTGTTGCTAATAAAGCCCAGGGAACAGAAACTTGCAGAACAAATGCTGCCAAGTCAGATACACAAAGCCGTCATGCAATGTATCTTTGCATTCATCCAGTTCTGTGTTGAAACATCTTTAAAGCTCAATGCTTTGTTTAGTATTGGAATTATTTTTATTAACGAGTTGCATCATGCCCTTCATTATGAAAGGGAGGAAAGTTCTGCAAAGTTCTCTGAAGGAAGGGCGCATGGGTGTATCCTTATTCAGTGTGAATATACATGGAGAAATGTTGCCACCTCTTGTCAGAGCCAAGGCTACGCCACCCAGTGTCAAAGGCAGCTTGGAACATTTGCCCAAGTGCAGTGCTTGATTTTTCTCCATAGGTGTTAATGGTCACTTATATAGAAAAAGGAATAGGTAGGAGCCAGGCTAAGCCTGTCATGAACATGTATTTGTGAAATAGCTAATATTTGGGAACTCCTGTACTGTATCTGCTTATTATGTTTCACACCCTACTGGTGGAAGGGAGGGTGTAGCTCAGCGGATTTGTATACAGAAAATCTCCAGCATCTCTCAGACAGAAGAGCTGATCCTAGCTGATCCAGAAGAGTCTCAGAAGACTGAGATCCTAGCAGGTCAATGCCAGTCAGAGTTGGCAATATGGACCACAGGTCATGACATAAGGCAGCGTCATATGTTTGAATTTGTTGCTCTTAAATTAGTGTACCTGATAGTTTTCATTCTAACTGGAATAAAGCAAATAAATAGATTACTTATGGGCAGCGCATGTTCAAATGTTCCTGTGACTCATTTTTGGCTCGAAATGAATATGTGTCACACCTGGGAAGAAAGGACTATGTCTGAGCTTGTCAGTCCTGCCCTGTTTAAAAAAAAAACAACAACACACGTTTGTGGAGGTCATGGCATGTATGCCTTAAAAACAGCCAAGGATATGTTGCTCTGAAGAAATATAAAACATAGTGTTGCTTGCCCTGACAACTGGAATTATTATATAAAATCCAAAAGGGCTGTAATAACTAAACTTGGGAATTTGACAAGTCAAAAAAAAAATTGGTTTATTGACCAGTCAAGAAGCATTAATTTTATTACAACAATGAAGGTGTTGGCTTTCCCAGACTGCGTCTTGATGGCCTATCCCTGGTTGACGATGGTTGCCTCTTATTGCTTAGCTCCCTGAGAAGGTTGCAGCAAGGAATACCTGATTGTGGCTCAGTTGGCATAGAGCTCATGATTATATCTGCAATGAAGATGGTAAGAGAAGCCACGGTAGAAGACAGTTGTCAATGGAATTGTGTACCTCAGCGATTCTTAGACTGTGGGTCTTGGACCCACCAGTGGGTTGTGACTCAATTTTTGGTGGTTTGCAAAACTGAAAGGGCACATGAGGCTTGGTGCATTAAGGGTTAAACAAGCTGCTACTTGGGGGGGAGCACTGCTGCCCAATCACCATTATAGCTACACCCCTTGGCATTTATACATCAGGCAGCAGCCTCTAAAAAATTTGAGAACCACTGGTTTATCTCAAAGCCAGAGAGCTCCCTGTTTATAAGTCCGAACTGGGTGACCAAGCAAGATGCATAATTTTCCAAAGCAAGACTTCTCACAAGAGAGCCAGTAGCAAGGTGGGGCAGGGTTCCTTCCACAAACAAGGCTTAGCATTTCCCTAGTGACTTATGTGACCTGATGCTTCCTTGTCATCAGTCCAAGCAAAGCACCACAATTCTGGCCTGAGTCACACCTGCCTGGCTTGAAGCCACCAACATGTACTCAGGAGTCATTTGTGAAAATGAGTTTAATATAGCCTGCCTATGTGAACCACCTTGAGTCTGTAAGACTGTCACAGTGTGTTGTGAGAAAGTAGGTATACAAATGCTTTTTATTGTTATTATTATTATTTATTTTTCAGGCAACACATTAGACATTAGTGATCTGTTTTCCAGTTCTGTATTTAATAATTAAAATGCTGTGACTAGCTATACATGATCATATTATGGTAACCAAGACCCTATGATGGCATACTCATTTGTCCCTTTGAGTTGAACTGTCTGGACCATGGTTGGCTGGACAGACAGGCTGATACTACCATAAATCCAAGGAGGGCCTACTTCAGGCCACTGGGTGGCAGTGGTCTTCTTGCCAGAAACCTCCTGCTTCTGAATTCGGACTCTGTTTGCTGTGCAACCTTGTTCTGATATTCAATCTTCTCAAACCTTTGGCGTTCCAAAATCTTCTCAAGCTCTATTGCTAAAAAGCAGAAACAAAAGATTGTACTGGGATCTTCACAAGAACGTCTAGAATGCTGATGGGCAATTTCTAAGGGGCAGTTTCAATATTTTTAAAGGCCGCACTCTTCTCCAAATTGTGGAGCTGCACGGGACAAAAAGCAAAGAAGTATGGATATTCCTATTTCTTTTTAACCATTGCATAATTTAAAAGTGTTTAGCAGTAGTTGTTCTCCATGAACTTGTCTAATCCTTTTTTAAAGCCAGTTACATTAGTGGCCATCACCACATCTTGTAGAAATAAATTCCATAAATTAATTCTGAGACAGCAGCTCAGATGAGAAGAGGATGAGTCAGCCTCACCCATCAATTGAACCCCCACTCCAGATCATCTACCATCCTCCACTTGGCAAAGCCCACACACTTACCCTGCAGGGAAGGAACCTGTACTTTTACGTTGGTTGTCACTGGCCTCAGTTTGAAAGGATAGCACCAATAGATGTCGTGATGAAGAGGGTTGGCTACAGGTTCCTGAGCTGCCTTTAACAAACGTGCTGTAAGCAAGGCAAATTCTGCACGATCATGCCTGAAATGGCAATCATGGTTAGCAAGTCACTTTTGGCAAGGAAAACCCATGAAACGTGCAGAAAATTGTATCTATTCCTGAGTTTCCTTTTCCTTGTTTTTGTCACCAGAGGTAACCTAGACAATTCACTACTATAACCACAGAAAATTGGGTTGCTTCAACCCTAGAGCCTTTCCATGCTTCTGAACTTTGCTTTACTGCAATTAGTTGGAAGCAAAACTTGAACTGAGGTTCCACAAAGGACTGTAATATTGTGCTATATTATCCAGTAATGTCCTTCCCCATGGCCAAGGTCCTCCCATAAAGTTTACTTGCAAGTTAATCCCATTCAGAAAAGATTGGGGAGAACTCTGATTAAAAGTTCATGGCTCGAAAGTATAGCCCATTTGATTGTTTCTTGTTGAGCACTGCTGGAGGATGAATAGATTCATTGCCCATTGATCAGCCTCTTGTGATGACCCAATGTCAGTTTCTCTTTCTGCAGGAAGGTTGAAGGACCAATTTCCTATTTTTTTCCTGCTAATATTTATTAGAATAACTGTGCTTTTTTGTTATTAAAAAAAGAAAAAATCTATATAGACCAGACCCATCTTATGAACAAGCTAAGACACAAGCAACACACCATGGCTTGTTTTTCCATTTATCCTGCCTTTTGCTAGGTTAACAGCACAATCCTATGCGTGTCTACTTGGAGGTAAGCCCTATTGTGTTCAGTGGGGCTTACTCCTAGATAAGTGTGTACAGGATTGCAGCTTTAATAGCATATGGGATGGTGGAAACCAGGATAATTTCAGGACTGTTGCGAGGAGATAAAAATCCCCCTAACCACCCCTCCAATTACACTCCCACTTCATATTGCACACCTGATTTTACAGGAGAAAAGAAAACCAAGGACAATTTCCAGCTAGTTTATCCCTGAGCTCCAGAGCTGCTCTGTGCTTTGCGGGCATCTTAATTCAGAGCACGATTTTCTTTTTGTTCCCGTTCTTCATTTATACACTGAAAATGAAACTGTGACCAGCCCTGACGCGTGAAAAATCCTAGCAAGAGATTGGAATGGATAACCTTCTCTACTCAGCGCTATGTTCTTCTCAAAAGGTTTTTGAAATACAGTAAGCTATTAAAATGACAGGAACTCTTTGTATCAGTACGATGTGGTAATACATACACTTTGTAATCACTGGTTTTCAGGACAAATGTTAATTTCCTCTTTTTGTGCAAGTTGTACTCCATGGTGGATGGACAGTGCTTCAGAACAAGCTGGCTGCCTTCTTGGTGTTCACCTATAAAAGGAACATTGGGATGAATGAAACATTTAGCCTTTCAACACAAGCACCATGAAGACCAGTGGTTCCCAAACTTTGGCTGGCCACTCACTTGACCTACAGGGCCATTTTGGCCACAGCTCCCCATTAGGGCTACAATCTTATCCTATCCTATGGGGAGGTGGGTTTTTCACCAGGATTCCACAGCCCCCCTGGCTGGTTTCTGCAGCTTCCCAGGGAGTCATGGCTCACTGTTTGGGAAGCACTGACCTAGACAACTGGTTTTCACACCATTAATTTAAGGACAAATTGGATAATATCAAATACTTGTTTCAATATCATTTTCAAAAAGCCACTGTTTCTTGAACAATCCCTTTATATCTTCCCCCCCCCCCCACACACACACACACAAATCAAAGAAACAATACACACAGCACTTCTCCTCTTAGTTTACTGGCTTAAATATTTTGCGCATTCATAAGTCATTCTATTGAAAGGGCTGTCGGAGTTATGGACCAGAGAGTACTTGCAAAGGCAGTGGTAAGCATGTGCTGTGAGCAGGGTCTATGGTGGTCTCAAGGTGTTTGCAGAATATAACGCAGCTTCCCACAGCCCCCAGTGCTTCCTCATCTGAGCCATATAAATGTGTATTTGTCAGGCCCAAATGTAAACGCATTTATTTTTCACATTTTTATACCACCTTTCATCCACAGAGCTCAGGGTGGTATACATGGTTCCTTCTCTCCTTTTTGTCACAACAACCCTGTGAAGTAGGTAAGGCTGAGAAATAGTGACTGGTCCAAGGTTGCCCAGGAAGCTTCATGGCTAAGCAGGGATTCAAGCCTGGAACTTCCAGGGACTTAGACCAGAACCACGACACCATCTTGGTTCTGCATCTCACTCCAGGGAAACTCAGGTACAGGGAAAAACCACAGCATAGTGACAAGGTGACATGTGCTTTGCTTGTTAAAAGTTTTGGTTCAATCCCTGCCATTTCTACTTCAAAAAAGGATTTTGGGTAGAGGCCAGTTAGAGAAGAGTAATATTTTTGGTTATAGAAAACAGTCGGCCCAGGATAGCAGCTCCACTTTTAATAGTGGGGATGGCTCATCACTCAGCGCCAGAGTACCTGCTTTGCATGCATAAGGACCCCAGTTCAATCACTGGCATCTTCAGGTACCAGGCCTGAAAAAAGCCCTCTTCCTGAGACTTTGGTGTGCTCCAGCCAACTGGGCCAGGTGGACGACAGTCTGCCTCAGAATAGAAAAGCTACCATAGGTATATCAATCTTAATGATAAAGGCACTCATCAATTGCACACTACTGTCCCCCCAACACACTGGATCCTTGCAAAGTTCCTGAGAACAAAGACAGCCAGTTTAATTCTTTTGCTGCTGTACAGATACTTCAGGTATTGCTTGGCGACTTACTTCTCAGTCATCAAAGACCACTGAGTCAGTTCTGCTGTTCTTTGAGAGGTCCATGTGTCTTGGGCCTTTGCAGAGCTGCCCCCAGGCCTGTCTTGTTGCCTCTGACACCCTTCACGAATATGCTACTGATGTAATAAAGTGTATTGTCAAGTGTCACTGGCCTTTAAAACTGCAGGGGAGGGGGGAAGTCCAGTGGACGGATGGCATCTCTGCTCTATAAACCTTTTAAGGTTTTTTTATGCCCTTGACACGGATTTCCCAAAATAGTCTGGGATTTGTGGTAGGGCTATACTGTTGGCAACCTTCAGTCTCGAAAGACTATGGTGCCACACTCTGAATGGTGGTTCTGGAACAGCGTCTAGTGTGGCTGAAAAGGCCGATTCGGGAGTGACAATCCCTTCCACACCGGGAGCAAGTGCAGTCTGTCCCTGCTCTGTCTCCCTGGTTATGGGCCTTCCTTCTTTGCCTCTTTGCCTCAGACTGTTGGCCAAGTGCCTCTTCAAACTGGGAAAGGCCATGCTGCACAGACTGCCTCCAAGCGGGCCGCTCAGAGGCCAGGGTTTCCCACCTGTTGAGGTCCACTCCTAAGGCCTTCAGATCCCTCTTGCAGATGTCCTTGTATCGCAGCAGTGGTCTTCCTGTAGGGCGCTTTCCTTGCACGAGTTCACCATAGAGGAGATCCTTTGGGATCCGGCCATCATCCATTCTCACAACATGACCGAGCCAACGCAGGCGTCTCTGTTTCAGCAGTGCATACATGCTAGGGATTCCAGCATGTTCCAGGACTGTGTTGTTTGGAACTTTGTCCTGCCAGGTGATGACGAGAATGCGTTGGAGGCAGCGCATGTGGAAAGCGTTCAGTTTCTTCTCCTGTTGTGAGCGAAGAGTCCATGACTCGCTGCAGTACAGAAGTGTACTCAGGACGC
Source organism: Tiliqua scincoides (assembly GCF_035046505.1). Lineage (NCBI taxonomy): Eukaryota > Metazoa > Chordata > Lepidosauria > Squamata > Scincidae > Tiliqua > Tiliqua scincoides. The sequence continues at coordinate 12,413,032 of NC_089826.1, forward strand.
AAGCTCTGTAGACCTGGATCTTGGTATGTTCCGTCAGCTTCTTGTTGGACCAGACTCTCTTTGTGAGTCTGGAAAACGTGGTAGCTGCTTTACCGATGCGCTTGTTTAGCTCGGTATCAAGAGAAAGAGTGTCGGAGATCGTTGAGCCAAGGTACACAAAGTCATGGACAACCTCCAGTTCATGTGCAGAGACTGTAATGCAGGGAGCCACTCTTTATAGCCTTCATAGATCTCACGAAGGCTTTCGACCTGGTCAGCAGAGACGGCCTCTTCAAGATTCTCCCCAAGATCGGATGTCCATCCAGGCTCCTCAGCATCATCAGATCTTTCCATAAGGACATGAAGGGCACTGTTGTCTTCAATGGCTCCACATCAGACCCCTTTGACATCCGAAGTGGAGTGAAGCAGGGCTGTGTTCTTGCGCCAACCTTGTTTGGGATTTTCTTTGCTGTCCTGCTGAAGCAGGCCTTTGGAACTGCAACAGAAGGCATCTATCTCCGGACCAGATCAGACGGAAAGCTCTTCAACCTCTCCAGACTGAGAGCAAAGTCCAAAGTCCAGCTGAAATGTCTGCGTGTCTTCCTCTTTGCCAACGATGCAGCTATCACTCCCCACTCTGCCAAAGATCTCCAGCAGCTCATGGATCGTTTTAGCAAGGCCTGCCAAGATTTTGGACTGACAATCAGCCTGAAGAAAACACAGGTCATGGTTCAGGATGTGGTAGGGCTAGGGTGCTGAGATTTCTGACAGTCGTGTCTCGTCACCCCTGCAAGACACATACTGCATTTCCAAGTGTTCCCTGAGGACCAGGACTGACTATTCTACTGGGATAAGTCTGTAGTGCAGCTAAGCCCTGAGAGTCTTCATAGAGTCATCCTTTTAACCCAGCAATTTTCAATGTTTGTCTTCTCATGGTCACTTCACTATGGTCTTCACTTCTTGTAATCTTGCTTCTGGGAGACTCATCCTTTCCAGCCTACCATGACACACCTGCAGTCCTTTTGTGGGACACCAATGTGCCATGGCATACCGGTTGAAAACTATTGCTTTATCCTATCCCAGCAGCTCTGAGGAAAAGAAGCAGAATATCTTCATATATTAGCAGATTAACTACTGAATTTTAATTAACTGTGTGGCTTCAAGAGGGTAGACCAGTGGTTCTCACACATTTAGCACCAGGACCCACTTTTTAGAATGAGAAACTGTCAGGACCCATCGGAAGTGATGTCATGACCGGAAGTGACATCATCAAGTAGAAAAATTTTTCGCAATCCCTAGGCTGCAATTCTACCCATGCTTACCCAGGAGTAAGTCCCATTGACTGTCATTATTAAAAGAATATACATAGTAGCTTGTAAAAAGTACAGGTCTGTAACATTTCCCCAAATGCAGTCACAGACCATGACAGCATCAAGTCTAATACATTAAAAATAAAATATCGAAATGAATGGGGACCCACCTGAAATTGGCTCATGACCCACCTAGTGGGTCCCGACCCACAGTTTGAGAAACACTGGGGTAGACAATTGGATCTGTAGCCAAGAATACTGAGGAGTTGTGGTGGAACCCAGCCTGGAAGGAGAAACACTTTCCAACATTTCACTCACATGTCTTTGTGAGCCCAATCCTAGACACATCTACTCAGGAGTAAGTGCCATTGTGTTCTATGGGGCTTACTCCCAAGAGAGAAACTCATTACTGTAAATGACAGAAGAGAAAATACGCAGATCTGGATCATAGTTTCAAGATATGGGAGAGGCAAAATATCATGCAGGGTGCCCTTCCAGCAGTAATCCTTCAGCCCAGCTGATGCAGCTGATGGTGGTACTGGGAGAGCCTGAGGACCAAATACAGGCTGAGCCTCATTATTCGCATGGGTTCCGTTCCAAGCACTCATGTGGATGGCAAAAAACGCACTGTAGCAAATCAATTTAAAAAACAAAGTTCCCTTGGTCCTGTGATTTAAAAACAGCCTTGCTGACCTTTGTGATGTAAGATAGTCATTAACAAGACAATCCATCCATCAGTCCTCCTCCAAGCACTTAGAAAGGTGCTTCACTCAGCCCCTCCCTTCACCAATGCAAAGTGATCACCTTTCTTTCACATGCTCAGGGGGAAGGGAGGGGTCCGCTGGAGAGAGAAGGATTGATGGATTGTCAGCCAGCTCCCCCCCCTCTCATTAAGGAGGCTATTGTTAAAGGACTGTTCAGTTTTTCAAACTGATTTTAAAGGGGTGCATTTTTCCCCTTCTCCAGGGATCAGCACATTCCTTCTCATTTGCAGGGGCCATTCGTGTTGAGTCAAATCCGTGTATAAATAGGCTGGACCTGTAACGAGCTTCTAGGGGCTGCATCCGGCCCCCAGGCTTTATGTTTGACACACCTGACATAGACTACCATAGGTTACCTAAAGCAACAGTTGTTTTCAGGAATGTGAAAATATCTTGAAATTTTTTCAAAAAACATATTTCTCTGTTTGGAGGTTCCCCGAAAATGTTGCAAAGAAAACAACTTGTTAATGTTGTGCAAACACATCGACAGCAGTAAATGGGGTATCCACGACCCCCTGAAAATGAGCTCATGACCAACCCCCAGGTTGGGAACCACTGTTTTAGCAGAAGCAATAAAGAATTATTATTATTTATATTTTATTATTTTATTAATTTGTACCCCGCCTTTTTGCCCAACAGGCACACACACAATAAAGAACATCCCTTCCTGTGCTTTCCACTTTTAGTTACCACTTTCCAGGTCACCCAGCCAGCTCAAGATGATTCTAGCATTTGCAGATTTAGTGGGATGGAAATCTGCCCTCACACACCCTCCACTTAATTCACCTCCATCTCCCTGAATTCCTGCAGGGCCCCCTGAAAGCTTTTCCCTCAAAAGCATTACCTTCTCGACCCACCTCTCCCAGCTCAGTCAACTCTGTCCTTGAAGTGCTTTCCACCAGGACAGTGGACCTTCTTGCAAAAAATAGCCTCCCCCCTAGAAGATGGCCCTGGAAGCAAGTGTGGGACTGTACCCTGTTGCTAGCAACCTCAAGCTGGTAAAGAAATCTCCAAAAGGCAGGGCACGGGCTCCATCTAGTGGCTTTCTGCCGCAACGGCAGAGCTTGCAAATGACAGGTAAAGAATGCCGCTTTAGGAGGCTTTGCGGATATGCGTCTTAAGCACTGTATATATACATGGTACATTTTTAAAATCCTAACCAAATCCTAACCAAATTTCCAGTACTGTGCCAATAGGACATGCGCTAAGTCCTGCAGGTGGGAAGCAGTCATGGAGGCCTCCTCAAGGTAAGGGAACGTTGGTTAGGATTGTGCCCTAAGTTATTTATTAATAAATGCATTTTGCAGACAACCACACAAAACCGCGATACCTGATTCGGTTCATATTTTTGCTTTTCCAGCCTAAGATGATGGTTCTCATTGCTTTTGACCCACAATCACAAAGTGGGCACTCAAAATGCAATCTTATGCATGTCTACTCAGAAGTAAGTATAATTGTGTTCGGTGGGACTCACTCCCAGGAAAGTGTGCACTGTATAGAACAGAAACCTCAGCCATCATAGTGGGAATATATACAGTGTTTCAGGGAGCTTTTTGAGGGCCAGCCTATTTTCACAGCTGACACTTGAATAATTTTTTTTTTCCTTGAGTTTCTGGGCTTGTTGCATGACTGTAACATTTACATTGGTTTGAATGTGCATTTGATTCAAAAATGGCACCATTCCAGTTTTGGTCATGCACTGATAACACCCACACCTCTCTACACAGACAATAGCAACAGCAGGGACATCGGAGAACTGGATAGTGGCCCTCTCTCTCTCGCTCGCTCGCTCACACACACACACACACACACACAAAAGCACGTGGTCTGTTTCAGCCACCTCAACAGGAAAGAACAAGCTGGGAGCCCCATTCTCTCTGGTCTCTCTGGTGAGGAGAACCACCAGATATATTTGATAGGTTAGATTAGGTAGAAGGGCCCAATCCTATCCAACTTTCCAGTACCCATGGAGCCATCATGCAGAACCATGGTAAGGGAACAAATGTTCCATTACCTTGAGGAGGCCTTGGTGACCATCACAGGATGCAGCACATGCCCCTGTGTCATGGCTGCTTCCAACTGGAAAGTTGGATAGGATTGGGCCCTAAGAGACATTCAAAGGTCTCGTATGAAATCATGTGTCATGTGTGAAAATGCCCTGAGGAAAAGAGTTCTGTGTTGCTCAAAAGCTTGCCTATCCCTCTAACAGTAAGAAGTCCAGTAAAAGAAACACACTGGGGCCTTTTCTATGCTACAGTTCTTCAAGAGGAGCATCCAATGGGAACAGCCTCATGGAGGAAGTAACATATGAAGCTGAGTGGTTCCTACTGCCAGGGCCTCTAAGAGGAATTTTATCAGGGGGTACAAAGCTCTACTCTGCCGGATCCTGAACTCTGTGTCGGGGCTTCTGGCCCAACATGGAGTAACTCAAGTCCGTGTTAGCAAAATAGCGGCAGAGACTTGAGCAAAATAGCCAGCACAGACTTGAGAAGCCCTATTGAAGGGCTTGGGGCTTTCCCCGGGGAAAGGAGATGAAAGTCTCTTTCCCTGAGGAGACCTCCAGCAGCTGCCACAGTGGCAGCAGTAGCTGTTTTGGTGCCACTGCATCTGGGGGCGCAAACACTAGTGCCACCTTTAGGATTGGGCTGTAAATGGGGTGTGTGCCTATCAACAGATTACAAACCAAGTAATCCCATATTACAAGCCTGTGGTCTTCAGCCACTGCAGTTTGTACTACATGGTCTGCATGACCATTGGATTTACTGTCTTGCTGGATCTGTACCTTGGGTCTTGTTAAGTACGTGACAGTGTGTTGCTCAGTGCTAACTGAGCAGTCAGTTAGCACATACTTAACCAGACCAAAGGCACAAATCCATCAAACCTTACTAGACATCGTGGAAGATGTTAATTTGAGCAAGGCTGATCATTTCCCCTCCCCCCCTGCAAAGCTCTGGAAACAGTTGCCTGCACAATGCAGAACCTTTTTCTGGTTTGGAAATAGTGGAATGTGGTGGCTAAATTGCCACATCCTTTAAACAAAGCTTTAAAAAATCCTTTAAACACACACACACACACACACACACACACACACACAGGTTTAGCTCCATGCATCTGAGAGTAGTGGGCAGACCACTAAAGTTGGAAATGCTAAGGTGAGAAGATATGATTTCTAGGCCAGCTTGAAGGCCCCCAACAATTGCCCAGCAGGGTAGCAGCTATGCCCACCAGTCCACATGTCCCTTCATCTCCAGTGGAAGTGGAGACACCTCTTGCTTGTTACTGTTGAGGTCTTTGCAGAATGGATGTGTGATTGTACTTTTCTGTGCATACATAGCATGAGCTGATGGGGGGGGGGAAGAGTTTGTCAAATTAAAGGAACAGAATGTGCAACCTGTGTCTTGGTTCCAGCTTTTCCATCCAAGCACTGGCTTTGCTTTCTTTGTGGCCTGGTTCCAGCAAAGGAAGAGCGTTGTCCAAAGCGGCGTCCCGTCCCAGCTGGAAAGGAAGGGGGACATTCCTAAGGCAGGTCATATTTGAGTAACTTTGCTGAGCCGAGCGTGCTCGCGTTATTAAATTATGCATCGCGCTGTTGACACGTCCCCAAATTCTGCTGCCTTCAGCATCTCTTCCCAGCTGGCTCGGAGGAGAGAGAACTGTTGCAAGCAGAAGACAAAACTGGGAAGTAAAAAAGACTGTTGCAACGCAAGATCACCTTTTGGAGCCTCTTAGCGGTTACATTAACTGTTGCTGGGGTGGCTTTGTGGCTAGGCACATCAAAGTGCAGGTTGAATCCCTCCATAGCCATACTGGGTGGCCAGTCGTTTTCTCTCTGCCTACCCTACAGCCAAGTACTGTGGTGGTGGGAAGGCTTGCATTCTGTTCAGAGCTCTTTAGAGGAGAGGCAAGCGCTCAATATATACCCAATAACTTATCCAACTATTTTGAATGGGAATTTAGAACCCTCAAGAGACTTAAATGCATTTATTTCTATTCGTTGGTAGCATTTTTATCCCTTCAAGAAACTCAGGGTGGTCTCACCCCCAAAAAATTTTTATCTACAAAGGCCCTCTGAGGTAGGCTGATTGGGGGAGAAAAACCATCCTGATCTCTTGCTCTTCTGGCAACTGACTCCAAAGCAAAATAAATAAATAAGGCCAACAGCCTCCCTACTCAGGTTTACTTCTCCACGATTTCAATATATGAGATCAGTTTCACCATGCGTGGAAGTGGAACAGTTGTTTCACCGGCAGGAGGCAGAGCGGGTGCAACTTTCCTGTGTCCAGCTTGTACCACTCTGCAAACAGGGATGAAAACAAACAAACCACTTCATAGCAGAAGAGGCAACATTTTGATTTTTTTTTCCACCTCATGTGTGAAAATCTCTTAAGACCAGCGTGTGGGATGTAAATCAGCTGAAGCCCATTCCTGCCGACTGCATGCAAAGTGCTTAGAATGCTTGTGGAATGTCAGTGCTAAACTCATTAGCTGCACTGTGGCGAGGAGGAGGAGAAACCCACCCACCAACCCACCCCCACCACAGACACCTTTTTCATTCTAATGATTTCGGTGCTTGATTTTCATGTAAGCTGTTCATGTAAGGAGGTTTGACTGAACAGTGGTGGAACAAAGGCTCTAAGCAAACAAACAGCATGCATGTCTAGTTTGACCCCTGGTAGGTACCAAGCCTGTCTCCTGGTGTGCGTCTGTGCAAAGCATTAAGAGGAAACATGGAATCTGGCCATATCTGGCTGGCAGCTTCCTGGAGTGACCAAGAGATATGAGGGAGCAATGGAGACACAAGAATGGGGGTTTTCCATTGGGAGAGGCTCAGACAGGTCTGATCTTGGCTGCACTATAATGTCTCCCTTATCATGGCTGGAGCCCGTACAGTGATTCAGGTCCAAGTACCTGCGGAGCTAAGGGGGCTGGCCTGGCTGGTTTCAAGTGACAGTTTCACAAGCGTGACTCTAAGCAACTTGCTCTGAGTACCAATCCAGACTACCTGGGCTGGTTACTGGCCATCAGTCTGTCTTTAGGATATCTTCTGCCCTCTGGCTATTCCATCCTCATCTGCTGGCCCTGGAATTTGACCCTGCTGCTTTGGCCTTGCCTGGGAAGAAATTTCTTGAATGGAGTGAATATGCGGAGAACAGCCTGGCCTGTTTTTTCCCTACACTCCGCTCTCCCCTTCAAAAACCAGAAAAGGCTTCACAAGTCCTTGGAAAACTAGGGAAGAGCAAACATTCTACTGAATTACAAGGCCGCACAGGATGGGCGCACGGTTGTGCAAACACCACAGCTCGGTGACAGAGATAGAAACCCTTTTCAGACAAACATCACATGGATGCTCACTATGTGATGCTGCAGGGGGGCTTACAAACAGACTCAAGAGCATTCCTCCTAAGCCCCGAACCTGCCAAGTCCTGCCCCACTCACATGTAAAGCGCTTGTCTGCACTGCAAGGAGTCCCTCTTTCCCCTTAATCTGGATTCCCAAGAGTACAGCATTTATAGTGGGGGTGGCAGGGTGGCAGTAGGGTTGCCTCTCTGACTAAAGCTATTCCTGCAGGTATTTTTTCCCCAACATACTGTAATGCTATTAATTGGAAAGTCTCAGTTAAAATCTCCATAATTGCTTTCAGTAGCCTCTTGGAGATTGATGATGTTCCTACTCAGCAGCTGAGTAGAATCCTGTGGCAATGGTGCAGCTGGATCTTATCCCCTCTTTTGCAAACGTCTCTGCTGCTTTTCCCATAGGTAGCATATTTCTGAGGAGACCCATAGGCAGCGCCAGGGCTTATATAGTGTTAAAGTAACTGCCATTTGCCACTCACCATAGGATAGAGCACGGGTGCCCAAACCCCGGCCCTCGAGGCCTCTCAATGCGGCTCTCAGGGATCCCCCAGTCTCCAATGAACCTCTGGCCCTCCAGAGATTTGTTGGAGCCCACACTGGCCCAACGCAACTGCTCTCAGCATGAGGGTGACTGTTTGAACTCTCGCGTGAGCTGTGGGATGAGGGCTCCCTCCACTGCTTGCTGTTTCACGTCTATGATGCAGCAGAGGCAGTAAAGGAAAGGCCAGCCTTGCTTTGTGCAAGGCCTTTTATAGGCCTTGAGCTATTGCAAGACCTTCATTCATTCATACAAGTTCCATCTCTAATGAATTCATTTATGTATTTATTCAAATTTTAAATGTAAATTAATTCTTTTTTTTTTTTTCTGGCCCCCGACACAGTGTCAGAGAGACGATGTGGCCCTCCTGCCAAAAACTCTGGACACCCCTGGGATAGAGGATAGGACTGTACAGTTAATCTTGCCTGCGTGCACTTAATACCTGCTGGAAGGAGACCAGTTAATATCTTTTCTATCCACCAAGGTTTGTTTATTTTGGGGTTGTGATAAGGTGATGAAAATCTGACCCTGAACAACAGGTGGTCCCCTCTCAGATATTCCTGGAGGGGAAAAAAAAAGACTTTATTTTTCCATAATGCTGGGCTTGGAAATGCCTTCAATTGTGTAGTAGCACAAATAAAATTAACCCAGCTGTTGCCACAGTAATTCTCTGAGGGCCCAATCCTAGCCAACTTTCCAGTGCTGGTGCAGCCACCGTGCAGTTTTGAGGAAAGGAAACAAATGTTCCCTTAGCTGGAGGGGGCCTCCATGACTGCCCACCCACCACAGGATGCAGTGCATGCCCCATTGGCATGGCATGGAAAATCGAATAGGATTTGGCCCTGAAGCCCTAAAATAATTTTGATTAGTTTTTAAATTTCTGCTGTTTAAACCGATGATGAATTTTATTTTATTTATCAATATCATGCTAACTGCTGACTATATTGGACCCTGCACTATGTAAGTCTCTTTGTCCACATGTTCAGCCATGAACTGCCTCAGGGACTCCGGCTCCGGATTTTGCCTCGAGGTTGACTCCTGAAGCCTTTTCCATAACTGGATGTAGCCACAAGGCAGTGGAGGTTTGGGATCAGAGTTTTCCTTCTCTCAGATGAGCTGCCTTCCCAGGCTGACGAGTCCCATCTACCTGGTGGCTGTTCAGTCGCCTCTTAAGACAAGTACAGCCAAACTGGTTCATGCATGGTTCATGCATGGATATGACATTCATGCTACTCTGGAATACTTTCACAACCATAAGAAAAAGGAACTTAAAAAAAATGTACAAGAATCATTCTCAGAATCCTGTATAATGTAAAGATTCACGGCAGATGCCCAATTCAATAACAACACCAGATATCTAGGGGCTCTGGAGCGGAGACCTGCACAGGAGACCTTCACTGGGGCACCACCCAGTACCCCATTTACTTCCTGATGGTGTGTACAGCAGAGGTGGCAGACCTGTGACAGCATCAGGAAGCATTCTGGGTTGCCAGTGTCACCCTAGCTGACCCCTGATGCCAGCCCTGAAGGGGAAAGCCTGGGTGGTTGAACCTGAAACTTTCTGCATGTGAAAGGATGTCTCTCTACCCCAGAGCTGCTCTTAACACTTGCTAGCCAAGTCTATAGAGGGGCTGCAGGTGTTAACTGCGAATAATTAACAGCCCAATCCTATCCACCCTTTCCTGGGAGTAAGCCTAATTTACTCTAATGGGACTTACTGCTGAGTAGCCATGCATAAGATTGGGCTCTAAGTATTCTAAGCATGGCACATATATTGGCTCAGAAACTTCACAATAGCTCTCAGCACTATAACAGTATAACACATTAGTTCCCAAACGTTTTAGCACTGGGACCCACATTTTAAAATGACACTTTTTAAAAATGATCCACTTTTTAAATGACATTCTATCAAGACCCACCTAGGCTTACCAGATTTTTTTAAAAAGTAGATCTAGAAATCTAGAAATAATTTCTAGATCTAGAAATAATATTTTATTTCATTTATACATAATAATAACCAGGAAAAAAAAGACAAACCATTTATCTCCCAATATTTACGTGTGATTGCAAACTGCAGGAGCTGAGCTCTTTGCAGGGTCATCAGCAGCTGCAGTGTCTGATTCTTGAATAGCCTCCAGGCTTGAGGCTATTGATTCTCCGATCTTTCCATCACCCTTTGGAGACCCACCCAAAACCAGGTTGCGACCCACAGTTTGGGAACTGCTGGTGGAACAGCGCAAGGGTACCTAAATACAGTCCCTGAATCGGTGACACTGGCAGTTTTTGAACATTGCCTTCTGGACCAGAGGCAATGAGACAAACATCTCATCCCTTCAGTTCCTGGGCTTGGAGACAGCAGGAGCAGGCATCAATCAGAAGAGACCTTTCGGGTTTTTCCGGAGACGCTCGGCTGTTGCAGAGAGGGAGGGGCACTGCTGTGTGTCCAGAGCGAAGGAGGAGGGGCTGCAGCCTCTGGGCTGGGAGCTGCTCTCCAGGTGGTGCTGCAGGGCAGCCAATCCAGGCTCTCTGCGTGCCTCCCCATACCTGGCTGTCTAATGAGGCTGCAGCCACTGCAGTAGCAACAAGAGGGAGAGAAAGAAAGACAGACAGACAGAGCAGCCTCCTTCTTTCTTGGATGGTCCAACTGTTGCTGCTGGGGGAGAAAGGCAGGAAGCCCTTCCCTGTTTTCAGATGGGAATTGCCTGCTTTGGGCAGAGGTGAGCATCAATTTGGATCAAGCCACTCAAACCAAAAGCCACTTTCCTGTTGCAAAGAGAGAGAAATGTTTGATTTTTGGAAGGGGAACAGAAACCAGCAACCAGGTGGGCTGCTTGGGGAGAACAAAAAAAGTTAGTTCCTTTTTAATTTTAATTTAATTTATGTGTGTGTGTGTGTGTTTTAATTCTGCCCAGGAGTTTTGGGTTATACCCTGTAGTTTAATTCCCCCCCCCCCCAAACATTTAAAAGACCATTTAACCAGGGCTGCCAAAGGCTGAGAGATGTTCAATCTGATGTCTCAAATGTCAAATTGATTTGGGGGGCTGGGGCAGGAAGCAATACCTTTTCACAGTTTGCATGAAAACAGCTGACAACTTTGTCTGCAAAAGCAATAGGATGAGCCTGGAAATTTGGTGGGGAAGGGCTTCCCAGGAGCTTCCCAGGAATAGCCACAACTTTTTATCTCCCCTCCCCCTTTGAAAAATTTCAGAATGGCTTTTGTTGTAAGAATTGATATTGTTTTTGTTTTTTTTATTTCCATGAGAATTGATACCTTTGTTAAAAAATGCTAAAGCTGGAAATGTTTTGCTTTCTAAACCAACTTTTGGGTGATCCAAATGTAGTAGTTTAATACTCTATAATTTCAATTTTCTCCTCTAAGTTTAAAGGTTTTTCCCCATAAGCATACTTCTAACTGTTGTTTGCTGTTTCCGTGGTGTGTGTAGTAGCATATGTGTGTTATTTTACATGCCATTAAACTGTATAGGGTGTGCATATTTTATTGCTTCTAAAAGTCAGTTCACACAATATGTGACTAGAACATGTGAATATCCTGTCATGGGTGCACTTGGTGGGGTGGTGGATAATTCTGCCTCCTGGGCTTGCACATATATGATACATGGGGTGGTGTGTAGGCAACTAGGTTGGGGTGACAGGGTCAACCTTCCTAGGCACAAGCTTGGTGGTTGCACCAAAGGCCATATCATACCTTTGCAGTTTTTTTAAAAAATAATGTAAAATTATGCTGAGCTATACTTCCTGGTTTGTTCATGGAAGGTAGAAGGTAGGATGGCCTTTCTGAATGTATGGGGTAGTAGAGTTCAGATGTCAGAGAGGAATACAAAAGGCTGGGAGCTTGCTCCATTTTAGAAATGATGAATGATAGCACTGATACATACACCAGTGTAAAATCTGTATAGACAGATTGCAAACAGGAGGTGTGAAGGGGCTTTGAATCACCTGTCCTTGGAGATGAAGTGTGTTGCTAAAAAAACAAAAAGCCCTGTTTTGAAATAAAGGGTCAAAATACAATAAATCATGCAGCAAATTATGAGATGGATGGTGTCATGGTGCTGGTTTTTTGTTTTGTAATATTTGTTATTTATGCTGACAAATGGTTCTGTGACTCTTGTCTGAAAAGTATCTCCAGCATCTGGGTAGAATCTTGCCCACTAGAGGGCTCTCGTTCATCCTTGTAAGCCAACTAAGCTGGGGACCTGTCCCAATTTGTCCTTTTGAGTGACATGCACTACAGAAGCCTGCCAAGACTAAAATATAACTATTCCATTGTGGAACAGTGTGATGATTGCCAGAGAAGAGAGAGTCCACTTGAGATATACTGTATGATTCCTGTGACCCAGTTATTTCCTGTCCCATTTAAATTCATAGCAAATTTGTTTCAAGGCAGACTTCACTTGAAGGAGTTTGATGAAATTCCAGCATAAGGTGCTTTTTAACATTCATGGATGATTCTCCCCCCCCACACACACACATCACATGTTTTAATTTTAAGAACTGCTATGCATTTTTGCTTTACATTCGTTGGACTGAATAAAGACTGCCAGTTAAAGACTGCCAGTTTATTGTGATATGAGATTCTGTTGGCTGGAGCCCACAGTTGTATGGAATGGAGTGATAAATAAGTTTTTAAGGTGCAATAAAACAGTTGTTTTCTTGGAACCTTTAAACCTGTGCTCTGCTTTGGACTAGCTTGGTTAAAAAAAAAGTACCCCCCATCTCTTTGTCTTTGCTCTCTTGAGATATATACCTACCCATTGAGGTTCATGCATTGGACAAAGTGGGCTCTGGCCTATGGAAGCATGTATCACAATAAATGAATTATAGTGTCACAAGACTGTTGCTTTTACTAAAACAGATAAACTCAATACCTTCCCTTCCCCCTCTGTAATGGTGTACATGGCAGTATGTCAGTTTGTATGTGATGGGATTTACCCTCTCAACAGTCCTGTGCGGTAAGCCACATGTTATTCCCATTTTAAAGATAGGGTATCGAGGCTAATGAAAATGGTTAGCTGTGCCCATTTTGTAAAGTTGTGCCCATTGTGTAAAGTTGCCAGGTTCAGACACTGGCTAGGGAGATAAGCTTCCAGCTAGATCAGTGTCTGACTTGAGAATGATTAGCTCAAGACAGATACTGACCGGCTGGAAGCTTATCTCCCTAGCCAGTGTCTGAACCTGGCAACTTTAAACTTATTAATTTTAACCAGATTCTGCCCATTGTGTAATGTCCTATTAGTTTCCATGGAGAAGTTTTAACATGTGCATGCATCTCTCCTGTTGAAACTAATGGGCCATAAAAGTGATCAAGGACCCAATCCTATGCACCTCTACCCAGAAGTAAATTCCATTATAGTTAATGGATCTTGCTTCCAGGTAAGTGGGGATAGTATTGCAACCTAAAGGTGTTTTAATTTGGAGGACTGTTCTTGGGTTGGCAGGTAGACTTGAAACTGGAGCTCCTATACTTTTAATACTGAAGTTATGTAGAAAAAAGGTTTGGCATGTGGAATGTGTCATGCATATAGCTGTTACATGTCCTTTGCATCCGCTCACCTGTGATCTGTATCAAGTGTCTTGCCTTGGTGGTAAGAGTTGTTACTGCACAACTCATTAAGTGGCTGGGATGTGGTGTTTGTGGGTGTGCACAGATACCCCACCTCATTTTATTTGCAGCAGTGTGGAAATGACATCCATACAGGTGCATGAGGCATGTTTTTGAGGGCTGTGTTGTCAAATATAGATTGCACCAGAAAGCAATTTTGAGTGCTTCACTTTCTTTCAAATGCATGGCGCATGGGCGTGTGCATGGCTTCCTGTTTTATGCATGTACAGAATTCTACTGACAGCCTAGAGTACTGACATGGAACAAGAAATGGATTTGTTGTTAGGGTGTTATCATTTGGTTAAGTGCTTCAGTCAGCTGGTTTGTTTTTGTTGGCACCTATGAATGATACATGGGATTGAAGCAAATGTTTATTTAGTTCAGAGAGTTCTATATCCAGCTTGACACTGAAAGTGAAGGCTGCATGTTTGTTCCATGCTTACTACCAGACAGAAAGTTGACTTGGGAATAGAGTGGGAGAGATGTCGAACTTGGCACAAGGTGTATTGAGAAGCACTGCCATAGTTCAAACCCTGCCTTCTCTACTGTTCCAGATTTTATTGTTCAAGCTGTTTCTGCACAACATTGCATATACGCAACAGGGACCAAATGTGTACACCTGTGGGCAAAAATGGGTTACAGGGAGCCAGAGCTGCAAAGAAGGAATGGCCAGACTCCATCCTAAGTCGCAAGTCCTGGTCTGATTTTATTGACCCCATTTTCTGTGGTCTGCATCGTCCAATAAAGTGAGACAACTAATATTTTTTTACCAGCCTGGTGAATCTGATACCTGCTAGCTGGCAGTTGCCATCCTAGATGAGAATTAGCTGGTTTGAAACCTGCCGCAGATGGTAATATAGATCTGCTTAGTTTCCAGAATAGGAGGAACATTCTATAGCTCTTATCTGTGGTTAAAGTGAACAGCTGCTTCTAATGTGGCAACAAAGATAATAAAGCACTTTCTTAGTGGAAAAAAAAGTCTTTTAAAAAAAATTTAAAATGTCTCATTTGTTCAGGGAGCTATCTGCTGTATGGAGAGTAGGATGGCTATACATGGTTTCAGATCACCAGTTTGCCAGCCCCAAACAGACCACTGGTTTTAGGCAGATTTAGTCATTTCATGGTTTTCTGTGGGATCTGAACCCAGTTAATGACAGAATGTTAGAGTTGGAAGGGGTGTTGAAGCACAATTCTACAACACTATTGCCCCCCCAGTGATTGCTCAGTCTGCCTTTGGGAGATGGGGTTCAGCTCAGTAGTATTGCTGTTTTATATGCATGCAGGTTTAATTTTTGCCATTTCCAGTTAAAGATGAAAGGGTCTTGCCTGATGCCCTGGAGAGCTACTGCCAGTCATTGTAGACTGTGGTCTGACTTGGTTTAATCCAGATTCATGTGTTCATAAACTAAAAGCCCCAGCAGCCTGTAATTTTCCTGCTCCCAGCTTACCATAAACTACCTCTCTCACGATGATCAGAACTTGTTTCAGCCCACACTGTTTTCTGCTTGAACTTTCCTGAGTTCCAACAGTTAGTCTTTATCCCCTCCCCTGTGCTTTCTGCTGCAGAAGGAATTCTTTTGCATGGCCATTTAGTCTATAAGGATCATGCAAGGAAGCTGTCTCTATTTTGTGTTTTGTAGCATTACTGCAGCAGACATGAGAGAACTATGCTGGAAGCCTACTGTTGAAAGTACCACTGGCTTCCAGCAAGCCACTTGAAAGAGAACAAACTTCCTGTGCCTTGTTTTTAAAAGAAGCCCCTGGCGTCTTAAATATTTTTAATGGGGGAGAAGATTTGGGGGGGGGATATTAGTGTATACTAGCTGCCAGAGGCGAAAAGGGAATCTGATAAAGGAAAAACCTGACTAAAGTTCCCTGTGTCTGTGGTGATGTTGATTGCATTGTTCTCTTCCTTCCATGCTCTCAGTTGTTATCCTCACAACAGCCCTGTGAGGTGGGTTAGTTTGTAGCCAGTATAATCTGACTGAGGATAACACTTCATGCAGTTGATGAAGTGGGACTCTCATCCATGAAAGTTTATCCAGCACTGGATTGGTTTAAAGTGCCATGTTTTATGTGCTTTTACAGCAGCGGATTAACATGAACGTTCTTCAGGAAGTGCAAGACTTTATATTTAAAAAAAACAAAAACAAAAAACACACCTGGGGAAATATCCAGGATTGTTTCCTTGTCCCAGCAGCCCTCTGGTGCCTTTGCACCTACTCTGATTAAGTCTTCCCAAGTCTTTCAGCCTTGCGTGTTAAGACTGTTACAAGCTGCAGGCATTCAGGATTCAATGTGATGCCCAGCCTTTTCTCTCCCCCTCTCCATTGTTTAGCTTGACATCAAACCTAATGAAACTTTTTGGTGGACCCAAAAGCTTGATTGCTATTTTGACAGTTAGCTGGTTCTCTGTTAGATATTCTATGGCAGGGGTGCTCACACTTTTTTGGCTCGAGAGCTACTTTGAAACCCAGCAAGGCCCGGAGATCTACCAGGGGGGAAGGAAGCGTCTGACAGACACCCCCTTTAATGTATGGAGCCCCTGCTGGAGTCTAGTCAGTTTCGTCAGTTTTGTTGCTGCATGCCTGAAGAGCAGCTAAAGTGTCAGTTTCAGTGTCAGTTTAGTGTCAGATAAATATGTCAGTTTCGTCTAGTCACTAGACGAAACTGACATATTAACAGTTTGGAGAGACAGGGCTCCCTGATCTACTCATTTTGCCTCGCGATCTACCGGTAGATCGCGATCCACCTATTGAGCACCCCTGTTCTATGGCCTGCTCCTGTTGCTTTTGGATTCTGTCCTGCAGAACAAAACTGGCAAAACCTTTGCAATTAAAGAAGAGGTATACTTCCCTCCCTCCCTCAAAAAAGCAGTCTCTTCAGTTGATGGCTGATTATTATTTATTTTTTTCTTTTCCAGATGAGCTGATTTGCAAAGAATTGTCAAGATGGCTTCTATAAACACAGCAAGTAGCAAAAACGGGTAAGATTTTAATTGAAAGCGATGGCACATGGTGTATAATCCACCCATTAGTTATAAACAAGACACACAGACATTTAAAAAAGAAATGTTATTTTCCTCCTTTCCTCTTCAAAGTACTTTTTCTGATTTTTAGGGAGGCAAAGCCATATTGGTTTGTGATCTTTACAAGTCACCAACATTGTATCTTCTCTGCAATGTTAAACATAGTTCAGGCATACCCCCTGGTACCCGCAGTGGGATTCATTCCCACCCTCCATCTCCTTTGGATACCAGAAACCTCGGATAATAGCCAATGCTATAAGAAGTGATTCACAAGTCCCACCATTGCAAATTACTTAGGTATCTCATTGGAGCCTTCCAGTGTCTGCTCCCTCTGTGTAAAAATTGCCAGGAAGGGTTTGGAAGGCTGAAACCCTCTGTGATGGGCTGTGGAGGGGGGGGGGGAGGGATTGTTAAAGAAACAGCATTCCACCTATTCCATTTCAGGAAGTTGATGCAACTGCCTGGGGACAAAATGCTTAATCTCTAAAGAGGTCAGAGCCAGAGGAGCCTAGTCCGTTAGAGGCTGAAGTTCCCACATGGTTTTGGCTTTCTTTCAAAAAGAAAACAGAGGGGACCCATTGCTGGAAGATTAGAGACTGATCCAGGAGGAACAAGGTGCTTCTCCAGCTGAGGCTTTCCATTGAAGAACAGAGGTGGAACTCAGGTGGAGTGGGGGAGAGCAAGAGAGCTCTTCCCAACTCCTTCCCACCTAACATCCCTCCTCCCCTTCGGTCATCCAACAACTCTGGAGGTAGAAAAGACCACACTTCTCCTCCGCCTCCTGCCAGCTTGTAGCTGGACTCTGCCTGGCTGGGGTCAGGAGGTGATAGTTGGGGTGGCGCAGTTCATTTCAGGGCACCTGATTATTGTCTGGAGGACAGAGTGGGTCCTAGGAATACAGAAGTTGGTTACCCCTAGTTTAGTTTTTGTGAAACAAGCCTTGAATCACAAAGCTAAGCAAAGCTGGCACTGATCTACACAGTTATGCTGTTTGTGGTACAAGAAGGTGGATTGGTTACCACTGCCATAAGATAGCACTGTTGCATTCCCACAGTTCATGTGTCTTTTGAGTCACCTTTCCAGCTGAAGTTCTCAGAGTGACTTGTATAAGAGCCATAAAAAGATTTAGTACAGTGTATTCCAGATTAACCCTTGTTTGACCCAACTAGTCGTGACAGGGCTACCTATTCAAAGATCTGGACACTGCATCCCAGTCGGTTGTAAAAGAAAATAGTTGGATGGTATCGGCATATTGTTGGGACTGTATATGATTTCACTCATCAGTGGCATACAGGTATTTAAAAGTGATGGGGAGAAGGTGGAAACTTGTAGTTTGTAATGGACTCTTTGTATCCCAGGAGTCCATGTCAGAGTAGAATGGTGATATAGAACCCTGAGCACTTTGCTGGTGCATTTTCAAAAAGCAAGCATCTAGATTTAATGATAGCTGGAAGAAGAGGCATAAAGTAGAGCAGAAATTGTCCATTATTGCCTTCTGTCTTTGGGATGGCAGGTATGAGCAAACCCATTGCAAAATTGTGTCTCTGATCCCTAACCCTTCTAGGAGCTTATTTGTAGCTCATTCTGTCTTCTGGCCTTAATGGGTTAATCTCATGCAGGGGCAAAGAACAGCAGTTTAGGATATCTGCCAAAAAGTTAACTGCTCAGGTCTGGGATGCTCACCTGTATGTAGGTGATTTCACTTTTTTAGAAGGACTGAGTTGATCTCCTTTCCTACAGATATTTGGAGCTTTTGGTGAGCTACAACCAGTTTTAGCATTGCTTTGTCTTTGTGTGCTTGGTTGGGGTGAGGGGTGGGGGGGGGAGAGAGAGAGAGAGAGAGAGAGAGAGAGAGAGAGAGATCAGATTGTAATGCACAAAACTAAAAATAAATGAAAATACTCTAGTCTGAGCATTATCAAAACTTGTATCACTTTCTCATCTTGGATCAGATATTGCCTCGCCATTAATTTGTGGAGTAAATTGTGCTCTGCCTCTAAATGCTGACTTTCTTCAGCTGATGTATAAATCAAGGCATTTAACATGCTTTACAGCCTGCTTTCTCACTGCACTGCTCTTTAAGTCCAACAGCAGCATACAAACCTGTGCCGAAGTTAAATGCAAAATATATATTAAAAAGTGCACACTGCTGGTATAAAAAATGAAAAATTAAGCTGTTCTGAATAACAGGGTGTGTGTGTAGTGTCTGGCTACCACTCTCCCTGGCCAGTTGGGAATAGTCTGACTTCTAGTTAGAATCTATCAGGTTGTAAACTGCTCTTTCCTTTCTTGTTGCCCTAGACATAAGTTGCATGCATTCGTATTGCAGCCAACCCCTGGCTCAACCTTACGAATAAGACTAAGCAGCCTCTTGGGGCAACACTATTCAAGGAGCATCTGTTATGGTCCAGGCTCTGTGCCCAAGTGGAGATTCCCACCCAGACAGTTCCTTTGAGGCAGTTTTTTTGTGGGGAGGGTCACTTTCTCCCTGCCCGTGATGTCCAGGGTAGCAAACAAGACACAGAAACTGTAACCAGTACTGAACCAGTCGCAGAGCTGTAGAGATAGTAGGTTCTTCCTACAGAAATCCAGTAGAGCCCACGGAATGTTGAGAGTGATGGTAAAATGGCACCTCTTCCTTCATTGGTTGCCTAACGAATGGTCCTTTTTGTACATTGCTGGATTAGAGAAACATCTTGGCAAGAAGTTGGTTTCGAAGTATGGATAGGAGAGCCAGAATGGTGTAGTGGTTCTGTTTGTTAGACCTGGAAGATTCAGGTTCAAATCCCTGCTCAACCATGAAGCTTACTGGGTGACCATGGGTCACTATCTCTCAACCTCGCCAACCCCACAGGGTTGTTGTGAGGATGAAAGAAGGAGCCATGTACACCTCCCTGAGCTCATTGGATAAGCTCTGCCAGAGATACCTTGCCTGAGTTTGTTGGGGTGTTCTCAGCTATGGCTTTGGAATGTCCCTGGCTGTTTGCCAGAATTCAACACCCATGTTTATGATCCCAAGGTAGAATTATTGCAGGATTTCATGGCCACCATGGCACTCATGAATCTGTACCCAACGCACGTGGCTGGGCACATGTTAGACCTGATTTTCACTGCTGAACAGAGGGGCGGTGACCTCGGCTGGTGGAAATTAAATTTTCTCCTTTGTTGTGGACTGATCACTACCTGGTATAGTGTAGGCAGAGCCTAGTCTCTGCTAGGCTGGGGGACCTAATGGTTTAGTCCTCCCCCAAGGACTGATGGCTTCCTGAGGGCTTGGGGGCTGCTGGGGCCAGCAATTCATCCAATGCATTGGCCAACCTTTGGAATGGGGAAATGGCCAGAGCATCTGCTGAAATGGTGTCTGTACAACATTGGCTGGGTTGCAGAGTCCACTCAGCTTCATGGTTCACTAAGCAGCAATGGCGTTGATAAGAGGTGAGGGGGGTGCAGGCCACACTGGGTGGTGTGCACTGTGGGGGTGACCCCACTACTTAATGGTAGTAGTAGACCCCCAAAATTTTTCAATCCTTGTGTTTTTGAATAATATCAACATGTTATATATCAACCAATGCGTAATTTCATGTAAAATGAAATGAAACAAACCCTGTTGAAATATCTCTATTCTATCAGAAGTTATAGCCAAAAAACCAGTGAGAGTGGGGCGATGGTACAGCACCACACCCACTGCCCAGGGTTTTGCCTTACTCGCTGAAGTGTGAGTAGCTGTATATGCGTTCAAAAAGTGAGCCTGGGGTCTGGATCCCTCATGTAGGGTTCAGATAATGTGGACTTAGATTTGAAGAAGTGTGAATAACTGTATACATTACAAATCAACAGCTTCTGTACATGGATTGTAACGCGCATAGAGCATCTTGTGTGAATGTCTGGCTCTGCAATCTTTTGCATTTGATAGCTATTCGGTCTCACTGTTTACAACTTTTTTCATGGAGTGTGTGCGTGTAAGAGAATAAAACTAACAAACACCATTAAAGCTTAATGCATCTGATGAAGTAGGCTACATTCAGTAATAGGTTCAGTAATAGACTGAAGGTTGCTTCAATGAATCTGTTAGTCTTTATGGTGTTGTGTTTGACTGGACTGTGTTGTTTGGGCTGTGTAGGGACATGTCCCTAGCATGTATGCACTGCTGAAACAGAGACACTTGCGTTGGCTCGGTCATGTCGTGAGAATGGATGATGGCTGGATCCCAAAGGATCTCCTCTATGGAGAACTCATGCAAGGAAAGCGCCCTACAGGTAGACCACAGCTGCAATACAAGGACATCTGCAAGAGGGATCTGAAGGCCTTAGGAGTGGACCTCAACAAGTGGGAAACCCTGGCCTCTGAGCAGCCCGCTTGGAGGCAGGCTGTGCAGCATGGCCTTTCCCAGTTTGAAGAGATACTTGGCCAGCAGTCTGAGGCTAAGAGGCTAAGAAGGAAGGCCCATAGCCAGGGAGACAGACCAGGGACAGACTGCACTTGCTCCCAGTGTGGAAGGGATTGTCACTCCCGAATTGGCCTTTTCTGCCACACTAGACGCTATTCCAGAACCACCTTTCAGAGCGCGATACCATAGTCTTTCGAGACTGAAGGTTGCCAACAAGAGTTTGACTGGATCAGACTAATAGGGCTACCCCTCTGGAAGGCTCTTCTAGTTCAGAGGGGTTGCTACACCTTTGCTCTTATCTGCTGTGGCAATGGGCAAGGGTGGGGTGACAATATAAGGCACAGACTGAAGAAACACTTGTGAATACAGGGTATCCCAGGGGTGTTGATTTCTATGTCACACCTCTTATCTGCTCCACATTCTGTGTTTTCGTTATTGTTGATGGAATGGATAAAAGGACACATCTGAAGCCCCAGTTGGGAATCTAGTTATTTTGGCTGCACTGTACAGTAGGGAGCATGTGGAGAGCTAGCCATTGAAATCTCCTTCAATAGGACAATTCATGGACTGGGGCCAGAGGTCTGTTTGCAAATGAAAAGCCCATTGCCTGCATGCTTGAAGTACTTGGAATCACAATACCCTGCTGACCCCTTTCACCTCCTGCTGCAAAGGAATCTCCATTGGATGTAAATGGAAGCTGTTGGACACATCAGGCCTAATTAATAGGCCTTCCTTCAGCTTTGTTTGAGACCTGCTTCCAGACTTACTTTTACTCTGAGCTACAAATTTCTTGCTTAGAAAGGAATATGAACGCAGGATTTCTGGCTCCGTTCTTAGAATGGAAAGGATAGAGTTCACAAGTACTGCCATATGGCACAGATCAATAATTTCCTTGAGTTGCAGGATGTTGAAACGTAGCAGTTTGCCTCAGAGTCACAGTGGTGCAGGATAATGTGAACTTGCAAGTTGATCATAATTCCTTGCTAGTTTTCTCCCCCCCTCCCCAGTTGTGTTGGCGTGTGAGAGTGAGAATGGATTTATTATTCATGTTTTACACAATCTGTTCTGGTTTCTAATAACCTGCCTCTCTGTGCACTCCCTGGTACGAACACATTATCTCCTTTTTCAAGTGAAAACAAAGTTTGGGGTGGAAAAGGAAAAGGTTCCATCCCCTCCCTGCAGATCATCAGATCTGTGCAGCCCCCATCACCCTGCAGCGCTTTGAAACAAGAAAGAGACCAGCTATTCTGAGCTGTTGGCCTTTGTACAACAGACTGTCCAGCTTCTCTTCTTGCATCTGTTGTTTCTTTCTGATCTTTGTGGTTGCTCTTGCAAAATTAATACCAGAAACCAAAGTTGGTTGTCAGGAAAAGCCATGAGTGGGAAATAAGGGCTGTTTGAAAAATGCCGTATCTAAGAATGGAATGCATGCAAAGTCCCTTTAACTCTTCCACCAGCTTGCCATCAATTCCTTTCAAAATATCTTTCAAAAGAAAGCGTTGCGTACTTCCCATAGGTAAACCACAAGGTTGTAAAATTCCACACAGCATAGTGCCTTGATGAAAACGCCACTAACTGTTAAGAAATTTGCACTGCCTCAAATTTTTCATTGCACTGTGTGTGTTCTCTCTATTTGTAGTATAGAACAGTTTTTTGTTTCCCAAACTGTGGGTCGGCACCCATCAGTGGGTTGAGAGCCCATTTTTGGTGGGTTGTGAAACATTTTTGAAACATGAAAAAAAAAAACAAAAAAACTTTACGAGCACTCTTGCCTGGTTTGTAGGAGAAAATGGCAGCAGTGGGCAGTCCAAATGGAAAGACAGTTGTCTTGCTTTCTGAAAGC
This sequence comes from Tiliqua scincoides, assembly GCF_035046505.1. Lineage (NCBI taxonomy): Eukaryota > Metazoa > Chordata > Lepidosauria > Squamata > Scincidae > Tiliqua > Tiliqua scincoides. The sequence goes on from NC_089826.1 coordinate 12,435,852, forward strand.
ATTTGCATTAGTTTTAATTTTCAAGAAGAGGTTTGCAAACTACCTGCCTTGCACTCCAACACACTGGTAAACTTGAGAGCAAGTTCAAGAGCTGGGGAAATTGCAAGATTTGATCAACACCTAAAAACCATGCTGTGCTCATGTGCGGGGGAAGCTCTCCCAAACAGAAATGACTCTGCTAAGGAGTGCATAGAAGAGGAGACTTTTGTCTGATCTGGAAGTCCCTAAATGCACATCTTGCTCTCCAGTTCAGTCTTCTGAAACCAGCGGCCTTTTGGTCTCTAGCAGCCATAGGAATTCAATTAATATTAATAATTATTAATAGTCATCTTTAAAAAACGGGTCCTGGTGCTAAAAAGTTTGGGAAGCACTGATAGAGAAGATATACACTGTATGTTGTGTATGTCTCATGTTTGCAAAGCAAACAAAAATTGCACTCAGGCGGTCCAAATACTTTATCAAAGTAGTAATAAATTATGTGCTAAAAAAACCCAAACTCTGAAACTGGTATAATTGTATTTGAATTGAGCACATTTGCTCGCCTCTTAAGCTGTACAATCATTTTTTCCCCCTAAAAACGATCATTCACAATTCTGGTTTTGCTAGGAACTGGAAGGGCAAAAAGCAGTTATTACACATCAGTTTGGAATCTATTAAATTGGGAATTTTTTTTCTGATGTCCCAAATTGATTGGATCTGATTTAGCATGCATATTTATCATACATAGTAAAATCTTAAAGTGCACCAAGATAACTTTATGCGTTGCACAAAAGATTTTCAAAAGTTTGCTTTTTGAAAAATTTTTTCTCTAATAACTGTTTGAACTGAAATATTTCACTGCAGGGGGAAAAAAAGCACACATAATGCAGTTTAGATGTTTATATTTAAACATAATTCAACAAGCTTTTCATTGAATTTTATCTTTAATATATGGAACGCATGACAAATTAAGTGATCAAGACACTACCCTTACATTGTTGGTCATTCCAACCTGCAGGCCCCTCCTAGAACACCCTGTCAACCAAGCTCTAGTCTTTGTAACTGAAATAATCATATATTCTTCCCCAGTATATTTCTCCCTCCATGTTCCTCCTCAGGGGTGGTGTGATTTGGAGCACCCCCTATGGCAGGGGTGCTCACACTTTTTTGGCTCGAGAGCTACTTTGAAACCCAGCAAGGCCCGGAGATCTACCAGAGTTTTTTTTTACAATGTTCGCGCCATCATAACATATAACATTTATGTGTACAATGTATGTTGGTGTACCTTGAGCCCCACTGAGTATAACAGGACTTACTCCTGAGTAGACATGCCTAGGATTAGGCTGTGAGGCTGCAATCCTAGCCACACTTACCTGGGAGTAAGCCCCATTGAGTACAATGGGCCTTACTCCCGGCGTTTCCTCCCAGAGGCACCTGAAGGGGGGGGGGTCGGCACTCCACGATCTACTCATTTTGCCTCGCGATCTACCGGTAGGTCGCGATCCACCTATTGAGCACCCCTGCCCTATGCTGACACTGCAGCTGCTGCCTCTGCTGTAGCGCTCTACAAAAGGGGAAACAAACACTGTGGTTCTTGCACAGTTTTGTCAAAGTTGGAAATGCAAAATGTCTGCTTGTATTTAAAGGGACACAGACACTGGAGCAAAAAAAGGATGATCCACTTCACATTTAGGCAAGCAGTAAGTGGTTCATTGTAGCTTGCATCAGTAGTGTCACTAGGTTTGTGTCACCCATGCGGGAGGCCAGCGCATCACCCAGATGACTGACCTTCTCCCATGCAGTGGGCGGGGAAATGTCCTGAATGGTGGGTGTGGTGATGTACCATTACTGGTGATGTATCCTTACTGGTTTTTTGGCTGTAACTTTTGATAGAATAGAGGTATTTCAACGCAGTTTGTTTCATTGCATTTTGCATGAAGTTATGCATCGATTGATATATAACATGATGGTATTATTCGAAAATACCAAGATTTTAAAAATTTTGGTGGGCAGTGGTGTCCCCCTCATCCCCATGCATGTCACCTGGTGCAGCCCTCTTCCCCCAAGTGACACACTGGCTTGCATTAGTTGCAAACTGGAGGGAGGGAGTGGTTTGGGGTGAAGCCCCCCCCAAAAATCTGCTGCCCCCTTGCAATCTGCCACTGATGCAACCTTCTTCACCTTGCCTCATGGCTGGGCAGGCTGTGTCCCTCCTAATCCTGTTGTCTGATTGTAAGCTCCATGGGGCAGGGACCTGGCCTCTTTGTCGTTTATAAAGCACCATGGTTATTGATGGTGCTGTATAAATAATCCTAAATTATAAATAACAATACAGATCCAGGGGGGCAGACAACTGGGAAAGGGTATCACCTTCATGCCCTGCTATGCAGATGTCTTTCCTGGCTGGCAACAGACTGTAAATTAGGTGACAATTGAACTGAGCCAGCAAGAGTGTTTTGATCCATGCTTTCTTCTTCCTTCTGCAGACACTGCTCCCATCCCTGGGGCTGCTGTTCACATTTAGCACCCTTCCTCCAAGACAGGGGTGCCCAAACCCCGGCCCTGGGACCACTTGTGGCCCTCAAAGCCTCTCAATGTGGCCCTCAGGGAATCCCCAGTGTCCAATGAGCCTCTGGTCCTCTGGAGATTTGTTGGAGCCCACACTGGCCCGACGCAACTGCTCTCAGCATGAGGGTGACTGTTTGACCTCTCGTAGGAGCTGTGGGATGAGGGCTCCCTCCACTGCTTGCTGTTTCACGTCTGTGATGCAGTAGTGGCAGCAAAGGAAAGGCCAGCCTTGCTTTGTGCAAGGCCTTGTATAGGCCTTGAGCTATTGCAAGACCTTCATTCATTCATATAAGTTCATCTTTAATATATTCAGTTATGTAAACTTATGTAAATTTATTCAAATTTTAAATGTAAATTAATTATTTTTTCCCCTGGCCCCCAACAAAGTGTCAGACAATGTGGCCCTCCTGCCAAAAACTTTGGACACCCCTGTTCTAGAAGGATTTTCCATAAGCAAACCAGGAAGTATAGCTCAGCATAATTTTACATTATTTTTTTAAAAAACTGCAAAGGTATGATATGGCCTTTGGTGCAACCACCAAGCTGGTGCCTAGGAAGGTTTATCCTGTCACCCCACCCTAGTTGCCTATACACCACCCCATGTATCATATATGTGCAAGCCCAGGAGGCAGAATTGTCCACCATCCCACCAAATGCACCCAGGATATTCACATGTTCTAGTCACAAATTTTGTGAACTGACTTTTAGAAGCAATAAAATATGCACATGCTATTCAGTTTAATGGCATGTAAAACAAGTACATAACACACGCATGCTACTACACACACCATGGAAACAGCAAACTACAGTTAGAAGTATGCTTATGGGGGAAAAAACTCTTAACTTAGAGGAGAAAATTGAAATTACAGAGTATTAAACTACTGCATCCAGGTCACCCAAAAGAATATCAGGTTGGGAACCACTGGTATGTTTACAGTGCATTTACTCTGATAGTATTTACAAAAAGGTGAAGACCAGAATTAAAAAATCTTATGATCTTTTACTGTGTCTTTAATAAATTAGAGACTATGTTTCTTGAGTAACAATTAGCGGTAGGTTATTTTTCAGGATCTGGCCTCGGGTAAAATCAGACAAAACTATAGTCAGACACCCCCCTAAGTTTAACCCCCAACTTATCCGAGGGTCATAGAAAATTCCATAATTGTTGGCTCAGAACTTGCCCTTGACTTATTTGTGGGATCGACTTATAGGCAAGTGCCTTCAGTATTTTCCACGTTTTTTTACTACCCTTCCTCCAAGGAGTTCAGAGTGGTGTACATGGTTCTTCCCCTCCTTTTGTTCTTGGCAATAACCCTGTGAGGTAGGTGAGGCTGAGAGTGAGTGACTGGGGAAGGTTACCCAGAAAGTTTCATGGCCAAAGAGGGATTTGAACCTGGATCTTCCAAGTCCCACTCCTGAACCACTACACCATCCTGGCTCTCCAGGACCTTTCCATCACCCTTTGGCTATTCACCAAAAATCAGGACATGACTCACCAGTGGATCCTGACCCACAGTTTGGGAACCACTGGTGCACATGGTTCCTTTCCTCCTCTTGTGCTCACAACAACCCTGTGAGGTAGGTGAGGATGAGAGAGAGACTGCCCAGCTCAAGGTCACCCAGGAAGCTTCATGGCCAAGGAGGGATTTGAACCTGGATCTTCTTCCTAACCACTACACCATCCTGGCTCTCCAGGATCTTTCCATCACCCTTTGGCAACCCACTAAAAATCAGGCTGTGACCCACAGTTTGGCGTAGATGGTTCCTTCCCTCCTTTTCTCCTCACAACAACCCTGTGAGGTAGGTGAGGCTGAGAGTGGAGCAAGAGCCCAATCCTCAGCATGTCTACTCAGAAGTAGAGTCAATGGGGCTTGCTCCCAGCAAAGTGGGACGAGGATTGGCCTGGCAGGCCAAAGTCACCCACCAAGCTGGGGGGGGGGGTTGAACCTGGACCTTTCAGTCTGGACCCAACTCCCACACCACTCCCACCCCAGTCTGCTGCTCAGCCAGCCCCCCCCCCCCATCAGCTCGCAGGCCAAGTCAACAGCAGGCAGAGCTACTTTGTGGCGCAATCAAGTAGCCAGTGTTTTTCCGCCCTGCTCCCTCCCCCTTCCCAGGCTGCAGGGAACTCCATGTCCCGCCGCTGCCTGTTGGCGCAGCGTGGAAGCTGCCTTGGCAGCAGCGCTGGTGCGCCCGAGTGTGCGCGCGCCACCCGGGCACGCTGGGCTGGGAACCCTTTGCCCTGCGATAGGCTGGCCGGCGGGGCTTGTCCCTTAGCAATCCCCCCCCCCTTTGCAGACCTTGGCAGCACAACATGTCCATTTAAGGAGGCGCGGAGTGTACCATGCAAGCTTTCCGGGGGGGGGGAGGAGAAGGTGGCTGCTCTATCTCCCTGGGGAAGCTGGCAGCTGCGCGCGCTGGCTGGGCTGCACTGGCGCCCTCCTCGCGCGCAGCCCAGGTTGTCCCGGGCTTGGCTTACCTGTGGAGCTGCAGAGCAGCCCCGCCTCCCTTGGGCGGCTCGGCCAAGGCAGCCAGCTGGGCTGGAGGGAGGGAGGGACGGAGGGAGGGGGCCTGGCTGGCTGGCTGGCTGCCCTCCCTCCTGTGCCCGGATGTCTATCCAGTGCAGCAGGGCTGAGCTAGGGGAAGGCTGAGGGAAGCTGCCCTGGGGGGAGGAGGGGGCGGCGGCGTTTGCAGGCAGCTCTTGGCGCAGGCAGGCAGAGGGGCGCGGGGCTGAGGCGCCCCAGCAAATGGGCCAGGAGTTGGTGGGGGGCGGTGGGGGGCGGGGGCGGGGCGCGCGCCCGGGCTGCTGATGGCCAGAGGACGTGTGCAGGGCTGAACTTCACCATGGCTGCCCAGTCAAGGTAAGGAAGGGGGGGCTCTCCAGTGGCCCCTTCCCAGCTGCTGGCGCCCTGCGCCTCTTCCATGGCTGCCTCTCGGCTCCCAACTTCTCCTCCTGGGGAAAAGTTGCCTGAGGGGGTTTCAGAAGGGACTTGGCGCCCCTACCCCTCAATACCCCTCTCCTTCCTGGCTCAGAAGCCAAAGCAGGCCACCAAGAAGGGGGGGGTCGTCGAAGCCCCCCTTCACCACCCTCCCCTGTTTCTCTCAAGGCGTCATTGAAATGAGTGGCGTAGCCAGAGGGGGGGCAAAGCTCTAAGTTTGGCAGGGAGCTTCACCACAGCATGCAAGGGGCCCCTTCCCTTAGTATGCCTCCCTTTCGCTCCCCCCCCACCTGGAATGGCTCCAAAAGGAAGGGGCCCCTTCCACACTGAGATGAGGCTTCTTGCCAAACTTAGTGCTTCGCCCCCCTCTAGCTACGCCACTGGTGCCTTTTAGCTCCTGGTGGGAGACAGCTGGCATCTGGAATGGCTCCGAAGGAGTGGGACCCCTTCCATGCGGAGATGAGGCTCCCTGCCAAGCTTAGTGCTTTGCCCCCCTCTAGCTACACCACTTTTAACTCCTGGTGGGAGACAGCTGGCATCTGGAATGGCTCCGAAGGAGTGGGACCCCTTCCATGCGGAGATGAGGCTCCCTGCCAAGCTTAGTGCTTTGCCCCCCCTCTAGCTACACCACTTTTAACTCCTGGTGGGAGACAGCTGGCATCTGGAATGGCTCCGAAGGAGTGGGACCCCTTCCATGCGGAGATGAGGCTCCCTGCCAAGCTTAGTGCTTTGCCCCCCCTCTAGCTACACCACTTTTAACTCCTGGTGGGAGACAGCTGGCATCGCTGGTCTAATTCTGAGAGCTGAGGATTGAGCAATTCATGCAGTCAAAGGCTTCTCCGCTTGTATTGTGAAGGGAAAACTTGCCATTGATCCTGTATGTCTGCTGGTTTAGGATCTCGCCTGTCTTCTGGAGTGTACAATACTTTCTAAAATGGTAGCCAGATGGTGTCTGAGAGGAATCTGCTGACTCTGCAAGAGCCTTTGCTCTTATTTGGGCTCTTGCTGGAGACGTGAAACGGAGCAATTATCTCCAGTTACTGTCAAATTAGGGAATGGGAGATGAATCCAGGTGTATGTTTCAAAAAATGGTGGTTCTCAGTTATGTTGGATTGCTCCTGGGGGGGGGGGGGCTGCCTTCTTGGTGACACTGTTGCTGCCTCCTTCTTCCCTTCTCAGGGATATATGAAAAAGATTATTGGAGAAGCCCCAAAGCCAAACACAGAGTCACTCTCTTGATTATAATTGCTTAATGACTGTTTCACAAGTACCAAGATAATTTTTTCTATCCTGTCCCCCCCCCCCAACTCCTGTCAGCCTCCCACTCTGGTGTCCACTCGAAAAACTGGCCTATTTCAAGTTAAAATTTGGTCCTGCAGTAATGTTGATTTCCTGTATTTTTTCCCCCTTCTGTTTGGAAATTAGGAGGTGAAAATAAGGAGAGTGGTATGGTTCTGGTTATGGGGACTTGGGTCTGGGGAATACATGGGGTGATGGCCCTCCTATTTATGAACTGGAGGAAAATATTCCAAGGAGAGTTTACTGCTAGTAGAGTGAAGTAGGGATGGATATCATGATAGGTTAACTAATTAGCCAGTTGTCTGTTCAGTTTTGGAAGTATTCAGATAAGTTGGTTGTTTTCACTCTTTTCCCCAGCCAGTGACTTCAAAAGTACTCCTTTAGTTGGCCATCTTCTTTGATCTTCTAGAGCACACTGCAGCTCCTCAAAATGGCAATACCAGCTTTTGCCTCCCAGCGTCCTGGCATAGTTTTGCTTTGGAAAGTCTAGGGTGGAGTGGGGCATCTTGGCAAACTTGATCTGTGCCACTGAGGAAGCAACCTAGTTGAAAGTAGAGCTGTTGCAGGTTTAAAACAGTTTTAGCTGGTTAACTATTTAAATTTTTAGTGGGTTAACCCATTCCTGCCCAGCCCACAGGTGTACACATTGGATCCCTGTTGCACTTATGCAACATTGGGCAGAAATCTAGTGGTCTCCAACTGGGTCGCCAGGACCCAGAAATAGGTCATGAGCTTAGCTCTGGTGGGTTGTGGCAGTGTTACTATCCTTTTGTTTTAGCATCAGGCCTGTGCACTTTGAGCAGCTGCCAGGTCTAAGGGTCCTAGGTGAGAGAAATGCCACTGGAGACATTGGGCGCAATGCATTAAAAGCATTCATGCTTTAAAAAAAAAACTGCTGCCCAATTAGTCGGGCCTGCCTTTTAGTCAGTCAGAAGGTTTCTTTAATTCAGGGGTTATTTAACCTATGGGCTGTGCATCCTGGGTGTTTGAAGGGAGTTCAGAGGGTGAAGTGCTCCTCAAATTAAGCCTTTTTTTTTTTGCCATCATGCACAATTTTTTAACTGTGATTGAAATTTAATGTTTTTGAAGTCCTTTTTTTTTTTTACCATACCAATTTTGGGAATTTGCAAATAATAACTGAAATAAAATAAACAAAAGTGTTGGGGGGGTATATGACTAGTTTGAAATTCTCCTGGGGGTGCATGAAGCTGAAAAGGTTAGCAACCTTTGCTTTAATTGATTGATGGTGTTGGATTAAATGGAGCAACCCAAATTGAGATCTTGAACTTGATGGTGGTATGTATGATATTAAAGGGCAGGATCTCCAATGCAAGCATGTTCTGATCTTGCTGTGAGGAAAGTGTCTTATCTGTTGATGCAGTGTTGTAAAAGATAAAAGAAGCAGGGAGGGGTGCATTGTAAATATACAGGAGTGCATTTTTAACTGCTTGTATAGAGAACTTCAAATGTACCAGTTTTGACTGGAGCTCATTGGCCAAAGCCTGTGTTACAGGTTGTCCAGTGACTGAGATGCAAAAGCCAGGTTGTTTTCTGTGTAGGCGAGACGATTTATATAATCCATTTCCAGACTCTTGCTTTTGTTTTGCCCTGCAGGCGATGAGGAGGAAGCTTGACAGGACTGGGGAGGTAGAGAGAAACATTGAATTGCGTCCATCCTTTTTACTGAGGGGGATACATTTTTATGGAACTGATATTATGTAGTTAAGGAATGACTGTATTTTAGGCTGTCTTTTTTCCCCTTTGTGCAGAGAATGTTTTAAAAAATAAGCATTGCTTTGATGCAGCAAGGGTGATCTCTGTGTGGCTGCTACATGTAGAACTTCTTGAAGGATCAGGCCCCGCATATGTAAAGGTGGTGATGGGGGGGGGCTTTGCACACCTGGTCAGCTTTAACAGCATCTCTCTGGGGGTGGAGATCACTGAATACAAACCCTTCCTTTTCCCCCCTCAAAGGTTGTTGAGGCTAAGTTCTTATGTTTTACATACATACACCCATATGTAGAATTGTGACAGAATTTGAACAAAACCCCTGGGGGCTGGGGGATAAGAATAGGCCCTTAGTTTGGCTGTACTTGTCCTAAGAGGCGACTAAGCAGCCACCGACTAAACAGCCACCGGGTAGATGGGAAGGCAGCTCATCTGAGAGAAGGAAAACTCTGATCCCAAACCTCCACTGCCTTGTGGCTACATCCAGTTATGGAAAAGGCTTCAGGAGTTAACCTCGAGGCAAACTGCCAGAGTCCCTGAGGCAGTTCATGGCTGAACATGGTCACGTTCTGGCAACTCCTGTGACACCATTGGAACCAACCATATTGGCTTCAGCCTTTCCATTGGACCATTTCAGTGACGTGGAGACGGGGGGATTTGCTGCATGGGTAACAGTCTGCCCTCCATATCTACTTTACCCAGGCTTCACGCACTGGAGAGGACGCTCTGTTCCAGAACCACTATTCAGAGCGCGATACCATTGTCTTCCGAGACTGAAGGATGCCAACAAGATGAACATAAAAACATTAGAAGAGCCCCACTAGATCAGACCAAAGACCCATCTAGTGGGCATCTCATAGTGGCCCACCAGATACCTCAGGGAGCACACAAGACAACAAGAGACCTGCATCCTGGTGCCCTCCCTTGCATCTGGCATTCTAAGGTAGCCTACTTCTAAAATCAGGAGGCTGCTTTATGCTTTCTGCATTTCATTTTTCATTTCGCCTCACTGTTTACATCTTTTTCTCTATACTCTTGAATTCCTCCCTACTGAGGATTATATTTAATGCATCCGATTTTAGTCCCCAGAAGCTTAGGCTGCAATAATTTTGTTAGTCCTTAAGGTGCCACAAGACTCTGTTGTTTCTGTCTGGCCATAACTCCCATTGGATTCGATTCCCATAAATTCCTTCCAAGAAAGTGGGTATAGAACTGGGCAGGAAGCTAAACGTGTCTCTTTTTATTTTAGTTTTAAAATTTCTATGCCACTTTTCACAAAAATAACTCTTAAGTGCTTTAAAATTGAAAGTAAACTTTGGAGTAGTAGCTAAAATAAAAAAAATGTAATAACGGTATAACAGATCCAACAAAACTAATAAAACAGGAGCAGCAGAATGCAGACCAGCCAAAGGAACAAATGATTGGGAATCTACCAAGTTGGATTGATAAGCTTATACTACCTGCGACCATTTCCCTGGATCTCTGTTGGTGGGCATATGTTCAGAATATATTTCAGGAAACTTTGCTCATATGTCCAGAAATTTACTAGTCTCCATTTAAAAAAACAAACAAATAACAATTGCTTGCTTACATGCCTATGAACTCCTAAAGTAAAGATTTGTGGCCCATGGGTATCCTGCAGATAGGAAGAAACTCTTGCATAAAATGTTCCACTCCTTGTTGCAAGTAGTTGTTTTTTTTTTTTAAGTAGATCCAATTTCAGGTGTGGTACAGAAATAGAAATCAAGCTGGGAAACCAGAAAATTCTAATTCTGTGTCTTCCTTCCTATAGCTTGTTGGTGTAGCATTTGATTACCTGGTCTCTCCTTTGGTTGTGCATCAGAAAAAATTTCTAGACAGTCAGAATCAAGCTAAACCTGGCACTGGCTCTGTGATGGAATGCCGGCTGTTGTTTTGTTCTTGTTAAACAGCTGTTGGTGACCCTACTATAGATTGGGGTGATGGTATGGAGAGTGCCCTGTTCCCCCTCCCTACTCAGTTCCCTTACTAAGCAACTATGGGCAAGGTGATCTGATAAATGCAGAGGGGGTAACTTGGTACTGCATGTCTGGGGCAGCCAAATCCTAAACTGTGCTGGAGCAGCCAGGCCTTGTGGCCTGCACTGCATCCAGTGCAGCTTGGGAGGCAGCTGGAGGTCTCTTCTGAGTAAGGGGATATAGTTCCCCTTACTGAGGTAAAGACCCAGCCACCCCATGGGGCTTCTTGCATGTGGGGGCTGGGAGCAGGAGTTAGGATACAGCAGAGCAGTCCTCAGCTGATTGTGCCCGCCTCCTGGGCCAGATCCTGCCACCATTCCACCTTGCTCCACCCAAAACCCCCCTTCCAAATCAGCCTCCTGCCACGCTCCCCATGCCCCTGTGATGCCTGGCCAGTGTAGGGGTAGGATGTGGCTCTGCTGAGCTGGTGTGGGCTTCCGCACCAGCCTAGCCGGCTGCCAAGTAGGCCCAAGTGTGCTATATGGCATGTTTGTAACAGTTTGAGCCATGGCAACGTGAGTGAAAATAAGTACCTCACCCCCCCCATGCTGTGGCCTTGATCCAAATTGAGGGGAGCACACTGCTGATTTTTCAAGAAGAAACTTGCATTGAGAGTTTTCATGGCTGAGCTCCAACATAATTTGGCCCCTGGTCTAACGGTAATCAGCATATTGTTTCAATACTTAATGTGCTCTGTGATGCCTGTTTCTCATTTTGAGATCCTGGTTTATTCTAATGTTGCTTTTTAATTTTCCTGACTTTTCCAGTGCTTAACTAAAACTTAATTATGTTGCCTGAACTCTTAGAATGTTGAGGTCTCTGTCTTGGAAAGCAAATGAGAAATGTTGTTAAAATGGGAATTTTGATATTTAAAGCCTCTTTCCAAGAAGGGAGAAGCTCACAAAGGTTATTTTCTCATGTGAAACGCCAGCCATCCTAGTCCTGATTACTGCTATGTAAATGTACATATTTTAGTGAATCATTTGGGAATACTGTTGACTTCCCATCCTCAAAGTGCCCTTAAAAATGTCAATCACACTGAAGTTGGCAATTATTTTTGGGGGATCTCCAACATAATATGTGATCTGCAGTCCGGCATCTACCAGGTCGGCCCCAATTTTTCACAAAATGTTGATTTAATGCGTATGATTTGCAGTGCCTGGCAGGTTTTCCCAAATCTGAATGAGTAGTACACTTCTTGAATGGAGCTTTGTAATGAAGGTTACTGGCAGTCCTTTTGTGCAAGGACAAAACCTCAGATGTAGCAGCAAGAGTTGGAGCTCCGGGACAAGCACAACTTTCAAGCCATCTGCTTCTTGAAAGTTTGTGTTGCTTTCTTAGCCCTGACACAGTCCTGACCTAGGAATTTATAAGAGAATTTAAAAAGTATAGTGTTTTAATTACTTACCACTTTTTTTAGCTAACCTTTCACCAAGTGTTCAGGCTGATATACAATGTGGCCAAAACCTCAATAGGAGCCCATATAACTAGTCTTATGGCATTTACTCTTCAGGAAAATGTTGAATAACTGCAATCTCCTCTCTGAGAGGCCGTCTGGAAATTGTAGTTCTGTGATGGGAATAGACCAGTGCTTCCCAATTTTTTTTGACTGGTGGTTCCTTTGACTTACGGGGCCATTCGCTTCGGCTCCCCATTAGGGCTACAATCCTATACATTGTATAATAATAATAATAATAATAATAATAATAATAATAATAATAATAATATTACAGATATTTATATACCGCCTTTCTTGGTTGTCAGATTTCTCCTCAGACTTTATTCAAGGCGGTTTACAAAGGCAGGCTGTTCTAAATCCCCGTAGGGATTTTTACAATTGAAAATAGGTTCTGTCTTTCAAGAACCACAACATTTCAGATAGATCTTTCTGATCTGGTATCACATTCTGGCCTCCAGTTTCCTCCCATGCAAGAGACCCCATCCTCTACTCCACTTGTTCCCAAACTGTATAGCAGTGGTTCCCAACCTTTAGGAGGCCATGGGCACTGGTGCTAAAGCTGGAATCATTGGGGACCACATGCAACCCCTATAACCTTCAAATACAATTAAATTTATAATAATAAGAGATGTATTAGAGATTTATTAGATTTTTTAAATGGAGATTTGTGGGTTGCTGTTTTTGTTGCCAACTGTGGATATGGGCAGTCCATATCCTCTCTGGTGGTCCATAGGGAAGCGTCTTCCAAACTTTGTGCTCCCCACAGACCACCAGAGAGGATGGAAAATGGACCACCCACAGCCAACATTCCTCTGGTGGTCTGTGGGGGAATGCTCAGTCAACGATTGCTAGAAGTGATCAAAAGTGATTTTTATTCCTGAGACCTTGTGGACCACTTCTCATGGACACGTGGGCTACCTGTGGTCCATGGACCATGGGTTGGGAACCAGTGTTGTATAGAGTGGCAGTTTTTTTTTGTGAGGATTCACAAAAAATCCTCTCAAAAGCCCTTGGCTGGTTTCCGTGGCTCCTTGGGAAGCCACAGCTCACAGTTTGGGAACAAGTAGAGTAGAGGATGGGGTCTGTAGTAGAGAATCCTTTGTATGCTCTTAAGAGTGATTCCCAAGATTCTTTGTGGGAGAAGTGCTTTGGTGCTTAACCTGTTTCTGCCCAGCCCACAGGTGTGCACACTTGGTCCCTGTCGTGTATATACAATGTTGGGCAGAAATGATTTAAACTGTTATAAAATATAGTGTGCATCTTTTTGTTTAACCAAACCATGATTTGATCTTGGTTAGTGTTAGCTAACTAGAGTTATAATAAAACAGTTTCCCAAGTTACAGGAAACTGCATTTTAGTCAAAACTGAAAATGGCAGTGTCACTTCTCCTTCTTTGCATAAATGAGAGAAAGAATACATGCATGAACTTGATCATTAACAGTAGTGTTGATGATTGTCTGAACCAGAGCCAAATAGGTTTACTTGTCTTTTTTCTGCGTTAGTGCTCAGGTTTGGAGTATGTGAAATGGAAATGAGCGTGTCTGAACATGGGCAAAGTTTTTTTTCCCCCACCACTGAATTTTGTTCACCTTTCCCCATCAATGTAGGGTTTAGAGCAGGGGTGTCCAAAGTTTTTGGCAGGAGGGCCACATCGTCTCTCTGACACTGTGTTGGGGGCTGGGAGAAATTTATATTTCAAATTTGAATAAATTTACATAAGTTTACATAAATGAATATATTAAAGATGAACTTATATGAAGGAATGAAGGTCTTGCAATAGGTTAAGGCCTATAAAAGGCCTGGCACAAAGCAAGGCTGGCCTTTCCTTTGCTGCTGCTACTGCATCACAGACGTGAAACAGCAAGCAGTGGAGGAAGCCCTCATCCCACAGCTCCTGCGAGAGGTCAAACAGTCGCCCTCACGCTGAGAGCAGTTGCGTCAGGCCAGTGTGGACTCCAACAAATCTCCAGAGGGCCAGAGGATCATTGGAGACTGGGGGCTACCTGAGGGCCGCACTGAGAGGCCTCGAGGGCCACAAGTGGCCCCAGGGCCGGGGTTTGGGCACCCCTGATTTAGAGGACAATTGGAGAAGCAGGCAGGTATGACATGCATCCTTGCATGGTAATGGAGCTATATGGTGCCCTCTGCTAACTTTTGCAGAATCAAAGTAGAGAGAGAGAGAGAGAGAGAGAGAGTGTGTGTGTTCCCTTTTATCGTTCAACCTTTTGGGCCAAGGAGATTATGGAAGTGTCTTCTGAAATAAAATTTTTTAGCTGCTGTTCTTGTTGGAGTTGTGGCTGGTTTCAAGAGTCAGCACTTCGGCTGATCAATATGGAGCAGATGCTTCTGGCTGCTTCCGGAGAGGAGTCACTGAGCAGCCCTGGAATTCTGAAAGAGAAATGGATGAAGACTAGACCCAGTTCAGCTGCATGCTTTAGCTGTCAGCAACAACTGCAAGCAGTGGAACATTTTGTATTTGCAAATTATTATGCTTATTGCCAGGATTCAACCTTTTCACCATAGTCCATCTTTACAACATTAAATTCTCAAGTTGCTTTCGAAAGAAAATAAGTGCCCCTGCAGGGCAGCTGAATTTTCTTATGCAAAGATTAAAGAAAGTTTTGTCTGTTGTCTTTGCTGTGTGACTTTTCCCCTGCCAACCATTCAGTTTCTTGCCCCCTTCATGCAGGGACACACGGGAACTGCTGTTCTTTGGTATGATGCTGTGCGATTGTGGCCACTTGCACACAATTGCTGCGACTGCAAAGAGCCAGTTGGGTTGCAAAGTGTGTCATGTGGTTGACCCCGACAGAGGTTATTGGTTGTCATCAAAGTGGCTTCCGCCATGTTACCTATGTAGTCTTTTTATATTGGGAATAACTAATTTGTTCTCCTTCTAAAGATTAATGTTTAAGCCACTTGGGAAAATGTCAATGAGTTCTTGTTTTGCTGTTTAGCTGCCTTGCGTGCCTTTTATTGGGCAGAAAGGAGGTATGCCTGTTTTTAAAAAAAGGCAATATGCTGTGTTTTGTTGCTCAAATGGACCTGTTGTAATTGCATCCTGTGTATGACAGCATGACTGGAAGTTTGTAAAGGGATTTAATAAATCAACAGTTTCCAGCAGTTTGTTCAAGGCAGCTTACATCAATACAAAACTAAACAACATTAAAAGCAATTTGTAAAACCAAGAGAGAGGGACACAGATAAAATCCATTTAAAAGACATTTCTGAAGCTCAACAATAAAAAAACAGCAGAGTAGCACACTATATGCCAAGTTTCTGTAAATAAGAAATATGAGCCTTCAAATGGCAAGGTATTCTATGGGCAGCCACTAAAAAGGCCCCTTTCCTGTCCAAAAACACTCTGGATATTGTTGGAACACAGAGAAGGGTCTTCAGCAAAGACCTTAGTAAGTAGACGAGCTGCTTTTTCCAAAGGCATTTGTTCTGAAAACTGGCATGGATAAGCTGGAAATGGATGCCAGGTGCCAACAGGGTCTTGAGAGTGGCTACCAAACAGCACACTGTATACGTAGTTTTATTTTTTGTAAGCTTATTGTGCAAGAGCAAAATCTGCTTGTTGACGCACTCAGTCACATTTGGAAAACGTGTGTTCCAAGTCTTTGACAGTGAAGAAAGCCCTGAACATTGTTGTAAGCTTTTCAGAAGAATTGGAACTTCTGCTGTCCAAAGGTGAGCTTAGAACCCCACAAATTGCCTTGATTGTCTCATTTACTAAACAGAACATCTCATTTACTAAAAAAAAGTTCCTCATTAGGGCAGACTAAGTTTTGAATCCCAAAACTGGATTTGTAGCACACACACCTGTATGTTTACTTAGAAGAAGCAATCTGACCAAAAAATAGTGACCAAAAGTAAACTGTGCAAAGTTTAGGTGTATTTCTAAGCCTTTGATAACTGGAAATTCCTGCTCAGTGCTCTTCCCCCCCTTCCATATTTTCTTCCCACTCTTAAAAGGTATTGCTACCTACTTGTTCTCATGCTTTCATGTAGTGACTTTTGTAAGCTATCCAGTTTAAAGCATGTTTCCCAGCTCTTGATAACTGGAAATGCTGACATATGCACCTCCCCCTTCTCTATCTCGTTAACACACACACCACCACCACCAACAACATTTTATTGATTTTATTCTCTACAAGCAACATGCAAAATACCAAAATCGTGGCGACTGGTTATGTTTACTGGAGAAAAACAGCATATTTAAGAAATTTGTTTCACACAGTTTCCAATTTGTTGCAAATTTGTTTCCAATAACAGCTCAAGGTGGATCACTAAACTTTATCGTAATAAATTCTATATAGAATCATTAATAGACTATAAAAACATTAAAAATATAAAATTCCATAAAGATCTATTAACAGCTGATGCAGTCTGTCATAAATACATAACCCACCCATGAACCTACAGCAGTATAAAAATTCACAACTGTAAGCAGCAGTATCACATTAAATCAGATTTCTCAGATCAAGCAGTCCTAAAGCAGCAGCAAACAAATAATATAAAAGCAGTGAGAGTAAGGGAAAAATAAAGCCAAACCACCCACACTTAAAACATCTGCCTAAATAAAAAAAAAGTCTCCTGGAACCATACACCCACATCTTTTGAGACTTCACTGGACATCGGCATAACTATTTAGTTAGTTTACTATTTACTATTAAAAACTAACGATTTAACTATTAAAACTAACTATATAGAAAATGAAGTTTCTAAGTCTAGAAACTTGCTTTTTATTCTCCTCGGAATCCTCTCATCTGTGATGATAGCAGTTATACCAACCTCTGTGCTTGTGTAGTATGTTTCTGGGACTGCATGCATTTTATTTTCTGTTTCCATATGCCATTTACCCATCCCCACTCACCCCCTTTGTATATTTCTAATTTCCTATTTATATGCTTCACGAATCTTGTTCAGAACTAACAAATATGCTTAATTTGTGTACTGTATAGAATTTTAGATGTATTTTAGCACAGTTGTGCCCACAGCTCTTTGTCCAGTCAGAGGACTGCAGGAGTGTCTTCCATCACATTTCTATCTATCCCACGTTGCCAGTGCATCATAAAGAGTCAACCCTGTAGAGACATGAATAACAGAAATGGGCAACAACTTGCCGAAGTCCTTCTGCTCTCTTAACTTAGTCAAAAACAGCTCCAGTTACAGCAGGCTAAAAGTAGCCAGTAGTGCCAGCAGCTTTACCGAGTTGGGCATGCACCACATTTCATTTGCG
The DNA here is from genome assembly GCF_035046505.1 of Tiliqua scincoides. Lineage (NCBI taxonomy): Eukaryota > Metazoa > Chordata > Lepidosauria > Squamata > Scincidae > Tiliqua > Tiliqua scincoides. Next base: position 12,453,066 of record NC_089826.1, read on the forward strand.
CATGTGTTTTTCATTTTTCTTGAGTTGTTTGTGCATTCCATTTCAAGAGTTATTGGTGTTTTATTTAATAGACTAATGTCTCTGGCTGAGAACATGCTGCTTAACCGGTTTTGTGGCAAGAACTGGACTGGTACAGATTGTGTTGCTTGGCTGGGTTGCTCTGGCTTTTTTTTTTTTTTTCCTTTTAACCCTCAAAGTGTTGGAAAAAGCCTTTGGACATGCTGCAATAGTTAGCGAACTATGCAAAAATTGAACAAAATTGCAGGCAGCCATGTTGGTTCCATAGGACAAATCCAAACGTGACAGTGAGTTAATACTACAGTATTACTCTTCTGCTGTTACTTTAAGATTAGTGAGGCGCTTCATTAGAACCTGGAGCAGAGGTTTTCAGACTTTTTGTTTCAGGGAGCACTTCCCAGATTTGCCTGCTGAGAACCCCTTCATAACTGTTATAGACTGTCCCCTGTTTCTGTATTGTGGAGATTGTGGGAAACTATCACTGTTGTTCAGACAGTTTGTCAGGATTTTTTAACCTCACCACTGCTCCCCAAACTGTGTGTTTTGCCCTAGGACATGTTCAATGATCCTCTAATTCAGTGTTTCTCAAACTGTGGGTCGGGATCCACTAGGTGGGTCGTGAGACAATTTCAGGTGGGTCCCCATTCATTTCAGTATTTTATTTTTAATATAGTAGATTTGATGCTACCATGATATGTGACTGTATTGGGGGAAATGTTACAGACCTGTACTTTTAATGAACTACTATGTATATTCTTTTAACAATGATAGTAAAGGAAACTTACTCCTGGGTAAGTGTGGGTAGGATTGCAGCCTAGGATAGTTAAAAATTTTCCTGCTTGATGATGTCACTTCTGATCATGACCTCACTTCCGGTGAGTCCTGACAGATTCTCATTCTGTTCTGGCGGGTCCTGGTGCTAAATGTGTGAGAACCATTGCTCTAATTTATTGGAGATTATTGGCATTGCAAGGGCTGAGTGAGGGGTCAGCTAGGTTGGGGAAGAGAGGGGAAACAGGAATCTACAGGGTTTTCCTCAGGGCTGCTAGTAACTTGATGGTAGCACTGTTTGATAGTGTTAGGCTTTTCAAAGGGGTTTTACTATTATTGATCTTGTAAACTTCCTAGGAACTGCAGGGATCTCTGGGGTATTGGTGAAAGTCTTTACAATAGATTTTAGTCCAGTAGAAACACATTTGTTGAAAAATCATGAGAATGCTAGTTCATACTCCTTTTAAATTTTGTTTGGAAGCCACTGAGTTCTGGAGTATTATACTTTGAGCTTGATGATTAGAGTTGCATTCTGTCAGCCACTGACTGGCCATACAGTTACTCCTCTATCACGGAACACTGAGGAGCTGTTCATACCTACCTGATTATAAGCAGTTTCCTCTTATAATCAGGTGGGCCTGATTATATGCTCTGGAAAAAGCTGAGCCTTGTGATTCTGCTGCATGTGTAATTGACTTTTGGGTGGTATGCATCCTTCGGAGAATGTCTTCTTTTTGGCCTATCAGGTGACAGTAGAGAAGCTGAACTGTGAGCCTGCTCCAGGCCCCTTTATGTGCATATTGTCACGAGACAACTTCTCTTGAGTTTTATTCAGTGCTGTCTTGTATAGTGAAAGGGATAAAATCCCCTTAAATTTGAAGTGATGACAAGAGGCTTGGAATAATTGGGAGGGCCATCCCTTGTCTAGATAGCCTTCTTGTGGTAACTGCCTGTGTGAGCAGTCATATGTTTTATCAGATGGACATGAACAGAAAGCAGCCCTTTGCTTTTCATCTATATAACAAAGCAATCTCCACCTGTCTTTTCAGCTCCCTGTTTATGTGGCTACCTTCAGCACATGGGTGAGGTTTTTCCCCCTGCTCATTTGGTAAACTTTAGGCTCATCAGCATTTGCAGCTTCAGTTTCTGTAAAATGGAAATATAATTGTGGGTAGTTTATTGCCTGCTCTGAGCATTTAAGATGCAGGAGAAGATAAACTGAAAAAAAAGCATTTTACCGAATAAGAGCCTTGCTGTCTCTCTTCAGACTGTTTTTGGCATCTGGAAATTTCCTTCCTTTCATTGTCCATGTGTTGTGATTATTTTTCAGAACTGTTAAAGTGAGGGAAAGCACCTGCCTATCTCAATGCAAGGCTCAACATAAAGAGGAAAGCATGGATTTAATGAATGCATGTGTCCTTTTTCTCCCCCGAAGCTTTCTCCAATTGAATCTGACTAGCTAACAGTACTAGGCTAGATTCTCATTATTACCTGTAAAATATATGTTCTAAAAGGAAGGAAGAGCAAAGTAGTTCCCAGGAGTGCTGTTAGCACACTTCATTCATTTATAACCCATAGACTTGCAGAATAGGGAAGACTCTTCTATTCCTGTGACATTCTCTGCAGTAGAATACTGCAGTATAATGTATTATGGTGCACCACTTGTTACGGGCTAGCTTTGCAGTGAACCGGAAGGATGTCTGGAAGTGAAGAATCTTTATTTCAGTGCAGAGATGGGCTAATGGTGCATAATTCAGAGCCGGCATTTTCCATAAAGGTTTGGCTTGTGCCTGTCTTTGAGGGTTTTTGAAAAGAAGGTTATGCTAGTGATCGGAATGGAAGGCTGTGTTGAAAGGTGGATTTCTCAGAATGGAATGATATTTCTGAGCCTTTTGTAGTTTGCTGAAGAGCTGTGTAGGAGCCACACCACATAGATAGTACTTCGGTCTCAATGGTGTATATGGCCAATCACTGTGGAACTTGAGAGCAGCTCACTTGTCCATTTGGAAGAGCAAGGTCAAGGAATCGGTTTTCAATAGGAAAGCAAGATGAGGTCTCTCCTGTTACTTTTAAGCACCAGAAACCTCAGTGTATCACCACTGCTGTGCAGTTGCTGTCTGCTGCACCTCTTTGCTCCCATAAGGTGTTCCTGTCCTTGAGAAGGAGAGTAGCAGCAACTGCAGCAGTCTCTTCTGCCCTTTCCTAGTCCTTACCATCACCACCACTGGGGGAAAAAGTGGGATAATTATGTAGCCAACTTGTGTCTAGGAAACTTTGTAGACCACAGCTGTTTTTGCATTGGTGTAATGCTCTGAATAAAACTACAAAGCCTGGATTTAGAGGACACGGATGCAACCGACTGTCCTTAGTGAAACCCTATACCTATTTTGGAAAAGCATCCACTTAGACTTCCTGCGAAATGTGCATAAGATTGCATCTTGCAGCTATGATTACTTATCCCGGCTGTGCCTTCTGTTTTACCCAAAGACTCCAATCCTGTGCATGTTTACTTCTGAATAAACATGCTGTGAGTCTGTTGAACATGCTTACAGTTGATTTTTTTTTTTTAAAGAATTTTTTACTAGTATGGTCCATTTACTAGTACAGCAAGGAAGGTAAAGAAGGCATCAGTACAAAAGCTGATCTCTGGTGCTTCTCCATAATAGAGCAGCATTTCTTAAACTGTGGGTGGGGACCTGTTAGGCGGATTACATAGCACCTAGCTTAGCTGCCACTGAAAATATAGGATGCAGACCTGCTGGGGAGGGTGGGCTCACAGTGGGAGAGAGGCATGGTGCTTTGCTCTGAAGATGGGACACTGGAAACGGGGGAGGGCTGTGTGGTTGGAGAAGGATCCATGTCTACTTTGACTTCTGAGCTAGATTGTTTGAATTCCAAGCCATGCAAAATAACAGCACAAGCATGCTATATAATGGGACCTTTGGCTGATTGTGGCTTATCTTTGAAGTCTAAATTGATGGTGTCACTTCTGGCCATGACATCACTTCCAGGTTAATGGCATCATTTTTGGTGAGTCTGACAGATTGTCATTCTAAAAAGCGGGTCCCAGTGCTAAAACGTTTTGAGAAGTGTCCCTATTTTCGTTTTGCGAATTTCAAAGCCTTGTTTGACCACTAAGGTAACTGATCATTAGAGTGGTTATGATGAGAAAGCAAGATTAGAACCTGCCTAAAACCTAAGCACAGAATAGGAAATAACATACAGTATACATGAATAAATTATGGTCAAGTCCTGAGCAGTTTCTTGGAAGCTTATATCAGCATGTGACTTAGCTGGGGAGAAGAGGAAGGAGAAATACCCTTAATTGGCAGCCCAAACATATGTAGGTTTACTCAGAAATAAGCCCTGTTGTGCTCAACAGGACTTACACCCATGTAACTCTGTACAGCAGTGGTTCCCAAATTTTAGCACTTTTTAAAATGACCCACTTTTTAAAAAGACAGTCTATCAGGACCCACCTAGATTTACAAGACTTTATAGAACGAAGTAATATTTTTATTTATTTACACATAATAATAACCAGAAAAAAAAGATGCACCAACATTTATCTTCCTAGATTTACATATGCTTGTAAAATGCAGGAGCTCTCTGCAGGGCAAACAGCAGCTACTGTATCTGATTTTTGAAAAGCTTCAGGACTTGAGGCAATTAGTTATCTGATTGTTCCATCACCTGTGTTTTCATTGGCAGCTCTGCTCAGCTGCTACAGAACTCACCAAAAATCAAGTTGCAACCCACCAGGTCTGTCCTGACCCACAGTTTGGAAATCACTGAGGGTTGCAACCCTAGTCTGTATTTTTTTTTAGTTCCATTTATTATGTTCCTATCCTGTTCGTATTCAATATGCTTGCAACTGATAGATGCCGTCAACAACTGGTTGCAATAAAACAGATCCAGCCATATACGAAACATTTTACTCCATAGGAGGTATGCTGCAGGTAATGTTGATGATGGCAACAGTAGTAACAGGACTGCAGGTTTACTTCAGTGTTTGAAGCAAGGTTTGGCTAATGCTACTTGCAGTTCTCATGAAAGCGGCCACTATGGTATCTAGCAAAGGACAACTGAGGATAGCGTCTTTAGGTGGAGCAGGCAAGCAATGGGCTGAGTGCATTGTGAAAGACTTTGAAGGTGAAATACCAAGGACTTTTTGAGGGTGTGTTGCATGCACCTCCAGAACAAAGCATCTGTTCTTGGCTAGGTTTGCATACCTGGTACTACTTCCAAGTTTGCCGTGTGGAGAAGCCTCTCTGGAGTCACAGGGTCACTTTCAGCATCTGTCCACCCATCTGAGGTCTGTGCTCAGAAACTTGTCGGCACTGCAAATAATTTAGGGAACTCAAGTTGCCAGTTTTCAACAATTTTCATCCTGAGCTTATTTTTAGCATCTTTTAAAAATTAAATTCTGTTAAGAAAGCAGGATCTTTTTTTCAAAACTTTTTGAAACCTTCTAGTACAGTGTTTCTCACACATTTAGTACTGGGATGCACTTTTTAGAATGAGAATCTGTCAGGACTTACCAGAAGTGACATCATCAAGCAGGAACATTTTTAACAATCCTAGGCTGCGATCCTACTCACACTTACCCAGGAGTAAATTCCATTTACTGTCATTGTTAAAAGAACATACCTAGTAGCTTGTAAAAAGTACAGGTCTGTAACATTTCCCCAAATGCAGTCACATACCATGGTAGCATCAAGTCTAATATATTAAAAATAAAATATGGGGACCCACCTGAAATTGGCTTGGTTTCCAACTCACAGTTTGAGAAACACTGTTCTAGTATCTTTGTAGGTTACCTACATGTAACTTATCAAGTATCTTTCTGAGCAGGAGAAAATTTTTTGTTAATTTTTAGTTGTAGAGTTTTGTCCAGCCCTGCTTTACCCCACCAGTTATTACAGTTGCATGACTAGCAGTTACTTCTGGAGTCAATAGCTACAAGCGACTTGGAGGTGATCTGTTACATAGGTTCAGTATGTTAGATTTTTGCAAGCTGATCTGTACAGATCAAGATTAAGGAGATAAAAACAGTACTCACTGATATAAGATGTTGACAAACATATTAGATAATTGGTTCATAAACGTTTTAGAAGCCCTAGAGCAGCTCCATCCAAACCCTAGCCTGTAGGACGGATCTGGGGTTTGGGCGAATCCTTTCTCCCCTGTGACCGGTGCTTTACTGTTCTAGCACGGCACAGGACCTCATGTCCCCAGATCGGGAAGCTGCAACTCTCTGGGAAGTTGTGTATGCCCAGAAATCTGGGCACAGTGCGCACTGAGGCAATGCACCATAATTGCAACTGGCCAGAGCGTTGTGTCATCCAAATCTGGGGACATGAAGTCTGCGGCACTCCAGAATGGTAAGCACCGGTTGCAACAAGGAAGGCATTCCCCTGGGCGCAGCAGTTTCCAGTTTGGGGACCACTCCCCTAGAGGATGCTGCCTGATTTATAAACGTCAAGGGGTGTAGCTGTAATGGTGATTGGTCAGCAGTACTCTGCACCCCGCCTGTGCCATTGGAGAACAGGAAAGGACTGCCATGGCCTACTGCAGGTCTTGGCCTCAGGATCTCTAGCATTCGGGGGCTGGTACTACTCCAGTCTGCTAACCCAGTACATTTAATCTACCTTCTTCCCCATGAACAAGCAAATTTTTAAAGTTAAAACTTAATAACCAACAACAGAGTCCATTCTTAGCACTATAACTCTTTCTGAGTTTGGCTGTTGCATCTGGTTTTCAACCTACAGCCAGAGAGAAGTTCTCAGTTGTGGTGCGAAAGGTTTCTAACTAATAGGACATGAACTGTCAGATGACTCTCACCCCAAAGGAACATCCTGTATGCAACAGCCTTTATCCTTACCATATGGTACTTGTAAATCATACAGATTTTATTTTATGGGAGACATACAGTGGATATTCATTCATCTGTTAAACTACAGGTGTCTCTCCAAACCTGTGGGGGATGTGTTCAGGCCGCCCCATGGATATTGAAATGAAACAGTCAGGCCTGGTTAGTACTTGGATGGGAGACCACCTCGGAATACCGGGTGCTGTAGGCTTATACCATAGTCTTTCGAGACTGAAGGTTGCCAACCAGATATGGGGGAACCTCATAAGTGCAATGCTCCATGGCCTCCTCATGCCATTTACCTCTTGTTTTCTTCATTAACAAGCAGTCATCTTTCTTGCTTTTAGAGATGTTAGCAAGAGGTATGCAATATGCAGGCAGGCAGTCTGCACACTAGGGAGAGGAGAATAAGCCAATGTTAACAGGAAGCAGAATAATTCATGCTTCTTGTTAATGTTGTGACTGTGTCCCCCGGACTCAGTTTGCCTGTCTGCTTGTTGCTTTCCTCTTGTAGCTTCTGTAAAAGCAAGAAACGTGGTTGTTTGTTAATGAAGAAAATGTTATGGTAATGAAATTGTTAATGGGAGGGGAGCAGAGGACTGCTTATAAGTGAAACTGGATACTGGATCCAGTATAGATATAGGGGATGCCTGTATTTCTACTTTGCCTTTCTGTTAAAACTCTCAAGATGACTTGCATCATAATAAACTAAAATTCCAAAGGTTGAGTCACAGCATAAAAGCAGCAGGTAAAACAAATACTGAAAATTTAGCAGGCTGGCAGATAACATGTTTACCTGAAAAGACAGGGCTTATCATAGCAGCAGAATGTCATCTAAGAAACTGTGAGGTAAACTTCCCTAAGAGGGGATTTGTAAAACCTGAGCACAGCCGTGAAAAAGATCCACTCCTGTGTTTTCTCCAGGTGCAGCTCAGATGTTAGCAGGATTGTGAAAGAGAGCTTATGCTATCCTTTAATAACTCCTATCAGTGGTCATTAGCCATCTGGCTCAGTTGGTAGAGCTGCCGCCTTGTATGACTGAAGATCTGAGGCTGCCAGTTCGAAACAACCAGAAGTACCCGAGAACTGATGACATGCTGATATACTGATGAGCTGACCCTTGGTGGCAGAGAGAAAGTCTGAAGAGAAATCTGATGACCAAGAAAGGCAGTATATAAATACCTGTATAAATGAATAAAACTTAAGAAATATTCTGTTTCAGAGGCAATGCTTGTTGTTGTATCAGGGATGGGGGCCTACAGTGGAAGATGGCTTTCACCATCTATAATTCTGATTAGGAGGCAAACTATGGTTTGTGAATACCAAGGAGAGAGGGGCACATGAGCCCAGGGCCTCTGCTAGGTTTGCCTGGACCCCTTATCTGTCCAGGCCTGGCCCCCCAGCCACCACCACTGTTTCTTAGCCATGTGCCACTATTTTAAAAAGCTGGAGGAAGAGGAAGCATGTTGAAGGGAAAAGGGTGGTGATAGCCAAGTAAGTCATTGATAGCTGAAATGGCAATTGGAAGCTCTAATGTGCTGTTGGAGAAGGGAGGAGAGGGTGACTGATAAGGAAGGTGGCAACTTGCTTAGCTGTGAGGCCAGCCTCATGTGAGAACATTAAGCCTGTTCGCTACTGCCCAACTGGGCCAGAGAGAAGGCCCAGAGACGGCCCGTTTTCAAAGGGCTGAAAGAGAGTGCAGTGTGAGCACTTATTTAAACAGTAGTTCTCTGAACCCAGGAAACTTAGCATTATAGCAGTGGTGGGCTGGGGCAGTCTGCCACTTGGATTTTGGCCCAGGGCTGTTTTGTTGTACTGTAGGCAAATGCATGACTGAACCTGTTATGTTACATCTGTGTTTATCATTTTCTGCATCAGAAAGAATTATGCGAATTATTTTTTTTTACACACTCTCTCTCTCTCTGGGTGATGTGAGTGAATTGTTAAGGAAGAACTCCTCTGACCTTTGATAGGAGTTGATAGCTGCTTGAGAACAATCTGTGCCATTTTAAAAAGCATATGTGAGCTACCCAGATTGTATTTGGGTGCAGGGACTTGCGATGGGTAGGGAGGCATGTGAGGCAGAGCCTCCTCTTCAAAAAGCACCGCCACCATGTGAGGCGCCCAAGCAGCCACAACCCATATGCAGAGCATGAAGAGTGTGGGGAGTGCATGGGTGCTCGGGCACCTCACATGGCAGTGCTTTTTAAGGACTCCGGTAGGGAGGCTCTGCCTCACCTGCTTCCCCACCCACCGTACGTCCCTGTTTGGTTGTGAAGTTTTGTTGCGGCTCTGGGCTCATTGAGGGTCTGCTACTAAATGGTGAGCAGTTGGGACAAATCTTTTTCATGTTGCTCTGTGCTTGAAGTTGAAAGATTAAGGGCTGGTTTGTGCATCATGCTGTATTCAGCTTCCCTGGCTCACACACACTTTCTGCTCTTCCTACAGAGCTCTTAGTGCTGCTTACCACAAAACTCCTTCCTGTCGCATTGAGAGTTGCCTTGGCAGTCTCAAACCAGCATTACAGGAATGTCTGGTCCACAGTTTTTAATATGACAGTTTTTCACTGGCCCACCTCACCCCAGCACTGTCTGTTCTAGTGGCTGTCTGCTGGTATTCCTTGGCATCTGTTTAGATTGTGAGCCCTTTTGGGACAGGGAGCCATTTAGTTATTTGATTTTTCTCTGTAAACCGCTTTGTGAACTTTTAGTTGAAAAGCGGTATATAAATACTGTTAATAATAATAATAATAATAATAATAATAATAATAATAATAATAATAATAATAATAATAATATGATGCAGAGGAATCAAATGGTAACCAGCAATGGTTCTCATGGTGGCCTGGTTCAGACCTCACAGCCAAAATGTCTAAGGTTTGGCTATGTCTGGGGTTTGTGTACTTTCTCTCTCTCTCTCCTCCTCACACTCTTATTCCCTCCAATGCTTCCTGATTTGCAACAACCACACTTTGCTATTGTGTCTGAATTTGGCAAACCATAGTTCATCTTCAGTCCAGAACTGGGAACCTGATTCAACTGTGACATCACAATTCTGTTTTGGAAGCAAATGACGGTTTGTGGCAAGTGTATGATGTTGGAACATGACAGCAAATGGGTAGGTTTTACAAACTGGGAAATAAGAAATGGAATTGAAGCATGTGGGGAAGGGGGAGAAAGGGGAACATGGTAGACTGAGGTATAGTTCTGATGGCTAACCCATCATGTTGTAAACCTGCTGCCAGGCTTAGGCTGCAATCCTGTACACACTTTCTTGGGAGTAAGCCCCAATGAATAGTGAGACATACTTCTCAGTAGACATGCATAAGACTCTGCTGTTTGTGTATAAATAGCCACTTGTCTAGTCTCCTGCGGTAGCTAAGAATCTGCTCTTGGAAACCAAGCAGGAAAGTGCTGTAAGAATTCTGGTTTTTTTATATCTCTTTTGGAGCATGTGTGCATGATGTGGTAATTATGCGCAGGTGGGCTAGGATACTTCTGAAACTTTTGATGAGCTAATAACCTCTGTGGGGTTATTTGCAAGTCTGTGTGACAATAAAATTACCTGTCGCGCAAGCTTATCCTTGACCAACAGACTTTATTCTAGGATTGACTTTTCAAGTTTCTATCAGGTTGAAGGGAGCTCTGTGCCTGTCATTACCATCTATGCCTGAAGCAATACGGGTTCCATTTCTGACATTGTTCCTCTGAGAACAGTATGGCCTTTCAGAGGTAGCCATGGGGTAGGAGCTTTTCCCAGCTCACTTGAATAGGTGGCATCTCAGGTTCACTGTGAATGCTAAGTAATTGGCGAAGTGATTTTGAGGCCATCTGTGCCTCTCCTTTTTCAGAAGGAGTTCTTATTTTATATGGTAGCACTTTCTGTACGAGGATGGAGTGGAAATTAGTTGTTCTCTTGCCTTGCCTGGCCAAGTGTCTCTTCAAACTGAGAAAGGCCATGCTGCACAGCCTGCCTCCAAGCGGGCCGCTCAGAAGCCAGGGTTTCCCACCTGTTGAGGTCCACTCCTAAGGCCTTCAGATCCCTCTTGCGGATGTCCTTGTATCGCAGCTGTGGTCTACCTGTAGGGCGCTTTCCTTGCACGAGTTCTCCATAGAGGAGATCCTTTGGGATCCGGCCATCATCCATTCTCACGACATGACCGAGCCAACGCAGGCGTCTCTGTTTCAGCAGTGCATACATGCTAGGGATTCCAGCACATTCCAGGACTGTGTTGTTTGGAACTTTGTCCTGCCAGGTGATGCCGAGAATGCGTCGGAGGCAGCGCATGTGGAAAGCGTTCAGTTTCCTCTCCTTTTGCGAGCGAAGAGTCCATGACTCGCTGCAGTACAGAAGTGTACTCAGGACGCAAGCTCTGTAGACCTGGATCTTGGTATGTTCCATCAGCTTCTTGTCGGACCAGACTCTCTTTGTGAGAGATTGTGAGAGATTTGTAATTCCTGTATTATCAGAAAGCAATCCTGCAATTGTTATGCTACTATTCAGAACTTAATGAAAAAGTGGAACTTTAGGATGAATAGTTGGAATAACTGAGAAATTCAGTGAGAAATTATTCTTTCTTGGTAATGGATGTCATGCTGGAAAAGGACAGTTATTATCAGTAATTGTAAAGTTCATCTAATTCCAGTGACTCATAAAAAGGGGTTTTAAGAATAAGAATGTTGGTTGGATAAACTTGTCCCACAAAAACTTACAGGAAACATATACCAATCTGGGTAATTCCAACAACAGTGTGTGCAGACCAGATGCTGTTTGCCCGGTCTCCTCATCAATCAAAATAGTACCTGCTAAGGCTAATTAAAGATGTGGAAACTTGCTCTTTTGCAGAATGTAATGCAGAAAGGGAAAAACAGCAACAGGGCAAAAACAGTAGATACAAGAAGATGGCTTAATGCAAAACTTTGATTCCCCCCCTCCCCCCAGAATTTATAGTGTAATCAAGATTTTACATTCTTTCTCAGGGGAAATGCAAAATGTACAGTCATTAAAGAAGCTATACATGTGTGGAGGAGATAGGAAAGCTGTGATACATCGGAAATTTGTACATCCTCCATGCATTAATTCTTAGGCAGTACGCTAGAGATGAAGACAATGGTTCTGCACCTGTTTATGAGAGCCTGATAACCCCCAAAGCTGGGCGAGCTGAACAGCAAAAGAAGAGGATTAACTTATTATGAGTCTTGTGCACAGGGCTCGCCAGAGAAACCATCTGGTGAGATCTGAATGAGATATAATGTAACTGGAATGCAAAACACAGAGTCTAATCCTAGCTTTCTAAAGTAGATGCAACTGTGCCAATAGGCATCATCTTTCTGGCCACCAATGGTTTCCCTCCATTTTACTGTAAGAGAGCTGTGGTGCTCTGCTGTCTTTCTTGTGAGGGAAGGAAGAAGAAACAATGGCTGTCCCTGTGTTTTCTTGGGCTGGGAACTGAACAAATAGGTTAGTGTCAGCAGGAGGTGACTAAGTAGGAACACTTGTCCTGAGTTGCACAACTGTACACAAAACATGCTCCTCAATAGCTAATGCAGTTTTGTGTGGAGTACATCAGGACTCCCATCTTGGGCCTGGCTTCCTTCAACACCTTCATCAATGACTTATCAATGTATTGGCAACCTTCAGTCTCGAAAGACTATGGTATCGCACTCTGAAAGGTGGTTCTGGCACAGCGTCTAGTGTGGCTGAAAAGGCCAATCCGGGAGTGACAATCCCTTCCACACCGGGAGCAAGTGCAGTCTGTCCCTGGTCTGTCTCCCTGGCTATGGGCCTTCCTTCTTTGCCTCTTAGCCTCAGACTGTTGGCAAAGTGTCTCTTCAAACTGGGAAAGGCCATGCTGCACAGCCTGCCTCCAAGCGGGCCGCTCAGAGGCCAGGGTTTCCCACTTGTTGAGGTCCATCCCTAAGGCCTTCAGATCCCTCTTGCAGATGTCCTTGTATCGCAGCCGTGGTCTACCTGTAGGGCGCTTTCCTTGCACGAGTTCTCCATAGAGGAGATCCTTTGGGATCCGGCCATCATCCATTCTCACGACATGACCAAGCCAACGCAGGCGTCTCTGTTTCAGCAGTGAATACATGCTAGGGATTCCAGCACGTTCCAGGACTGTGTTGTTTGGAACTTTGTCCTGCCAGGTGATGCCGAGGATGCGTCGGAGGCAGCGCATGTGGAAAGCGCTCAGTTTCCTCTCCTGTTGTGAGCGAAGAGTCCATGACTCGCTGCAGTACAGAAGTGTACTCAGGACGCAAGCTCTGTAGACCTGGATCTTGGTATGTTCCATCAGCTTCTTGTTGGACCAGACTCTCTTTGTGAGTCTGGAAAACGTGGTAGCTGCTTTACCGATGCGCTTGTTTAGCTCGGTATCGAGAGAATTTGCAGATGATGCTAATGCCACTGAACAAAGCAGAAGCTTTCAGGAGCACCATGATAGAATGGAAAATTGGACTGAAACTGACAAGGTAAACTGCAACATAGATAATTGCAAGATTCTACATGTAGACCAAAAAATTAAAGGCACTGGTAGAGAAACCTGGTTTGGCATACAACATGTGGCCTTGCACTGGATCACAAGCTGAACATGACCCGGCATGTTTATGACTTAGCTGAACGTGACTCAGCATGTGATGTAGCTGCAAAGAATAGTATTGTAATTTTAGATTGCATTAGTAGAACCATAGCTACTGAGTCACAAAAAAGTTGTAGTTACATTTACTCTGCATGGTCAGTAATGTGTCCAGTTGTGGATACCACAGTTTAAGAAGGATGCAGCCAAATTGGAATAGGTTTAGAGAAGGGAAATGAGAATTGTCAGGATCTGGAAAACGTCCTGTATGGATAGGTCGAGGGAATTCAGTACGTTTAGCCTGGAGAAGATTGAGAGGGGACCTGATAGCTCTCTTTAAATACCTGAGGGCTGTTGCATGGGAGAGGGCAAAGATGTGTTCTTTGTTACCCCAGAATAGAACTAGATATAATGAGACTGAGCTGCAGAGAGATTTTGGTTGGATATCAGGAAGAAATTCTGAACAGTAAGAGTGATTTGACAGTGGTTCTGATTATACCAAGGGAACTGGTGGGTTCTCCTCTGCTAGGGGTTTATAAGCAAAGATCTCACAGTATCTGTTTAGAGATGCTCTAGAGCAGAGGTGTCAAACTCATTTCATACAGTGGGCCAAAGTTTGCATTCATAGTACATGCTGAAGGCAGGAAGTGACATCATTAAGCAGACGATGGCCAGAAGTAAGCACTTAGTTCTCACATAGAAACTCATTAGCTGCAAATGACAGAAGAGAAAATGTGCAAATCCTGTTCAGATTTACGAGAAATGAGACAGCCCAATTATAACAGAGGGCCAGATAAATAGTTCTGGGGTGCCACATTTGGCCCACAGGCTTTATGTTTGGCACCCCTGCTCTCTAGAGAGAATTTTCCTACTTCAAACAGGGGTCGGACTAGGTGGCCCCCTCTAAATCTATGATACTGCGGCAGCAATTGCAACTTACCCAAAGTAAGTAATGTTGCATAGGTATTTAGCAGTGTGTTTCATACAAAGTGTAAGACCCAAACAGGATACAGTTATACCCAAGATCCATATTTGCTGTTTCAATTTTTTTTCCTCCAGGTTCTAAGTACTGTTCATATCGATGTGAAAAATCATAAATGTGTACAAAACAGATAATTTACAGAAATACTATTTTCATCCATTTTGAGTACCCAATTTTTGTTGTTTGTTTTTTGGGGGGAATTTGAGCTTTTCTGTACACAGCCTGGAGCACAGTGGATATTTTGCAGTGTGAATATTGCACTGAACAAACCAGAAATGCACAGCAAATATGAAGGAACTACATAGATGATATAATCTTTTTTTAAATCATCATAAAATTTCAGAATGTGTTTAATACAAGGGTGGTCTTGTCACTTCTGAAGTGTTCTTCACTCAGGAAATGTGAGTGTGTTAACAATTGTGGCGCCTAGGTGCCTTCTGAACAGGAAATTAAAGATGCTGTAACTAAAAATTGGTTGCAGCCAGAAGACTGAATGGATCTTTCTCTCTGCAAAAGAAGAATTGCAGAAGCATAAACCTGACTTATCCAACCTGACTTTCATAAAATGGTACACTACAGGGTGCCCTCTGACAGCAAGGCAACATACAGGTCGAGTCTCATATTTGCAAGGGTTCCTGTCCCGGCACTCACATGGAAGGCAAAAAATGCTCTAAAGGAAGTAAATTTAAAAAACAAAGTCCCTTTGCTCTGGTGATTTAAAAAAAGCCTTGCTGACCTTTGTAATGCACACAGAGGCAATTGGTTTTTCTCCAGGCACTTAGACTTCACTAGGAGGCACCAATCTCTCCCTTCATCAGGAGCCATAGTGAGGGGGAAAGAATGGAGGTAATCACTGCCATTTAGCCTTAGTTCACCTGCTCAGGGGGAAGGGAGGGGTTTGCCTTGTTCCTGGAGAGACGATGATTGATGGATTGTCAGCCCTCTCTCCCATTAATGAGGCTGTTAATGGACTGTTAAAGGACTGTTTTCCTTTAATTCAGTGTTATTCAAACTGTGCAGCAAGGCTCTTTAGTGAGGCGCCAGGAACTCAAAAGGGAGGCGTGGGGTGTCCTCTTGCAGCAATATCCGTCTTCCTGTCTTCTGCGCTTTTTTAAAGCAGAAGAAACGGGAGTTGCTCAGCTGCGAGAGTGGCTGCTGCCGCTCTGCCCTCTTCTCTCTCCGCTCTGAGGCTGCCGCCTTCTGTGTTCGCTGCATGTTGTTTCCAAAGCTCTTCGACTCCAGCCCCCATCTGGCAAGTATCGAGCATGCTCAGCTTGCAGTCCTTAACCCTCGCTGATCCTTGTCTGGTTGGTTCCTAGTTCCCAGCCTGGGATCGCTTCTCATCAAAGTGAAATCTTTCTTTTCAACCCCATCCCTCTTCCACTCCCCCCTTTCCATCTCCAAACCTTCCTGCTTTCCTCCCCCTCCCCAAATAAAACGCTTCCTATTTTACCAGTCACCAGGGGTCTTAGAGTTGTTTCCATGCAGTTGGCAAAGGGGTTGGGGTGGGGTGGGGGAGAGAGAAGCACACACTTTCCTTGGCCAGGAGCAGAAAAAGGGTACTGTTTTTAAAATGATTTATTAATTTTGTTGTTTGACTGAAGAGGAGAGGCTGTATTTTTAAAGTGATGAATCTTGCTATTTGAAGGGAATACTTATCAGCCATTGATGAAGTGATTACCAGCCCAATCCTATCCACATCTTCCTGGGAGTAAGCCCCATTGACTAATGGGACTTACTTCTGAGTAGACATGCATAGGCTTGAGCTGTGCATCTCCTAGTATAGGAGACAAATCAGCTTCCTAACCAAACCCTTATCAGCTCTGATATATTTTCATGGTCTATTTTTGTTTTCCCCACCAGCTGCTGGAAAAATTTAATTTCATTTGAATTGTTAAAGGGTTCAATCCTATCCAAGGAGAATGGGAGAAATGACTAGTTGGATTGGGGTCCACAGGGGTGTGTGTGTGTAATGTTGTTCACAAAGTTCATTTGATAAAACAATTCTATTGGTATGCTTACAAAGTTTTAAAAAATGAGTCCTCCTGGACCAGACGAAATCTACCTACTCCAGCATCCTGTCTCCAGCAGTGATCAGCAGCTGATCATTTATAAAGCATGTATATTGCTGTGTATTAATAATATATTTTTAAGATCTGCATTTAATTAATGATATGATTAATATAATTAATATTAATATAGTTAATATATATTTAATATTATATTATTATTCTATTCTATTATAATATTATTATATTATTCAGGCCAATTCTATGCTTGGAATCATTAGGAAGGGTATTGAGAACAAAACGGCTAGTATTATAATGCCGTTGTACAAATCTATGGTAAGGCCACACCTGGAGTATTGTGTCCAGTTCTGGTCGCCGCATCTCAAAAAAGACATAGTGGAAATGGAAAAGGTGCAAAAGAGAGCGACTAAGATGATTTCGGGGCTGGGGCACCTTCCTTATGAGGAAAGGCTACGGCGTTTGGGCCTCTTCAGCCTAGAAAAGAGACACCTGAGGGGGGACATGATTGAGACATACAAAATTATGCAGGGGATGGACAGAGTGGATAGGGAGATGCTCTTTACACTCTCACATAATACCAGGACCAGGGGACATCCACTAAAATTGAGTGTTGGGCGGGTTAGGACAGACAAAAGAAAATATTTCTTTACTCAGCGTGTGGTCGGTCTGTGGAACTCCTTGCCACAGGATGTGGTGCTGGCGTCTAGCCTAGACGCCTTTAAAAGGGGATTGGACAAGTTTCTGGAGGAAAAATCCATTATGGGGTACAAGCCATGATGCGTATGCGCAACCTCCTGATTTTAGAGATGGGTTATGTCAGAAGGCCAGATACAAGGGAGGGCACCAGGATGAGGTCTCTTGTTATCTGGTGTGCTCCCTGGGGCATTTGGTGGGCCGCTGTGAGATACAGGAAGCTGGACTAGATGGGCCTATGGCCTGATCCAGTGGGGCTGTTCTTATGTTCTTATTATAATAAATATAATATTATAATATATTTAATATAGTTAATATTTCTGGCCTCTTCCTGTTTAATGATGTAACTTCCAGCCCTCAGGAACATGATGGGGAGTCATGGCCAACAGCCACGGGAGTCAAGGGAGCCACTGGCCAGAAAAGTTTGAGTACCACTGGTTTAATTTAAAGGGTACTTCTCATTGCATTGAGATAAAAAAAAAATCTGTGGATAATTAGGTTATACCTGTAATCACTTGCATTACTGTCTCTCTACAACAGTAAAATGCAGTTTTTTAAACTGTGATTTTTAAAGGGATGCATTTTTCCCCTTCTCCAGGGCAGCATATTCCTTCTTGTTTTCAGTGGCCATTTGTGTTGGGTCAAATTCATGTATAACAAGGTTGAACAAGGTATAACAAGGTTCTCTTTCCCACAGCTGCATTTTCATGAGGGTTGGGATGCAAGATGGTTGAGAGATCTGCCAAATTGAATGCAGTCATCCAGCTATATGTTGTGGCTGTAAATGCGGAACATTCTATCTTTCTGTTCCCACTGCCTATTTGCCTGTGACTGCACAAATAGAAGGATTATTGGGTCCCAGTGGGCTACAATATATAGCTGGTGAGCTGCATTTTTGCTTGATGGTTAATGGACGTGGGCAGACCTTTTCTGAGAATAAAATGCACACCTTTCCAGGATACATGAATGTGAAAGAGTTAACTTGCAGTGATTTACTCTGTTTTTGAAGTTGAAGAGTTGTTTGATGGTAATCATAGTTATGGCAGTTCTTTGTAATATGACTTCATATGTAAAGAAGAGACATTTCTGGGTCCCCAAAAATTCTGGTTGTCTCTCCTTCCATTCTTCTTCTTAGGCCTGATGCCCACCCAGCTCCTTCAGCTGGTGTTTGGATCTTATTCTCACTCACTGAGAAGATGATTTGGGACAGCAGCAACAGGTGATCTTTTAAAACTGATACTCCAAGGCTAAATGGAATGATTATGGAGAAACAGGAGGGATTTTTTTTTATTGTGGTTGTATGTTTTTGCACTGATCATAGCCTTTGGTCCACTTTGTAAACAAGTCCACAAAAGTGACCTGTTCATTTAAAAGATTTCTGTACCACTTTTCCTAAGCTCAAAATGGTGTACAACAATAGGAGTTTATTTTTTTAAAAAAATGCAGTTAAACAATAACATAAAAACAGCAACAGCAGATGTTTAGGTAGTAGTTAAAAAGAGGTCTCTAGAAGGTCCTTCCCTCCTCAAATGCCAAGCAAAATAAACATTTTTAAAACACTGTCAGAAACCATATAAAGAAGGGCTCGCCTCATATTTTCTGGTAGTTGGTTCCATGGATGTGGTTCCACTGCAGAGAAGGCCCTGCATCTTGCCACCATCTCCATGGCTTCAGATGGCAGTTGTACACTAAACAGTGTCCTACTGACAATTGTAGGGGATGTGCAGGATTAAATGGGGGAAGGTGTTCCTTGAGATACCCCAGCCATATGCTGTATAGGGCTTTAAAGGTAATCACCAACACCTTGAATTGGGCTTGGAATGGAATGGGCAGCTGGTGTAGCCACTGAATCAACCACAAAGCAGGCTCAACTCATCCCAATTCAACCCGTTGTACTAACCCATCCACACACACTTCCCTGCATTGCTCATTTGTGGGCTACTGGCAGTCACAGAAATAACTCAATTTGTTTGCTGCTTCTAAGAACTTCCTTTGGTGCCCTGAAAGCATTTTTTACTCCTCTGACAGAACTAGGTGAATTACTGATGTCAAGACAATTTATCTCATTTCTGTTGCCAGTTTGTACATGGTATGTATAGTGCAAAATTTTGTCCCATAATTACAGCATGCTGAATATGTGTACTTAATGTTTACATAATAGTAGTAAAATGAAGAGGACCTTCAAGTAAGATTTCAACATATTTGCAGAAGAAACCTCTGTTTATCTCTTGCTTATCAGCAGAGTGAAAACCAAGCAGTGGGAAGTAGATGCAAATGAAGGTTCATTGGCCAGTCCTCTGCCCATGTTTGTTCCTGTATGGAGAAGGAATGACAAGCTTCCCTTAGTGTTGGGTCACCCTGTACAAGCATCATGCTGTTGACTTGCTTTCTGAGGCATGCACTCATCCAGATACAAGCATGCACTTGGTGGCACGTAGAAGTCTGCCTTCTTCCTCTATTGCTTCAGCACCAGCTTGTTTTGTAGTCGTATAGAACAACAAGAAATCCGCTGTTGCTGGGTAGGTTCTTTCCCTCCCATCTCCTTGCCTGGGAGAGAAGTGTTTGTTCTGTTGCTGCTCTTATCTTTTCTGTAGCAGAACAAGATAGGGCTGCCTAGAGTAATGGCTTGAGCAGCTGTTAGGAGGGATGGGCAAGAGACAAGGACGAAATGGGCAGAAGAAAACCAGTAAGATGTTATCTTTCACCCCCAGACTTCTAGGGGAAACCAGAAGGAACGTCTGACACCTTCAGCAGTGTGTTTCTCCTTAAACAGAAAACTCTTGACTGAGCTTGACTTCCTTTGTCTCTGTGCTGGAGCCCAAACAACTTACCAGCTTCTGACTAGGCTCCTTCCTGCTTCGTGTATTGTCTTAGTCAAAGATCAAAGCAATCAACACATGGAATCCACTTGCTATACAAATGTCCACAACAGAAAGTTACTTAGTCTGAATTCAAATACTGATAGGTCCAGATGGGACCACAGAGATCCTGACAATGTGTAAAAGGACTGGGGAGAATGCAAATATTTTTCTAAAATTAGCACCTCCCTAACACACAACTCTTTGAAGAAGTGGAATCCAAGAAGATTGAACTCAGACCAGCTCTAGGGTAGGACTAGTCTTCTGCATTTTATGTTTGACCCACATGATCTAGTACAAGATGCAGACCTTGTAAACCAACTTTTGGATAATGCTTTGTGCACCTGATAAAGCTCCAGAACAGATAGAAAGCAAACCAGCACACATGTATTACACATTTGTTAGTTTTTAAATGCTTTAATTCCCTCTTTCTAAAATTTATAAGTAGTATCAGTTTGGAGCTAGCTAAATTTATTTGTGGATAAGTATTATTAAGCCATTCCTGCCCAACATTGCATCTATACAACAGGGACCAAATGTGTACAACTGTGGGCTGGGCAAAAATGGGTTAATTCATCCCTAATTCTATTTTTACTTTTAGCCAGTGCAACTTGATGGGTTTATGCTTTCTTTTAATTGTACAGATAAGCAAGAACAGAAAAAGATGATAAACGTGGTTTCCTCTGCAACAGTGGATTGCAAAATAAGACACTTTAGATCGGGTGGTATCACGTACTGAACTCTGGCTTCAGACAGCCTAAACATAGGCTGTTCCAAATGCACATCTTCAGTGGTTATGGTACATATTCTTCTCATTATGCATCTGTGCTCTGAACTTGTACTGTGTATAAAGAGGATTCCTGGAATATATGTGGGCAGGCTGTGTTCAACTTTGTAACATCACCAGCTACCAGGTTATTGTGTTACATATACTGCTGTGATATGACCTGGGACACAGAATGATAGGGACAAAGGAGGACCACATAAAATATTTTCCCTGCTCCCCACCTTCCCTCCCCCGGCTTCAGGTTATTTGAGTGGAAGGAGATACTGATTCAGAACACCCTATGTCTTGGGATTATCAGTTTGGGGTTGTCTTGTAGAAGGAAGAGGAAGAAAAGCAAAGAAAATGTTAGCTTTGCAACTAACATTGGAGATTGTGAGGGTGTTAGCTAGATGGCAGTTTTAGGTTTTGATTTTTAATTGTTGCTCTGAAACTTTCAACAGGGTCACTTTTAAATGTGGGGCACGTTCAAATGGAGGGAATAATCATCTCCATGTGTGTTAGCCCTATCATTTTATTGCTTCTATGGCTCATTTCTAACAATTTGTGGGTTGTCCATAATTGTAGCTGTAGTTAGGATTGACCTATCAATAACTGTGGTTTGGACAGGTAAAAAGCAAGCTTGTTATCCAACATTCAAATGATATGTAATGATGTCTTATATCAGGTTTGCTGAAAGGTCAGTTTGCACTGAGTGACTGGGAGGAAAAGACAGTAGGCTGGAAATTAGTTGTATTGCCCTAGTCCAGTAATAGAATTTGCTACTTGCCTGGGGGAGAGTAGCAGTTGCCCCCTGGCCAGCAGGCAAATGACAGGAAATAGCTAGTTTCCTGTCCTTCTCCTTGCACCTTCAACACTGATTTCTGGAGTTTGTGTGACTGTGGTTTTTTTTTTGGGGGGGGGAGGGGGTTTAAATTCAAGAGATGCAGCTCTGCTAGCCCTCTTAACATTATTTCCAAACTTCTTCAAAGCTGGGAGGGGGTCAGTCAGTGTAACCCTCTGGTGTTCTTTCTTGCTACAGAATTGCTGTGCAGTTATTTCCTTATTTCCTTTTCACTCCCGAGTTGGCCTTTTCAGCCACACTAGACGCTGTTCCAGAACCACCATTCAGAGCGCAATACCAGAGTCTTTCAAGACTGAAGGTTGCCAACAACTGCATTTCCTTAGGTCAGGATATGCTGCATGCCTGGCCGTTTTTCTTCCAGTCAGAACGCTGAGCTGAATGCTGTACTCTTTCTGATTGGCAATCAGCTGATCTCTCATTAACCATTGCAGGTCTTCCATAGTCATCAGATTTTGGCTGAGATTTAGAGACACCCTCTTATGTGTAAGCCTACTTTACATTTGCGACTAGGCATTTATGATTTTTGGAATTGCTTATTTACACTTTGTGAAGTACGTTGCTGAACTATTTTGTCCTTTGCATTTCTGGTTCATTGTTTAATCCTGGTTTTACAGATGTGGGAAATGAGGATATGAAGTGGTGACTTGTTCTGATAATGTGTGAAATGTCAGTGGCAGAACTCAAACCTGAACCTCTTGGGTTCCAGTTGCATTTCTGATGTCTAGATCACAGCAGTTAACCAAAAAAGCTGTGCAGCTCCTTCCTATAGGCGCTTTTTTTTTTTTTTTGCATGAGACTGATTGAAGTTTATTCACAGGACAGGGAGAAAAAGTATTTCTGCTTACCTGGCACTCTGTCAGATGCTGGTGGAGAATCAGATAATGTTTTTGATTATTCAACGTTTGATTGTACATTGTCTGAGGCTTCCCTTTTTTATGATGTTATTTGCAAATTGGAGTTGAGCAAAGTGGTGCAGAAGTATTAAATCATTGTTGGGGCATGCTATAGTAGTCCGTTATGAGTACTAGCAAAATGCCAGCCATAATGACAAAGGACAGGTGCAGGAAAGTGTGCCTGTGTAGTGCATGGACCCTGTGAGTGTGTATTTATATCCATATGCGGTTTTCTTATATTTTCCTATAGAAATCAGTGGTTGCTATTGAAAGCCAAAGGCACTCCAATCTGTACCGTGCTGTTCTTTCATCTGATAACCCCCCACTTCCTGGGGTCCTATTTTTTTATTAAGGTAGAATGCAGCAAAGTGATATAACTGGGCTCTTGCTTTTGCGTCTGATCTTGGAAGCTAAGCAGCATCAGGCCTGGTTAGTACTTGGATGGGAGACTGCCTGGGAATACTGGGTGCTGTAGGCTTATACCATAGTCTTTCGAGATTGAAGGTTGCCAACCATTTGATACATACCTGTTAAACTGTGACGTTCAGAAACCTGATCAGCTTGCTTGCCTTCTCCTTCATTCCTTGTCCCTTGCAAATACTAGCTTGGCAGGACATGGTGTTCTTTGGGAGAAGGAAAATTGATATTGTTGTGTGTGGCGTGGTTTTAAAACTGTTGGTTAACCTGCATTTTTAACAGGTATCAAACAGTAAAGAGATACGCAAGTGACCTAATTGTAGGTTTACATCCAGTTTTCTGCTGGAACACCAGATACATAAAGTTTTGGGGGAAAATGTGTAAGCCATATATTCTCCAGTCACATATGGTGTATCCTCTTGTAGGTGCAAAACCTTTCCTTAAGACAGTGCACATGTTTAGGCATGGGAAATCTGCTAACGGCCAAACTACATAATGTATCAAAACAATTTTTTTATTTTATGACTGCAGGCAGTTGCTGGAGAAGGGGCTGGGCAATCCCTTTAAATGAGGGATTTTTTGGGTTGCCATAGCAAATTTCCTGATGTCTAAATTAATAAAGTTGGAGCTTTATTCAAAGCATATGGGTTCAGCCTCTGACTTCCCCCCCACCTGTGACTCAACAGGTGAGCACAGGACGCCTTCATTTTATTTATCACATTTATAGTCCACCTTTTTTCCATCCTGGAAAACAAGGGAGTGTGTGGGGTTTCCAGAAAGTCATCCAGAAAGTTCCAGAAAGTCAGGCACCGACCAAGTCTAGACCTGCTTAGTTTCTATAAGGCATCTGTACCATATGCTCTCATATGCTGTCCTGTAATCTTTCCATTGATCCCACTATGAAAACACTATGAAAACACCCTCTTCACTTTTAAAGGAAGTGTTTATTCATACACACCAGCAGGTTTGACGAGCTGCCTACTTGTCCCTCATGAAGACAGGAGCCATATAAACCTTTGGCCTTGTTTTACACGTGGCAGAGGGCAACAAATCAAAAGACTGGGGGTCAACAGAGATCTCTGGAAAACAAAATAGTTTTTCAGTAGAGAGTTATTCCATGCTAGAATTTCTTCATACCTCAGGAAAAAAAACTAGTGTGCAGCTAAGAAGAGGCTCTAGAATAATCAAGAACAGTCTTGGGGGGACGGGAGGAGAGGACCCCCAGATCTGTTTTGGAAAGTGTTCCTTGAAAGTGGAAAACATACTGGGATGCCATAGTGATTATTTGGATACTTGGAACTCTGTGTACTTATGTGTGTGTGCACCTAAGTTTGCTGGTTCTGCTTAGATGCCGTGAGCTGCCAACTTGACACCCTGAAAATGAGTAGGTAGTGCTCTTTCTGGCTTGGAGGTGAGCAGTGCAGAAAGCTTTGCCTCAATTTCTATACAGCTGTGAAAGGCACAGCAGTAGATCTAGTTTTTTAAAAAGTGACATCTCCGTCTACCACATGTTGAGAGTGTTTTTAATAATATTAATTTCTCTAACACTTGAACAAAGCTTTGTACAAAAGTTAAAAGGAGACAGCTGTGCTGACAGGCTCACATTGTAATATTAGACACCAGAAAATCAGAGCAGTAGGAAAGGAAATGTTAAAAAAAAAAAATCACTTGATGTTTGCATTTTTTTTTTAAATTTTAATTTTTCTCAGGGAAGTTCAGCTGTAGTGAAAATGTAGCTGCTGTTCTTGCCTCTGACTTTTCCAATAGGATTAACCCCTGTGCTGTTGTCTTGCTTCTGGAGCTTTGTATTATCACAAATGAGCTTAAGTATTTAGGTTTTCACAGTGTCTTTGGATAGTAATCAGTTATCCATTTCACACAGAGGGTCAAAGTAGACATGAAGGGGCAAGTTGTTTGTTTCATCCATGTGTCTGTCTTGTTCTCATATAAGGCAGGTTAGTGTCTGGGTCTAACTGTTGCATCAGTGGTTCCCAGAGTGTTGAGACCCACAGCGCCCCATCCTGTGGCTCCTGGAAATGACTGACAATGACATCACCAGTCACTTCTGGGTTTGGAGACGTTGCGTGCTGTTTCAAACAGCAGTAAGGGGGTCATAATGGGCGGGAGGGTTTTTCCTGTGCGTTTTTTGCATGCTGGAGCTCTTTCCACCACACCAGTCCTCCATCAGCTGTTCGGAGTGGAGTGGCACAGTGTCCCTGCTGGAACAGTGGACAGCATGCAACACCCAGGCAAGTGCCTTAGTTTGGGAACTTCTGCCTTCCATGAAAGCATGTGTGGGAGATGCTTGACCTACCTGTGCTTTGCTAGGTTTTACTTCCAGTCTGCCTCTGGTCCCCAGTATGAGCCACGCTGCTTAAAGCAAGGGAGTGCAGTGTGGTTGAGGCCATGGAAGGGTTGGGTATTGTTACCTCTATGCTCCTTTTTCACATAAAAATAACTTCTTCTCTTTTATGTGTACAGGGCTGATAGGTGGATGCCTGTCCAGTCACGTCCAGGTTGGCCCTGACCCCTTAGACAGAAGTGATATTTAAGAGTTGGCTCTCACCTTCCTTAGCTGCACGGAAGAGCAGAGATCTGGCAGGTGAGGCTTTTCCCAGCAGATTGGTGCAGCAATGGCTGGAGGGAAAAGTTCTTGCTCAGCTTTTTGCTAGTCAGTGCAACTTTTAAGGGCACAGCAGCTGGGTGGGGAGTGGGGAGAGGGAATAGAAGAAAGGTAACTGAACAGCCTGTGTATATTTGATCTCCCCAACTCTCCTATCAAATGGACTGTTTTTGCTGCAGACTTTTCTCCTTTGTTGTCTCAAATCTTTGATGTGCTAATTAACCCTCCCAATTTGGCTGCCAGTAAGCACATTCCATTCTTTGTATCCTGCACACATACTCTCTCTCTTTTGCTCTGTTTTGTTTTTGGAGGAGCCCTGCTGATTATTTTTTCTTCCCCACTTTAGCCAACAAACTGATCCAACAAAAGATAATAGTTGGAAGTCTCCATGGCGTCCTTCATTTTGTCAGGACCAAACCAAACAAGGCAGTGGTGCTCTGGAGGGTCTTCCTTGCCAGGCTCCCCCCGTCAAGCAGTTCCATCTTCATTTTAATCATTTGCACACATAGAAGGAACTTGAACATTTACCAGTTTCTTCCTTACAAAATCCTGAGTGACCCCAGCATATCTTTTAGGAGTTATAAGGGTCCAGGTTCTTGTACAGCTTGCCATGACAACATTCCTTCTCCCATCCCATAATCACAGTTAACACCTCTCCTACTGTAACCTTCCCTCACTCGTCTCCACCTTCTGAAGTCCAGAATCGGCTGCCTTGCATTCTCTCTCTCCCCTCACCCTACATTTCTACCCTCACCCTACATTTCTCCAGTATCTTCTCAGTCTGACCTCTCTTTGCCAACACTTTCTGGCACTTCTGATAATAATTTGAACACCCTACTTCAAAACATTTTTCCTCCTTTCCAAATATCCCATATACTTCTCTCTCCAAGCTTCTTTTGAATTTCTTTAATTGCCATGTAATGGTTTCATTGCATTAATTATATTAATTAAAAATTAATTGCAATGTAATAATATAAGTCAAAAACTGGCAGTGTGCCTTGACAATTTTAGTGCCTTCAGTGTGCCGTGAGCTGAAAATGGTTGAAAATGGCTTGTCTACACCCTCATACTTTTTATAAAGTTTCTAGCAGCCTGAGAACCCAGATTATCATTAATTAAAATTTATTAATTAATATTAATACATAAAAATATTTTTCCAGATTTTTTTTGTATAGTGGGTCGCAATGGATTGTCATTTTAAAAAGTGGGTCCTGGAGCTAAAAGGTTTGGGAAGCAGTGCTTTTTGAAGGTGCTACAACAGGGGTGCCCAAACCCTGGCCCGGGGGCCACTTGCGGCCCTCAAGGCCTCTCTATGTGGCCCTCAGGGAGCCCCTAGCCTCCAGTGAGCCTCTGGCCCTCCAGAGATTTGTTGGACCCCACACTGGCCCGATGCAACTGCTCTCAGCATGAGGACAACTGTTTGGCCTCTCGAGTGAGCTGTGGGATGAGGGCTCCCTCCGCTGCTTGTTTCACGTCTGTGATGCAGTATCAGCAGCAAAGGAAAGGCTGACCTTGCTTTGTGCAAGGCCTTTTATAGGCCTTGAACTACTGCAAGACCTTCATTCATTCATATAAGTTCATCTTTAATATATTCATTTATGTAAATTTATTCAAATTTGAAATGTAAATTAATTCAGTCCCCGACACGGCGTCAGAGAGATGATGTGGCCCTCCTGCCAAAAACTTTGGACACCCCTGTGCTACAAGATGGTTTTAGGAAGCTGCCTTCTATGTGTTGGGACACTGATCCATCTAGTTCAGCACTGTCAACATTTTTTGGCAGCAGTTCTCACAGATTATAGAGGAGGACAACTTTTTCCATACTCCATCTGGAGACACCAGGGATTCAACATGGGCCATTTTGCATGCAAAACATATGCTTTATCACTGACTTGCAACCTTTCCCCTTCAAAGAAAGAGAAGTGGATGGTTCCCTTGATTGCTGGATGCAAATCTGCCTACAAGGGTATAGTGACATGAAGGTGCTTTAGTCAACTGGAGGTGATGGCAAAGCAAAGAGGAGTTGGGATGTGGTGGTGAGGTATCTGTGGGACAGGAAAGGTGAGATGTTTCTCCCATCAGTATCAAAAACCGATCCAAAACTTTGGCTGTTGGCATTGAATTTTTTTCTTGGCAAGAATTGAGTGAGAAGCAGAACTGGGCTCTGTGTGACTAATGTGGTGATAATATTTTACAGTATTTGAGCTTTTAAATATAATCTTGACTTTTGGTAAATGTTGGTGGGGGGAAGCTCCACCCTTGGTCTTGAGAAACTCTAATCTGTCTCTTCTCATAGTGGGAAAACTGACTTTAACTTTAATGAGAAAAAAGAGCTTGTGATTTCCTGCAGTTGTATTAAAAGGAAACATTCCCTGTTAATCTCTTGAAGGAAAAGGTGCTGCATGTTCGAGAGCGGAAATGTGTTTCATATTTGTATGTTTTCTTATAGCTTCTCTCCACCCTCTTCCCAGCTGGTGGCCCAGAGCTGGCAGCTATCACTCTATCAAGATACAAGTCTTGCAGTTTGGTTCCCTGCCTGCCTTTATGTACTGTGCAAACATGGACAGAAGTTGCAGTAGTAGTGGGTCTTTAGGGCACCTACCTTTTTCAGAGTGCTGTCAATCCCATCTACCTTTTGGTTAGGGAAACATTCCTACTTGACCATCAGACACTCAGTATCACTTCCCCCTCCCCCCCCAAGCAAATGTCAGGGGAGAAGTTCACCGCTTATGGGAGGAGGAGCATGAAAAACCACGCTCAGTTTTTACAACCTTTCCTTGACTTCTCCGAGGGTTTTTTAGTTTAAGGCAGGAGATGCCACCAATCAGTCCCTGGGTTCACTATACCCTTCCCACACAGAGGATGGCTGAGCATAGAACTGCCGTTTGCTTTTGACAAGGGGGCATACTTAATTAATTTCAAGAGAAAGAGGCATTGACAATTGGACTTTGGTTAGATGGCCTTGCCAGAGGTACAAAGTACAAGGGTTGATTGCCAGTTTGTCATGAATACAAGGAGCTCACCTGCAGTTTTTCCTTCTGAATATGGTCCTTTGTGGGGTGAAACTGTACAAGGTATAGTTTAATTCAGTGGTTCCCAAAATGTGAGTCGGGACCTAATTTTTGGTGGGTCACCTATGGAAAGATCACATAACTAATTGCCTCAAACCCTGAGGCTATTCAAAAATAGACACTGTAGCTGTAGAAAGAAAACTTTCTTCCGAAATCTCCTTTGTTTAAAGGCTGGTAAACCTGGGTGGGTTCTAGTAGTGTGTCATAAGAGTGAGTTAGATGTAGCTGTGAAATATATTCAGTAAATTAGCTTCGTAAGGCTAAGTCGCCTGGCTTGTTGTGATAAGAATGCATGGCATCAAGTTGTAGACCTGCATGCTCCTTCTCCCCTACGCAGTTCATTTGCACAAACAGAAAAGGTTGGAAGCTTCTCCATTCTGGTTCTGTAGCATACGTCTTCTGCTTTATCCAATAGTGGCTTGTACAAATCACAGTTAATTAATAAACCAAGGTATTGAATTGGCATATGACCATGGCTTAATATCCGGGCTTGTTAATTAACTATGGTTTGTACAAACTACAGTTTTCTCTATTTGAATGAAGGAGGAAACTGTGGTTTACTGCAAACCGCAAACAGATTTCTGTGAAGCATCCCTGGTCCAAGTCAAACAATTAGCTCAACTAGTTTAGTGATTTTTTTTTTTTTTTCAGATGGGGTGTCTCTCAGCCCTACTGTGAAATGCTTGGAATTGAATCTAGTCTAGAGCATTCTGCATCAAAAGCGTGTGCTCTGCAATTGAGCAGTGGCCTCTTTCACTCCCTTCCCTCGTGCGGGGAGGCAAGAAAGGGGATGTGGAGCACGTGAGCCTGCGGCTTGTGCCTGCTCACACACATGCAGCAGCAAGGTGAGAGATTTAAGTAAAGGAGATCTGAGCATAAGCAGCCGGACGGATCAGAATGGTAACGATGGTTACTTTGTGGCCTGCAGAGCAGCTGCAGTCAGCAAAGTGATGGCTTTTTTCAGAGCAACCTGTGGTAACAAAATGAGCATGTAAGCTTTTAAATTACGTACGTAGAACTCTAGCAGAAGAAAGAATGTGGCTGTGTTGATTAGCAGAGTGTTTTCACTTAGAAATTGTGTGTTCTCCATGTGATAGGTGGGTATGCCTAAAACAATGGTCTGGGTTCATATTCTGGCAGTGAAGGAGCAGTGTAATCCATGATTACCTTGCTGTAGATCAGAGGTGCCCAAACCCGGGCCCTGGGGCCACTTGTGGCCCTCAAGGTCTCTCAATGTGGCCCTCAGGGAGCCCCCAGTCTCCAACGAGCCTCTGGCTCTCCGGAGATTTGTTGGAGCCCACAATGGCCTGATTCAGCTGCTCTCAGCGTGAAGGCGACTGCTTGACCTCTCGGGTGAGCTGTGGGATGAGGGCTCCCTCCTAATTTGGTTGGCAACCTTCAGTCTCGAAAGACTATGGTATAAGCCTACAGCACCTGGTATTCCCAGGCGGTCTCCCATCCAAGTACTGACCAGGCCTGACCCTGCTTAGCTTCCAAGATCAGACGAGATTGGGCATGTGCACTGCTTGCTGTTTCACGTCTGTGATGCAGTAGCGGCAGCAAAGGAAAGGCCAACCTTGCGTTGTGCAAAGCCTTTTATAGGCCTTGAGCTATTGCAAGACCCTCATTCATTCATATAAGTTCATCTTTAATATATTCATTTATGTAAACTTATATAAATTTATTCAAATTTTAAATGTAAATTAATTCTTTTTTCTTTTTCCCATGGCCCCTGACACAGTGTCAGAGAGACAATGTGGCCCTTCTGCCAAAAACTTTGGACACCCCTGCTTTAGATCATGAAGTGTGTAAATACTTTGGTCCTTCAAGGTGATTCTTGGGCTGTAATTGTTCTGGTAGAGCTGGAGGAATTGATATTTTGCTTGGACGTGTTTGCATTTCTTAATTTTCCCCATGTCGTCTTTAAAGTGGCACAGTGGTAGGAATGGGTGGGGGGGGGGGTGAAAGCAAGATTATTATAGTGGAAAGTTCTTGATCGTAAATGGTACAAAGACCAAAATGGTGCTCAGAGAATTAAATCTACAGTTAATGCTATAGGGAAAGGTTTGGGTGTTTCCTCCCTTCCCTGCTTTGCCTTTTTAATCAGAGCAGCTGGACAAGTGTGCATATAGACATGTGGGAGTTGTTGCCATTAGGACTGTGTAGTGCAGGAGCTTAATACTGGGTAAAACAAAAATATTTCTCTTTTGGATACCAGCTGCATATCATAGGGACAAGTTGTATACTTATTGAAGTTTGCAGGTGTTTACAAAAGATGAATTGCAGTGTAGAACTACACAGTGTGCACTAAACAGTTGCACACTTAGAAAATATAACCAGTGAGGGAATTTGTTCCATGCAGAAAGATTCTTTGGAAGTATGTGTCTGAATATTTCAAGCTTAATGTGATGGGTCTTTTGCTGTAAATATGCAAACATACTCACAAGTGGTTCCTTCAATCTGAGTGGGACTTGCCATGTCTCTTTAGGATTGTACCTCCTGGGTGATCCTTTGGACTATGCAGCAGGTAGCCAGAAGTGAAATATTGCTCCGCTGAGTTCTTGCTATGCCCAAATGTCCAACCTGGACGTATACTGTGCTGTGTCAGTATACTATAATGAGAGGCAGTGCAGAACTTTATGGGTTGGGTGAGGAGCCCACGTGGGATGGAGCAAAGCTATGTGTAGGGCCTAGACACAGGAGGGCCTGTGCTGTAGTTGCAGGAAGGAACTGGGCAGGCAGGGTGGGGAACCAAGAAGGTCACTGGAATTAGAGTGTCAACAGGGAAGCTTTCCAGTTGTGGCTTCTGCTGTCACTGTGGCGTTGTGACCTGGCCTGCACAAAGTGCTCTTCAGCATTTGCTGGTGGATAAAACCAACCTGTATCAAGCACCAGCAAGCCTCCCTTCCCACAATAACATTTTTGTTTGGTTTTACTGTCTGCGCTGTGAAGCAAATCATTCATTCAAAATTACAATCTTGGATTCTCCATCAAAAGCAAGCAATGTGCTCTTTTTTCCTAGGTCTATATTTTTATGCATCTGGCTATTAAATGAGAATTCTCAAGCAGAATCTAGTTTTAATGACTTGACAGTGGATTCAGGTAACTGAATACCAGTTTTTTGGTTTCAGAAACCTTTTGGCACTGGGACCCACTTTTTAAAATGATACTCTATTGGGTATCATTACCAGACTTTAAAAAAATGCTCCAACCTTTACCTCTGTGTATACATGCTTGCAAAGTGTAGGAGATCTTTGCAGGGCAGTTCTGATTTCTGAAAAACCTCAGGGCTTGAGGCAATTATCTGATCCTTCCATCACCTGTGTTTTTATTGGAGGTTCTGCTCAGCTGCTGGGTGACCCAACAAAACAAAAATCAGACCATGAACCACCAGTGGGTCTCAACCCATAGTTTGGGAACCATTGATATGTTTATTTTAGTGCCATAACCAATAAATTTGGATGGATGCCAAGAACTATTATTATTTTATTAATTTGTACCCCGCCTTTTTGCCCAACGGGCACACAAGGTGGCTAACAAACAATTTAAAAATACAACATGAAAAACAGTTAAAAACAATTTACAATGATTAAAAAGCTAAAAACAAAACAAACCCCGTGGATTTTCATATAAAAAGCAAGAACACCAGCCAGCCTGTCAACAATTAAAAGCTTTTTGAAATAAAAAGGTCTTCAGTCCACGCCGAAACATTAGCAACGAGGGAGCAGTTCTCAGTTCTAAGGGGAGGGTATTCCACAGTTTGGGGGCCACCACTGAGAAGGCCCTCTTCCTGGCCGCCACCCCTCTCACATCTCTTAGTGGTGGCACAGTCAAAAGGGCCCCCCCAGAAGATCTAAGAGCACGGGCCGGATTGTAGGGAAGGAGGCGGTCCCTCAAATATGAGGGAAGGTTAATATGACCCCATGCAGTGAGGAACTCACTTGTGCAGTTTTCCATTCTTTTCCTTATCAAAAAGTTTGGTGTAATGCATAGAGTTTTGGCTGTGGACCTGAGGAACTGAAGCTCAGATCCCTACCAGCCGAATGCTCTCTGAGTGATTTTGGGCATGTCAACTCAGGGTGTAGTTCTCTCTCTTACTTCCTGTTGAGAGGCTTTAATGTCACCCTGAGCTCCTGTTTCTTGCCCATTCCTGTCTGCCTGACTCTCATTAACTGTCTATCCAGCCACTCCCACCAATGCACTATATTAAATCTAGTAATATACTAAGCCTTGTACTAAACCCTACGTTTAGTAGTATACTAATATACTAAATCCTAGCCATATGTCCTCCAAACAACCAGCACCCACATGGCAGGCTCTTTCTGGGATTTTCCTGAGTAGTTCAGAGTAGTGTGGAACAGTGGTCATACCTCTGATGTGTTAGGATTATGTGTTGGTGGTTAAAACTGCTGGAATTAAATTAGGAAGACTTTGGATCACGCCCATAAAATGAGTGGGTGACATTCTTCCAGTCATTCTTAACCCTAGGATGGTTGTGATGACAAGGGAGAAAACATGACATATGCCATCTTGATCTCTTTGGAGGAAGGGAAAGGTCGTCGTCATCAATTATTATTGTAAGGTTCAACAACGACAAAAGTTCAAACTGGTTTATATTGCAAAAGGAATAAGATGATTCCTTGTCCCAAAGGGGCACACAATCTTAAAAAAAAGAGAAATATTGGCAAACAACTGCATGGATAAACATTATGCTAGAATGAGTAAAGAGAATAATGGAGAAATTGCTCTTTTCCTGCTGTTGCTGAATTATTATAAAAATATTTGTATATCACTTTTAAACACTTTCCACAAAGCAGTCAGCATTGCTAAATAAATAAAAAGTGTTTCCTGTCTCCAAATGGCCTGATAGTCTGTAAACAATGTAAACAAGACACCAACAAATAGCCGCTGAGAGAAGATGCTTTGTTGATGTGTCTAGGAATGCAGGTGGAACCTCGGTATCCGCTGATTTGGTATCCACTGATTTGACTAACCATTCATACACTCATGGAGGTCCATTTTTAAATGCCTTGTAACAAGGGGGGGAAAGCATCAAAATCCAATTTCCTGCCTTTGCTCTGTTAAATAATTATAATTTCATTCCGTTAGATTCCATTATTCACCCCACCTAGTGGCTGAATGATGTATAGTGTCTATACCAATGCATTCTGGGGCAAAAATGGGGCAAAAATTTTAGATTGCGTTCCTAAATACACTTTAGAGTAAATCCTATTGAGCTAGGTGGGACTTGCTATTCTCTATGCCAGGGGTCTCCAAACCCCGGCCCGGGGGCCAGATGTGGCCCACAGCAAGCCTCTTTCTGGCCCGCGGCCTACCTCTTGTCCCCTGAAAGCCTCTGGCCCACTCAACTGAACACAACGAGAACCGTGCTCTGATTGTGTCTGGAGGGTGTTCTGAGGGCCAGAGGGATTGAATGAATGAACCCATTCATTCATTTATTCACTCATCTAAGTTCCAGCTCTAATTTATATAAATTTTATATTTAAATCTTTTTTCTGGTCCTCAACACTGTGCCAGGTATTTGATGTGGCCCTCTGGCCAAAAAAATTTGGAGACCCCTGCTCTATGCAGTACAGCTAATCTATTTAAATTAATGCCATTAAATATTTGCATTGGCTCCTAATACCTGATTATAAATGGCAAAGCACACTGTCTCCAAGGAACATTTCAGTTCAGAGTGGGTCTGGTGCAGAACCAGTTCTGGGTGGATTGTGCTGGTCAGTTGTGTTAACTGCTCGTATGTAGAAGAGTGCAGATGAAACTGAGGGTCCCACAAACTGTTGCCAGGTTTCTTACATAATGCTGCTGTCCTTTGGCAGTGCTCATCTGTATTTCCCACTATGTGTTGATAAAAGAATAATAGCAGTTGATTTAAAGGTTCTAGTTCACACGTAATGGTTGTTTTGAATAAGCCAACATTCTGGAGCCTTTAATGAGGTTGCTTGCGTAGAACAGTGCTAAAAAGACAGTGGCTGCTTTCTCCTATCCCTGATGCGTGAACTCGTGCAATAATATTACGCATATTGTTCAAGTGTGAAAACTCAAAAGCGGGCATTACTTTGGGAAATGGATTTGCTACAGCTTCTGTGATGGAAAATCAACAAGACAAGGGGGTGGAGCAAGCAGTTGAACTGAATAAAGAGTAGGACAAAAAAAGCAATGAATCTAAACTGTGGAGGATCCAGGCTACCATCCTTCTTTTTCCTTGGATGTACTTATATCTCTAGCTAGCACATTGATACTACTCAGTGAGTGGTGATTGTAGTCTTTATAAGCAATTAAATAGGACTGTGTAGTAGGTTTGTTTGCAAAATACACAATTCTCTTTACTCTGAAAACAGGAGGTAACTGCCCTGTGCTGATAACAGTGCTAGAGATCTTGAGGGCATGAAAGAAAGAAAATCATAACTGGTTTAAATAGCCCTAACACACCTGCAATTGAAACTTGAATGTCCAAGAAGGACTTCTGGACTTTGCTGAGTCTAGATCTCTCACTTCTGAAATGGAGTCTTTGTAGGGTTGAGCATTAGGAGGAACTCTTGGGTAGATGTTATCCAGAACTGGTCAATTAGTGACTGGTCAATCAACTGACTGGTCAGTCCAAAACTGGTCAATTTTAGTTGTTTAAGTGCTAGAATTTCATCTCTTGACATTTATATTTGTCTCAGTTCTATAGGCATTCTCCTTGAGAGAGAGAGAAAAAAAAATTGATCCAGGCACAGATAATTGTGCTACATCTTCCAAAATGAAGACATGCACACAGAGTATATTTCATTTTTCTTCAACATCGCTATTCTCCTTTGTTAGCTAATGGTCCAGCCACCACCCTTTCTGGTATCCTAGTTCTAAGGTAGCTAAATAAAATTTTAGTGTTGGTCTTAATCTTTTTAGCAATACATTTTCTCAAATTCTTTTTCCCCTTGTCTTATCAACCTATGTTTGTTTTGCCAGAGCTTGTGCTCTTTTTTTTGGTCCTCATTTTCTGAAGAAAGCCTTCTTGCCTTCTGTACCTTCTTTGACTCTGCTCATAAATCATGGTGACACCTCCTGGACCTTCGTACCTTTCCAAGTCTATGGTATGCCCTGTGTTGAATCATTTATCATTTGTAGTTTTGAATCATTTTGTAGTTTGAATCATTTGTAGTTTTGAAGCACTGTGGAGAGAGTGGACCCCTATGACTTTCACCTAATTTCATTTTTAGAAGTTTCCCTTCTTGAATTAAAAGTGGTATGTTGGACAACATTCTGCTCAGAGTATGTTGAGCTGGCAGCATTATGTTTACTTTCTCATTCAGTTTAGCAATGCTTATCTTGCACTAAGTGCTTGGTATCATGCAAGATTAAGTCCAGGGTTACCTCCAGCTCTCTGGCTGGTTCATTGGGGGGTATATAGACATTTTATCGATCACAACCTAAACATTCACTTACGTCCGAATCTAATCCTGCAACATTTGCACTGATAAAGTTGTACCGTGGAAGCATGCACTGCATCCTATGGGGGGAAGAGGTGATCAAGAGGCCTCTTCAATGAAATTTTATTTCCTTACATCCAGGTAAGCCCTCTGTTGACCTATGGGTCTTGGATCTACAAGTCTGAGTGGATTCAAGGGGGTGTTGCAAGGCCAGGCGGGGGAAAAGATATTGGCGATGCCATTACCACTGATGCCAGTCCCAACACACCTCCTGATGGCCTCAACCCCTATCCCTTGTGCCAACTTGCTGTGCTGCCAGAGTGTTGGTTCTGGTGGCACAGATGGGGGCGACAGGATTGGGCAGTTTCCTAGTCAATATGAGGGTAACTGACATTATTGCATCATTTTTGGATGTCTCTAATTTCTTTTTCCATTTCAAGATCTCTCAGCATTTTGGTCAGAGGGAGGAATTACTGTAGTGTTAGTACAAAATTACTCTTCAGTAATTTTATTCTTTGGATGTCTTGCCTGAAGTATCATTTAGTACAGTGGTTCTCACACATTTAGCACTGGGCCCACTTTTTAGAATAAGAATCTGTCAGGACCCACCGGAAGTGATGTCATGAACAGAAGTGACATCATCAAGCAGGAAATTTTTTAACAGTCTTAGGGTGCAATCCTAACCCACTTTCCAGCACTGGCGTAGCGGTGCCAGTGGGACGTGTGCTGCATCCTGCAGTTGGGTGGCACTCACAGAGGCCTCCTCAAAGTAAGGGAATGTTTGTTCCCTTACCTCAGAACTGCATTGCCCTTATGTCAGTGCTGGAAAATAGGTTAGGATTGTGGCCTTAGGCTGCAATTCTCTCCACACTTACCCAGTGACTATCATTGTTAAAAGAATATACATAGTAGCTTGTTAAAAGTAAAGGTCTGTAACATTTCCCCAGTCACATACCATGGTAGCATCAAGTCTAATGCATTAAAAATAAAATATTGAAATGAATGGGGACCCACCTGAAGTTGGCTTGCGACCCATCTAGTGGGTCGTAACCCACAGTTTGAGAAACACTGGTTTAGTGCATATGTTTCAAAGCTAGTGCATTCTCAGGAGTGAATGTACTCTGCACAGGTATTTGAATACTCAGAATTAAGCACTGGGGAATTTTCAGGAATTCTTTGTTTTGCAGATTTATAGACTGCCTTTCCATAGATAACAAAATCTGGTGCCCAGGTTTTGGTATCATTTTTTTTTAAAGTAAGCTTCTAGTTCTTATGAAATCACTAAGTGGGTAGTCTCTGTCCTGCTACAAGCTCGTAAGCCCTGGGATTAGTTTCCCTGCGCTAGCAAATGTGTTGCGTTGAACAGTCTGTGGAACAGTCTGCCTTAGAAAGTGGAACAGTCTGCCTTAGAAAGTGGAACAGTCTGCCTTGGAAAGTGGTTGATCTTCCAGTGTTGGAGGTCTTTAAGCAGAGTTTGGCTAACCATTTAACAGGGATGTTGTTGTGGATTGCACTGGCAGGAGGCTGAATCTGCAGGACCCTTCCAACTCTGTGGTTCTATAAATCAAGGATAGGGAGATGAGAGTGGCTGCTCTCTAATTTCTTTGTCTCATTTACGCTTGAAGCAGAAAACCTGCTGTCTGGGATATGTGGGCCATCCTCATAGTACTTATTTAAGGTTGTGGTGGACAGTTCTGTAGGGATTCTCAAAACTGCTTCTCATGCATTCAGAAGGTATTCTTAAGCTTTCCTTGTACAAGCCTGTTAATTGTTTTACTTGCGCTTACCCTGAACACCTATGGGACTATAACTATACATTGTAGTGTGTGGCTAACCAACCTGTGCAATTCGTCTGACTAGCTTACAGCGCTAAGCTGCACTTGGGCATGCGCAAGTACCTTGCGCCGGCCCAGGAGGGTCACAAACATGCTGTAAAGCACATTTGTGCCTCCTCACAAGCAAGCTGCGCCAGCACATGGAGGTGCACTGGCACATGGAGGCTGAATCTAGCTGGGCCAATGCAAGGCTGTGGGGTGGGCGGGAGAAGGCGGGAGGGAGGCGTTCCTGGATGGGGAGAGGGTGGGTGGGAGGCCGGGCAGTTATGCTGAATCCCAACCTGAATCCTGGGGAGTTCAGAGCAGCTTGAAGCCGCTCCGCTCTCCTCTGACTTGTGCCACCTCAGGAGTTGGCGCGGGTCCAAGGAGTCTCATAGGGCCAGGGCGCCTTACCCAGGGGTAAGGAAAAAAGTTTCCTCTTGCCTCTGCCTGAGCTGATTCTGGCTCCTGTCCTGTGCTAGATACAGCGCAAGCCTCTTGGCTTGCCTGTTCCAGCACAGGTTAGGATTGTGCCCTTAATTACCCAATTACCTTCATAATCCTAATAGTTAGTTCTCCTTGATTTGAAGACGTACTATGTCAGTTCCGGAAGCTTGGCTTTCTCCAGTGCGGAAAGTGAACTTCTTGGTATAATTTGTTGCTATTGTTCTCCCAACAGCTTGTACAATGAAGAGAGAAATTTGCTCCGCATCCAAGCAAAAGAAAGACGGAATCAAGAAGCTCACCAGGAGAGAGAGACATTTCCTGCAAACGTTCCCCTTTTTGGAGAACCTTACAAGGTATGAAAATAAGATCTCATTGCACTGCAGGCTGAAAGTCACTGCAGGGACTCTTGCACTGCAGATTGAGCCTGCACTTGTCCTGTTAGCTTGAATTAACACTTGGAAGAGCATTTTCTCTTCTCTCCAGGGTGGTAGCTGTTACAGGGCCCTGTTCTACTGGCAAATACTCTTGGCTCCTTCTGGCAAGGAATAAACCTGCCCCTCCTTTCCAATGTCCTGGTCATGGATACAAAAGCAATGAGATGATTTCTAAATACAGCAATACCTTGACTTTCATCCACTTGACTTTCATTGCTTTGCTCTTTCAACCAATTTCAATTATAACCACATTTCAGATTTTGTCCAAATGCTTTCCTCTTTCTTCCTGCTTCATTCAACCTTCCAGGACTAGTTGATGTTCTTATGTTTATTTTATTAACATTTTTTTGCCAGCCAAAATAAATTTGCAAGCTAATAAGGTTATGCTTTGACATTCTTTCATCCATGCTGTGGTGCCTAGCCAGACAAAAATGCAATGTATTGTTGTACATGAGTGCTCAGTTTTGATTTTTAATTACACGTTTTATTAAAATTATGTACACACCTTCAGTGTATTGAATTGTTTATATTGATATCCCTTCTTGCCTGTCTTGTCTATACCAATACAAAATATCTGTTTATGGCTGTGATTCTGTCATATCTGGGTAGCAGAATCTGTCAGAGGCAGACAAATTAGCCAGAGTTAGCTAGTGTATCATCTCTCTGGGTTCATAGCTGAACTGTAAAAAAAATAAAATATTTGATTATTAGTTTGTTTTCCATTTCAGATTAACAAGGCAGATGAACTGTCCAACCGAATTCAGAGAATGTTTGGCAGTTATGAAGAGATGAAGGCGCTCATCGCCACCAAGGCCCATCAGAATTTCATAGGGATCCCTGTCATGTCTCTGATTCCTCAACACAAGCCAGATCGCCCGCTCTTTCCTGAAAAGACCAGCAACGTGTTACCCCCCTCATTCCAGAATATCAACCATCACCACAAGCCTTTGGGACCCCTTACTTCAGGTGCTCCTTCTGCAGGCAACACTGTCTATTACCAGAAAGCTCACTCAAGGACAGAACCAGCCTCACAAAGTGGTGGGTTGTCTAGCAACCGTAGGCCATGTCAAGAGCAGAGCGGTAAGACTCAAGAAGTTCAAAGCAGTAGATGCCCAAAGAAAAGCGAAAGATGCATTGAAGAAGACATTGCCAATGAACTTCAGGCCTCCCTTTTGGAACTTTCTCCCTTGTTGTCCACATTGTCTTCCCCTGTTGCACCCTTGTCACCTCTACATTCCAACCAACGTGTTAATTCCAGGTCTCACAGCAGCAACAGCAAAAACCACAGGCAGAAGAGCTCCCCTGTTCGTGAGCTAGTGGCTGGAACAGGAGATAAAACCCTGGACAGCTTGAATGCTCCTGTGGCTGCCCAGCCTTCCTCTCAGACATTTCCCCCATCCTTATCCTCAAAACCCAGTGCAATACAGCAAAAACCGACTGCTTATGTGAGACCAATGGATGGTCAAGATCAGGCACCAGATGAGTCTCCAGAGCTCAAGCCACTGTCTGAGGAATACCACGAACAATCCTATGAGAAAATAGTGGATTTAAAGCCAAATCCTAAGACCAAGTTGTCCAAATTGAAAATACCTGCTGAACCAATTGAGGTTGGTCAATTGTCATGCTTGATGTTAGTTCCATTTAGCTGTGGTGCTCAAAAAGTGACCTTTTTTCCTTGCTTGTTAGCATTTTGTTGAGGGCTTTCCATTCTAACTACTAGAGTAATCTATATATATATATATATATATATATATATATATATATATATATATATAGTGGAGTATTATATTTAGTGGAGCCTCCTTAATCTGTGGGTTTGGCACCCATGGATTTAAGTCAGTGTGGGTGCAGACACTGCATCTTGAGGGCTTCAAGCAGTGGCGTAGCTAAGGGGGTACAGGGGGTAGCAGTTGCACTGGGCATAAAGCTTTAGGGGGGCAACAAGCTGAGCTTGACACTAGTGATCAAAATTGTGAAAATATTGGTTTCTATGAATAATACCATCATGTTACATATCATTGGAAAGGTAATTTTATGCTGAATGCAATGAAACAAACTGCATTGAAATATCTGTATTCTATCAAACATTATGGCCTATTAACCGTAAAATGAAAACACAACTGCCTTATGGAACAAAAAGTGGGTTTTCTTAACTCAAAACTGACCTATGAAACTGATTGTCCTGAGAGGCAATAACATGTTTTTACGTTTTTTTGCATGTGGCAATTACATGTTATCATGATACAGCATGAAACCAATAAGGTGTTAATATGAGTCAGCTCTCATTTCCATATATCATAATACAATTATCCCTGCTAACTGGGTAAAAAGGCACTTTTTTCAAGTGATGCCCCTCTTCTATTTAGCAAGGGGAGAATAACCATCGCTCTTCACCCCTGCGCAGTGTCTCTGACCGATAAGGGGCATACTCTTTATTTATTTACTTAATGAAATTTGATTTTGTCTGGGGGGGGGGGCTACAAATCTTCTCTGACCCCAGGTAGCAGGTAGATGACTTAGCTATGCCACTGACTGAGGGGAGGCAGCAGAGCAAGTGGATGCCAAGCTGCTGGGGAAGGAGGTGAGTTCCATCCAATTTTCACTTTTTCAAAAGCCCAGGTGTGATGCCACTTCCTGTTGTGACATCACTTCCGGCTCAACATTTTGAATTTGGCACCGGGCTACACGACCATTAGCTATGCCACTGGCTTCAAGGATCTCACGCATGTGACCAAAAGTGTCTTTTAGTCACATGCTGGTTGCGTCCAGGAGGTGTTCTAAGGTGTGGTGTGGCTGCGTGTGGCCTCCCCACACCTCAGAAGGCCTTCCAGAGGTATCTGGGAGGCACTTCTGGTCACTCCTATGAGTGACCCTGACCAGGGATTTTATTATCTGTGGAAATTGATGTCCTTGGGAATGGATCCCCTGCGAATACCAAGGGCCCACTGTAATACGGGTTGTGTTCCAGAACCCCCCACAGTTACCTGAAACCACGGATACTGGGGACACTCCATCCCTGTCCTCTGGAGGTGAGGGGAGCTGTGCCCACCTCACCTCCGGAGGGTCCTCTGAGCCCTGCAGAGACCGCGTGCATCCACTCGTGACCTTTGTGGGCCTCAGAATGGCTGTTGGAGCAAAAAAAGCCTCTTCCAGTTTTGCCAAAAAAAAAAAAGAGTTGCATTTTTATGCCTTTAAAAAGCATTAAGAGGGCTGGGGAAGTCCTGGAGGATGATGCTTGTGCCCGAGACTGATTGGGATTGTGAAATAAATGTTGAGATTTTGCCTCTCCAGTCTTCTCAATAGCCACAAACAAAAGCATCCCCCCCTTCCTCCCCAGTGTTCTCCCCTGACATCATTTCTCCATCAAATGATGCTTGGTTAATTGAATGTTTGAGGCTTGTGTGTCCCTGCAGCTGTGAATTAATTGTTGATAGCTTCTGTTCATGGCAACACTGACAAGTTGAGCCTTTCCTTTTGAACAGAGAAATCAGCTTTACTATAGAGTCAATTAATCCACAGCAGATGACTATGTTGTGACTCATTCTGTACTAATGCTAAATCTATACAAGTCTTCTTGCTGTTCCAAATTTTGTCATCTCTATCATTGTGTTGATGGAACTGTGGGACTCTTAATTTAAAAAAAGAAGAAGCATGAATTGATTCTTTGTTTGCAAGGTATGGACATATGATTTCATTACAAATGTTTTAATATACATGACCCCCCCCTCCCAATATGGGCGCTTATTATGTAACCCTTATTTAGAACTGGCAATGCACTCTGCCTTATTCTAAGTTTATTAAGTTAGCCAAGTTAAGTCAGAAGGTTTCAAGTCTGTTTTGGCCCAGTGTACCTTTGTGATGTCAAATGATTCAAACATGCAAATAAGGAGAGAATGCAGAGAGAACTAATTTATTGGTTGTTGATGTCACAACAAAGGTATAGTTTAGCATTTGGGAAGACTTTTTTTAAGGTGAAAGGTCACAGGTTCCTCAAACATAGGCCGTGGATCAAAAGGACGACATGCAGCACTGTGTAAAAACTGTTGATTCATAACCTTTGTGTGTGCTTTCACAATAGTCCAGTGGCAGAATGTTGCTGTTTTTTCAGATAGAAGTTTGAGGCATAGAGAATAGGTAGGTGGCTTGCCCATGGCTGCATAGATGGCCCATAGTTGAGCTGGGGGCTCAACCCCAGTTCCATTTGTGTGCACTGATGTGCATGCTGAGGGGACAGTTTTCCAGCTGGTGAATATTTATACATTACTAATTTTCAAAAATATCTAACCTACCCCTTTCAAATGATTCAGGGCAGCTTGCAACTTAAAATTACAACTTTACAAAAAAGCAAAATATGTATTAAAAAGAGCCAGAGCAACAGCAAAACAAAAATCAAACTCCAGCAGCAGGCTGAGCAGATGGACAAAATCCTGTTGGAAAAGGTGCCTCTTCACCTGTCTCTGGTAATGGAGAGGCCTACTGCATCTCTTCAAGCAGGCTGTTCCACTGGGTTGGGGTCACCACAGATTGGCCCCTTAATGGGTCATCATCACCAACTGCACTTCCAAGGACAGCAGAACTTATAAGAAGGTCCCTCTGAAAGATCTGACAGGGCAGGCAGATCCATGAGGCAGGAGACAGTCCGCAAGAAAATCTGGTCCTAAGCCGTGTAGAACTTAAAAAGCCATAACCAGAACCTCCAGTCACACCTGGGAATATCCTGGCAACCAGTGAAAATTTGTCAGTGGCTGTGTTATACAGTCCTGTGCAGCTGTGTTTTGTTCTACCTGAAGTTTCTGGAGAGTCTTCATAGGCAGCCCCAGGTAAAGTGTTTTGCAGTAATCTAAACATGAGGCAAAGTCTGAGTAGAATTGGAATGGGCTTGGCTGGTACACCATGTTGAGCACTCTGGGTCAGTTATGACAGAATTAGGGTCGAGTACAGGACCATTTGCAAGCTGCACACCTGATCCTTTGCAGGGAGTGGGTGTGCAACTCTGTCAGAGCCAAGCTGACAGACCAACATTGCCCCAGCAGGTCTCATCACCAGGAGAACCTGTCTTGTCTGAATTTAATTTCAGCTCGTTTGGCCGCATTCAGCAGAACTAACAGGAATGTGCTCCCCTTAAGTTCCCAATGTAGGTTATTGCTAGGGCAATGGAAATTGCCCTCCTTGCACATTTGGCAACCTCCCTCTGGCTACTTGCCAGCCAGATTGGGCAAGCGTGCAAGTAGATGACCCCGTATGTCCTAAGATTCTGTCTGCATTCTTTGGTTGCACAGTATCAAGTATTCGTAGTTAAGTGAGGTGGGGAAGCTACTTATGTAGAGAGGTGTATGAGTGAAAGAGAGAGAGAGATTTAAATCATTTCTTGTGAAAGAACATGAGTGTTCATATTGTATTAAACATAGATACTGCATTCCTTACTTATCAAATTGGCCCTCATAATTCTGTAGCAAATAATCTTTAGCTAAAGACTTCGGCTTATCGCCATGTTTAGTTTTTCTGA
Source organism: Tiliqua scincoides (assembly GCF_035046505.1). NCBI lineage: Eukaryota > Metazoa > Chordata > Lepidosauria > Squamata > Scincidae > Tiliqua > Tiliqua scincoides. The sequence goes on from NC_089826.1 coordinate 12,497,130, forward strand.
AGGACCTTTTTTTTGGTAATTCCTTTCTTTGTTATGGCTGACTTCGGCACCAGCAATTGGAAACCTTACTGTGAGCAGACAGCATTGCAGTCATTGATAGTCAGCTGAGTAAATGGCGTTTTCAATCAGAGCAGTGGTTCCCAAGCTCTCTGGGAGTGTGGGAATGGGGGTAAGTGCTTCTGGGGAAGGGACAAAGGCAGCTTTGAGATCGCCACGATCACGCGGCTGCTCAGGGTTAGGGTTTTGTGTTTTTTTTTAAACATACCTGGTGTTTCTGTGGCTCTCCAAAGGGTCCAGGGAGCTGCAACCCCCCTGCTGGCCTTCCCACAACTCCAAAAAATGCTTTAAAAACTGCATTAAAAAACCTTCAAAAAACCACCCACTTCAGTTTTTTTTGTTGCAAAATTGCAAAAAACCCCACAAAAACCACCCACTTCTGGTTTTTGTTTGCTTTTACTTTAGAGGTACGGGGAGGCTTGCAGAGGAAACACGGGCTCCCCATTAAAAAAAATCCTTCCCCTTGGCAGCAGCATGATCATGGTGATTGCGTCACTGTTGCCTCACTCTTTAAGGGGGCAGAGCTTCCCTGGCTGGGGTGTCGCAGCACCCCAGTTTGGGGACCTCTGAATCAGGGTGATTTAAATTGGTGATTTAAATTATAGAAAAGAGACCAAATTAAGTTTCTCATTTTGCAAATCTTGTGTTTCCTGAGCAAGGGTGCATTCTGATTAGTTGTTAGAACAATAATAAAAATATTGTGCAAATTCAGCCAGAGTCAAATGGGATCCCTTGTGGTTGTGCCTTCCTGCTAACCTTTCTCTTGTGCTTGGTTTCTCTCTCTTCTCCTGTTCATTTCTTCATCTTTATTCAGTCTTTTCTTCTCATGTTTTTTCCCCCCTGATAGTCTATGACAGGGGTGCCCAAACCCCGGCCCTGGGGCCACTTACAGCCCTTGAGGCCTCTCAGTGCGGCCCTCAGGGAGTCCCCAGTCTCCAATGAGCCTCTGGCCCTCCGGAGATTTGTTGCAGCCCGCACTAGCCCGACGCAACTGCTCTCAGCCTGAGGGCGACTATTTGACCTCTAGTATGAGCTGTGGGATGAGAGCTCCCTCTACTACTTGCTGTTTCACATCTGTGATGCAGCAGCAAAGGAAAGGCCAGCCTTGCTTTGTGCAAGGCCTTTTATAGGCCTTGAGCTATTGCAAGACCTTCATTCATTTATATAAGTTCATCTTTAATATATTCATTTATGTAAACTTATGTAAACTTATTCAAATTTTAAATGTAAATTAATTCTTTTTTTTCCCTGGCCCCTGACACAGTGTCAGGGAGATGATGTGGCCCTCCTGCCAAAACCTTTGGACACCCCTGGTATATGATCTTAAGATGTCTTTTTCTCAACTGCATGGTCTTGGGTGAGGGAAAGGGGACTGGGTGAGTTTGTGAGGTGAGTTGTCTGTTTGGTGCTGTGTGTTTTAAAATAAAGCCAATAAAGATCTTAGCTTTATTACTGAATGCTTTGCTTCCATAATTTCCATAAAGGAAATGTCTCCATTAGTTTGCAACTAAATACTACTGAAAAGGATAATCTAAAACCTCTAGTCATAGGCAACTATGTGCCTCTAGAATTACACAGTTATCTTTAGTTAATGAGGTGGGAGGAAGTTTATGAAATTAAAAGCTTTGTGTGTGCTGCTTGATTTTTAAAACATTGATTTTTATCCTCATCTGGGAGTGAAGTTGAGCCTTTTTTTCCCCCCTCAAAAGTGAGCTTGCAGACTAAATATATGTATATATGATAAATGTGACTTGGAGAGACAACAGTGGCAGAATAGCAGTTGTGGTTTGTGTGGTGATTTATGGTTTTACAAGCCAAAGTAATTCCCTCATTGCTTGGGGTTCCTGGCTCTTTCTGGATGTAACTATTCAGGGGACACCCACGTGCATTATTCACAGGACATTTAGTGTGTTCAACCTCCAGAAATTCCAAATGGTTTTAAAAGTATGTGATGTGTATTATATAAATATCTTGTCTGCAGCATGGACAAAGTATTCATACAAAACCTTCACGGAGGGGGGAACCCAAGCAGTGCAATGGTGGCTTCTTAACTTCAGTTATCACTTTGGCTCTTTCAACTGGTTTTGTCCTTTGGAACCTTAAAGACTGTCAGATTTATTGCAGCATAAGCTTTCACTGGGGTTTTTTTTTCTGCACATGTCTGCAGCGACTAGAATACTTTACATAGTGTACATATGAGTTGGTCTCTGTATTGTATTTTCCACGGGGATTGGTCATGTGCTTTGTTCTGCCTTGGGCTTATTGTTGAGTGTGCCCCCCCACCCCCGGAGGCAAGGTTAGGGTTTCTTGTTTTGATTAAAGAGACAGGTGAATTAAGGGGTTGGTAAGGAGGCTGACTCCATCTGTGACAAGTGCCAGTTCTCAGCCCCTCTGCTCAGGCCCCAATCCCTACCTGATTCAAATGGACTGTCATTGACTGACTGAAATGCCACTCCTGATGTGGTGAGGCCAGTGCAAATCGTATGAAACTCATTAGGAAAGCTGCCATGAGGATGCTGATTTCTATGGCATGCATAACTTCTGAATTGGCTTTATGATAGGTGTCTAGTGAAATAGATATAAAGGATATTTTCCTGTTACGAAATGATTATTAATTTTACTGAATTGCTACCCCACTTTATCTCCCTGAAAGGCATTCAGAGCAGCTTGGAATATAGAATCAAAACATTCTGCAAGACAATCACATTTGAACAAACCCACCCACTGCTCATCACCGCTCCCGATCATACAATTTAGTTTACAGCTGCTCCAGCTGACCACATTGCCCAAATGCAGATACAGGTATAACCTAATTATCCATGGATTTTTCACTGGCAGTTTTATCTCAATGCAATGAGAAGGGCTCTTTAAAGGAAAAAAGTTATTTAACAATAGCCTCTTTAATGCGAGAGAGGGCAGCCCACTGACAATCCATCAGTAATTCTCTCTCCAGGCAGAATAGCTTCAATCCAAGGCAGGTGACCCCTCCCTTCCCCCTGAAGATGTGAAAGAATGCTAAATGGCAGTGATTATAACCTCCTCCATTCTTTCCTGCAACTCCTGGTGAAGGGAGGGATCACTGCCACAGAGTGAGGCCTTTCTTAGTGCCTGGAGAGAGACTGATAGCTTGATGCATTACAAAGGTCAGCAAGGCTGTTTTTAAATCACTGAGCAAAGGGACATTGTTTTTTAAATGGATTTTCTTTAATGCGATTTTTACCATCCACATGAGTTCTGGGAACAGAACCCTGGAGAACAATGAGACTCAACCTGTAGAGTGAGAAGACATTTTTGGTTGCAATTGATGGAGACCATTTGGAAGTTTAACCAATTTAAGTTCATTACCAGTTCTTAGGTGAGAAAAAAATATAAAGTGACATTTTGCTAATGAGGTTGAGCCTCATTATTCATGTGGGTTCCATTCAAAGCACTCAGGTGGATGGCAAAAAACGCACTATAGCAAATCAATTTAAAAAACAAAGTTTCTTTGCTCCAGTAATTTAAAAACAGCCTTGCTGACGTTTGTGATGTAAGACAATCCATCAAGGCAATTCATAATGTCAGAGTCATTATGAAGACAATCCATCAATCAGTTGTCTGCTTCACTCAGCCCCTCCCTTTACCAGTACAAAGTGATCACCTTTCTTTCCTGTGCTGGGGGGGAAGGGAGGGGTTGCCTGGAGAGAGAAGGATTGATGGATTGTCATCCAGCTGCCCTCTCTCTCTCATTAATGAGGTTATTGTTAAAGGACTGTTCAGTTTTTTAAACTGATTGTAAAGGGATGCATTTTTCCCCTTCTTCAGGGATCAGCACATTCCTTCTCATTTGCAGTGGCCATCCGTGTTGAGTCAAATCTGTGTATAAAAAATCTGTGTATAAATAGGCTGGACCTATAGATATGGGGATCAAATTTTTCAACTTATGTGTATTCAAGCCTGCAGTAGAGATGTAAAACATATTTACTGCCACCTGTTTACAGCTTAGGAAGTAGGAAGTCAGTTAAAGGAAGTCACAGTTAAAGGAATTAACTGTGATGGTGACTTAGAATGAGACCATCACCTGTGAGGGAGTGGTCCCCAGACTTTTTAGACTGGCAGCTCACTTGACCGGATCATGCTGATCAGAACTATTCCTAGGCATGATAGTAAATATAGCTCAGATAAGTCCTTTTTAAAACAAAATTGAAGATGCTCTTGATTTGCTATTTTGTTTTTTTTATAGTGTTATTGGTAGTCTGATGCTCTCAGACAAGGAGAGAAGCTTTTCTGTTGAGTTGTAATCTTTTTATTAAAGACATTATTTTAAAAGTGGAACATCTGGAAAGCCTGGATAGAACAAGAACGTTTGTGTTTTTTAAGGCTGTTTTTCCTTGGCCCATTACTTTTGTTGGTTGATGTAGCAATAGGTTAGAATTCCTAATGAGAAGCTGTTGATCATTCCTTTCATTAGTGGAATTTTCACTGAAATGAAAGAAGAATCATTAGCAAGAACCAGCAGGAAAAAGCTTGAGCAATACGCAGGAGCAGATGAAGGGCAAACACTTGCAGCAAGGCAGGGATATAGCAAGCAGTGAAGCCAGTGAGAAGTGAGGGAATTTAGCGGTATGCATGCTAATGAGCTAAAAGCAATGCCCAGAAATATAGCAGCATCCAGTTCCTGTGAACTTCTAAAGTGAGACCAGATATGCAGCTCAGCAGCTCTGATCTGACACTAACTGGTATCCTTTCCTGCAACCCCAGTGTCAGGGTTTACTTTTCTCTTTAAAGTTTTGTGTGGAATCGCTTAAGAAGTGTGTTGGGAGAGAGGCTCAGTATAATCCTGAGAAGATCTAAATATGAGCATATGAAGCTGTGCCAGTATTGAGAGAGTCCAAGGGTCTCCAAACCCCAGCCCAGAGGCCAAATCCGGCTCTCCACAGCAGTGTTTCTCCAATTTTTTTAAGCCCGGGACCCACATTTTAGAATGATAACACAAGCCTACAAAATTGAGGGTCAGAAAAGTTTTTCCCAGACTTTGTGGTGGTTTGTTATGAATTTGGGATGCTGATTCCAAAAGTGGCATCTGTTTTGCCCTATCACACCTAGTTTTGGAGATATAGTATAGCCTCTTTAGTGAATGGTTCAAGCAGCTTCCTCATGAGCAGTCATTTTCAACCACTGTGCCGCGGCACACTAGTGTGCCACGAGTGGTCCACAAGTGTGACACAGGAATTTGGGGGAAGATCATTTATTAGTAAGGCCAATGGGGATGTGAGCCCCCCACTGGCAGCATAGTATGCCTTGTCAGTTGTCAAAAACCTGAAGGTGTGCCTTGACAATTTTAGTGCCTTGTCAGTTTGCCACGAGAAGAAAAAGATTGAAAATCACTGCTCATGAGGAAGCCATGGTGTAGGCTTCCTCAAGAGGAAGCTGCTTGAACCATTCACTAAAGAGGCTATGCTGTGTCTCCAAAACCAGACGTGATAGTGCAAAATGGATGCCATTTTTGAAATCCGCACCCCAAATATACCTAGGAATTGGTGTAACGTTTAAGGAAGCAAAGTGTGTGTTGGCCTGTGTAATCTGTCGGGACCCACTGGAAGTGATGTAATGGCTAGAAGTGAAATCATCAAGCAGGAAAAATTTTTAACAATCCTAGGCTGCAATCCTATTAAGACTTGCCCAAGAGTAAGCCCCATTGATTACATTGTACATTGCAACCTGTTAAAAGCACAGATCTCCTCAAATGCAGTCACATACCATGTTGGCATCTAATATACTAAAAATGACCCACCTGAAATTAGCTCGTGAGCCATCTAGTGGGTCCTGACCCAATTGCAGAAACTGGGTCCAGAAGATTTTATCCAGCCCCTGAGGTTTCCCAGTCTCATTAGCCCCAGTCTCTTTAGCGCTAGTTTATAGGGCTAAAAATAACTCAAAAGATGCAATTTCGGGTATATACCACATTCAGTGGCTGAATGAGATACATGCTGATGCTGAGACACCTGGAATATAATGTATAACAAACATTTAAAGTAGAGTAGAAAGTGAGCCAAAAAATGTTTAAGAATGTTGTAGTTTGCTTGATGCTTTTTCAAAACCCATTCACCCCTCTTCCTGTGCAAGTCAATTTTACCCTCTGCTCTCCTCCTCCTTCCACCCCACCCACTTTTAATAATAATAACAACAACTAGGTATTTATATACCACCTTTCTGGTCATCAGATTACTCCTCTGACTTTATTCAAGGCGGTTTACATAGGCAGGCGTTTCTAAATCCCTCAAGGGGATTTTTACAATCATAGAGGTTCTCTCTTTCAAGAACCAACAACATTTCAGAATGGATCTTCCTGGTTTGGTCTCACTTCTGGCCTCCAGTTCTCCCACGCAGGCTGGCAAGCAGCTCCATCTCTCACATGGAGGGCAGCCAAGACGCTTCTTGCTCACACCAAGAGCAGGTGGAATCACTCAGCTTGGCTTGTCAGCTGCTTCAAGGTCTCACCATTCTCAGCTGATCAGGGAGCCGCCGGTGTCCTCAAACTGGCGACATTCTGATGTTATCTTGGGGCTGACAGAGGCTCTACCCTCTAGACCAGACCTCCTGCCCAGACCAGACCTCCTGCCCTTATTGTATTGAATCATGAGTTCTCAATGTATTATCTATTTTCTGGCCCTCAACACTGTATCAGATATACTATGCAACCCTTTTGCCAAGAAGTTTGGAGTCCCCTGAGTTAGACCATTGGACCATATATTCCAGTATTGTCTGCGCAGGCTGGTCATGGCTCCCCAGGACTTTAGATGGGATCTTCTCAGCTCTACTGGAGATGCTAGGGTTTAAACTTGGGACTTTTCTGTCATGAAGCACACTCTTACCATGCCACCTACAATAACCTCCTCCCAATACCTTCCCTTCTGAATACCTTCCCAGAGTTTCAAATAGTTCCTGAAATGCAGTGGGCAGGAGTGATACACATGTCTGCTTTAATGACCAAGGGTAGAATCCTGCTGGACTGGTGGATACAAAGCAGCAGCTCTCCAAATGTGCTCTTTTTTTTTTTTTTTGCCAACTCAACCATCCTGCACCTCTGTACTGTTTAGCCATAGTGCTTTCAGAGTGCTTAAATCCTTCCCCCCCCCCCAAAAAAACTTTGAATTTCAATACCACCTTGAATTCTTTGTAACAGGTGTAGCCTTGGTGGGTATTGCACTGCTGTGTTCTTGCTTAGGCCGATGTTGCGTGTCTGTGATGCATGCAGAGAATGTACTATGACAGCTGATGGCACAAGGAGCTGGTGCAGCTTGCAGTAGTTTCAGTGCCAGATGCTGCTATATATTTTTCTACACCATTGCATTCCCAGACGTGGTTCACATGAACAATAAATGGCTGCTTGTGCAAACCACCCACAAGTTCATACCATGTTTGTGGTACCTTAAGCTAATATGTTTCTTTTCATGGTACCTCAGGACTTGCTTTGTAAACTTTGAGCATATAGGTGATTCTTGGTCTTGGCTACCTGGTGGAAAAATTAGTTTAGAATAAGCATTTTCTCCCTGTTAAGTATATTCTTTTGGCAGGCTTTTACTGCCGCAATATACATTGGCCCTAGCCCAGAAATAAAGCTGTTCATACCTAAGACCATAAATGTAAATTGTCTGAAGCAGGACTTTCTCTTTAGGCCAGTGGGTTCCGCCTTATTTATTAAGACTATTAACCCTAACTTTTCATGGCAGTCAGTCCATCACCAGCTACTAGCTATGATGGTCGTGTGCCACTTCTGTCAGCCTCTGAATACCAGTTTTAGCAGAGCAATGGCAGGAGAGATGCCTTTCTCTCCTACTTGTGCACTTCATAAAGTTGGTAGGCCACTGTGGGTGAGAGTATGCAGAACTAGATGGACCCCTTTGGCCTGACCCAGCAGGACTTTCTTTTTCTTTCTTATTGGGGGTGGGCAAACAGCAGTTCAATCCCAGTCCCTTAAAGTGACCTGTTAGGTCATTGCCATAAATGCCCCTTCTTTTGCCTCCCCATTCACTGTTGTTTGTCAGCTAAGGGCTAACCCTAACCTAACCCCTTAGGTCAGTACTTTCCAGCACTGGTATAGCAGGGCCAGTGGGACATGTGCTGCATCCTGCAGTTGGGTGTCACTCATGGAGCCCTGCTCAAAGTAAAGGAATGTTTGTTCCCTTACTTCAGAGCTGCATTGCCCTTATGTCAGTGCTGGAAAGTGCTGACATAAGGGGTTAGGATTGCGCCCTAAGGCATTTTTCGTCAGGCCAGATTTATTTCAATTTCCTCCAATTCTAGGCAGATTTCTAGGGGAGGGGGTTGTGACTCACTCTGCTTTGCATGCAAATGATCCCAGGTTCAATGCTTGGCGTCTCCAGGTAAGGCAGAAAAAAAACCTCCCTGCAGTCTTGAAGACCTACTGTCAGTTGATGCTGAGCTAGATGGTCCAAAGGTCTGACTCTGTATTAAGCAGATTTCATATGTTCGAAATTGAATGCATATTAGATGCTGTGTGTGTGTGTGTGTGTGTGTGCGTGTGCGTGTGCACAAGTATAGATATATGCTTATCAAAGAGCTATAGAGTTAAAAGAATTCCTCAGTTGAGTTACGTGTTATAAATTGTGCAAGTACTGAATATGGCAACAGATCAAAGCAGAACATCTTCCGTGACGAAGCATAAAATATAGAGATACCATGAGGCTTGTATAAAAATGCTAAACTCCGGCTGTCACTGACTTTAAAAATTATATAAGGAGGGCTTGTAAATAGCATTGATTTTTCACTCTTTCTTGTGTGGTGTGCACACATGCAGGCCTCACAATGATTTTTTTTTTTTAGACATAGTTTTCTGTTCCAGTGGAAATCATTGACTTAAAAAGAATTGAGTATAGTATCGTAAATGAAAACAAGATAGTAAAGTGTTTATTGTAGTTGGTGATATGTTTGCCTAGCTGATTTATTTATCTGGAATAGTAATATTGAAGTTGAAAGTGTGGAGTAGGAAAGATCTAACCTTTCAAGCAATCTAAACCCAAAGAGTGTGGGTTTTAAATGCATAAACAGAGGGAAAGAAGGCTGCTTCGCTGTAGGTGCTTTTGTAGGCGATTCCCGCTGGACCCCATGGGGCTTGCTTTTCCCTCCTTGTTCTTCCTCTGGGTGCAGCTGGAGCTTCTTTTGTGTTGTGTGTGTTTTTAAACTGGAAATAAAATATTAACACTACCAGCCATTAGGGAAGACCAGATGAAGCATCTTAACCGGCTTGTTTTTCCTCTGTTTTTATTTGGGGGGGGGGAAAGAAATACTCCACACAGTCCTTTGCACAAGTCAAACCTGCCAAAGGGACAGATGTTGCCAATTTCAAACGTACAAGGAGCAGTGGAGAAGGGGGGGGACACACGGCAAATATTGCTAAGCAACCGTGTACTTGAGGGAGCGTTTTTTAGGAGAGGAGCCAAGGGAGTTATGCCTGGGAGCGCTTGCTGGCTTTTCGCATGGCTCAGTGCAAGGGAAGAGATTAAAAAGTTATTTTCTGTTAGGGCTACCACTCCAGCCGCCAGCATAAAAGACGCCTAACCTTTATTGACACTGATTACAGCTGACAAGGGGATGTACGCAAACAGGAAACCTCTCTTGCCATGTAGGAAGGCATTAAGACATGTTCACAGAGGTAAGTGCTCTCCCCGCCACGTGAATTGGCCGTAGCAGATCAGGATATTTACTTGACGGGAGAGATGGGGCTGGGTGGGGGGAATGAGACAGGTTGCTGAGCAGTGGAAAGGAGTTGGGAGGCCCTGACCAGATGTCGTCTTTTCTGTGCTGTCTATAAATAGCCAATGGAAGAACTTCTTATTTAAAGGGCGGTCTTGCTTAAGCAAACAGGTACCAGATGAACTCCCTGCAAATGTGGGTGGTAAACAAGGACACGTTCAGTGGCCCATTAGAGCAGTGCCCCCCCCTTTGCAAAGAGTGTTATTGATAATTGACACACCGTAGCATATTCCTTTAGCATCAATACTGTTGGATTCCATTGAACCTTTTCTGGCAGCTGCAGGAAAGTCTACAAGCTTTTGACTTGGTTGTGGCGGAAGATGCAATACTTGCTAGGTGGGGCAACATTGTAATTTTTTTTTCCTATTCACACCATGGAATACTTAAAAAACAAACAAACACAAAACACTACAGGCTTCCTTGAAGCAACGTAAAATGCTCTGAAATCAAATTACCTGCCAAGTTTGTACTTTAAACTCTGCATCAAGATTTTTGCCCTTTTAGTTAACAGAGAGAGAAAGTCACAGAGTAAGGCTAAACATGTTTTTTTTTTTTTTTTTGTATTTACCCACATCATAAATCCAATATGGAAAAACTATATTAATTTCCTAGTGGCTGTGTGCTCCTGAAATATTCTTCATGTGCTTCTCTTGTCTGAAAGACTGTACCCACTGTGAGATAAACAGAAAGACAGAGACAGCTAGTATTAGCCTGCAAGTTATTCTTATTTTAGGTTGGATTTTTTTGAATTCCATAGCCAAATAAATGAAAAAAAAAATGTTTAGAAGCAGGTTGGTGATGTACTGATGTATTTGACCTCAGTAATTTAAACACCGTAATTTTGATTTAGTAGTCAAAACCAAACTATTTTCCAGTTGGCAAGGCCTACACAAGTGCTTCTCCACGCCCACCATGTAGACCCTGTTCACTTGTTATGTTCCAGGGATAAGTCTCACTCTGGCAAAGCACCTCTTGGATTGCTCCCCCCCCTCCCATTGCTCGCTACCCCCTTACTCCATGTAGGAGTTGATGAGTAAACTGGGCCTTAATATAATAATAATAATAATATACAGTATTTATATACCGCCTTTCTTGGTCTTTATTCAAGACTTTATTCAAGGCGGTTTACACAGGCAGGCTTATTAAATCCACGCAGGGATTTTTACAAATTGAAAGAAGGTTCTCTCTTTCAAGAACCACCACATTCAAGATGTTACACTCTGATCTGGTTTAACATTCTGGCCTCCATCCTCCCACGCTCCGAGCAGATGGAACAGCTCAGCTGCAGCTTGCCAGCTGCTTCAAGGTCGCACGGTGCCGGTGGCCTCGAACTGGCGACCTTGTGGATGTTAATCTTCAGGCAAATGGAGGCTCTACCCTCTAGACCAGACCTCCTGCCCTTGCCACATCTTGTTGATTGTGGGATCTCCCTTGTACCAGATCACACCCTCCTTTTGTCAAGCCAAGAATGGACCAAAAGAGAAAGCTTATGCCCTTTTTACTGTTTTTGTCTGCAGAAATATTAAGTCAACAGGCTTTTGTTGCTTCTGGAATGGGGGATTTCATTCCTGCCTGAAGGATACTTTTCTGCTGGAAAACATCAATATTAGCATCTTTGTAACTGCATCACTCCCATGGTATCCCCACTCTAATTGTGCTAGCATAGGACAAAACACCATTGCTATTTTTGTATTGTTGGAAGCTGAGACTGTGTGCACAGTTTATCATATATGTTATTTATTTCATTTGTGACCTGCACTTGCTCCAGTACATATAGAAAGTGTGTGTTGGAATGAGTAAACTTTGACATTTTTCTTGGGCTGATTTCATTACCGACTAGATCTGTGGTTTTCAATCTATGTTCTGGTGACGCAGTGGTTCCACAAAAACTTAATAGGGATTTGTCACTGAGAAGATTAGTAATGCTGAACAAACTTCCTTAATGGCTTGTGCACCTTACTGATCTTTTGCTGTGGCATGCAGTCACAGGGGACTGTTGAGTGTGTTTGCAGGGATGCTTTTGGAATTTACAGAGTTGAAACCCACTAGATGTAGCCAAGTGTCCTGTGTGATAACTGAGTGTTCACTGTAGAACTCTGTCCCAGAATCCTTTGTGTTTCATGGCAAGTCTGTGCCCTAGCAGGCAGTTGATATGAAAAAGGGTTTCCTCAAAGTAGACAGCTTGAGAATTTCTGTACTAGACAAACAACTTTTGAAGTTACCTGGTTAATAGACTAATTAATCAAAATTAATTCTGTGTTTGCTTAAACTCTAATTAGTGCCAACTTATAACTTTTTGACTCTTTGGGGATAGCATTACAGTATCAATATTCAGTCTTCACATGGCAAATTTATCTGTGCCACGAGTTTTTCTAGCTCTGCTTCATTTTCCCCATGTTTTGGACTGACTACAGTACCGGAAAAATAAAATGCTGGTTTATGAATTCTTACATTATTTCCTGTCCTTAAGCCTTTTTTTGCCTTCTACTGGCAGTTAAATATAATGCATACAAGCTTTTTTGTAAATGCACCTCCATCTTTCCCCACTCCCACCATATACCAAATTTGTTCAGGCATACCTTATGATTAACGAAGTATATTTTAAAGTCATTTATTGGGAAGCTGGTGGGGTGCAAAAGGAATGTTTTCTGAATCTTCTTGATTGCATTTGTAATATTGTTGTGAAAACTGAAGTGCTCCTTATAACTTCTAGCTGAATTTTAGTTTATTCTGTTAGTTTTGTTCAGTCAGGTGTATCCAAAGTTTTTTTTATGCATTTTTTTCCTTTTTCAAAGTCCTTTTGAACATATATTGAATAAATGCAGCACTATGCCAATTTTAAAAGGTGCTGGTGAAATAAATTTCTGGCTTGTCTTATATGAGGTATAGAAAAAGCACTCCCAATAGTTATTGGGTGATAACTGTGATTTCACTCTTGTCTTTTGTTGAAGATGGCAACAATAACAAATGCAGGACTTTCTTCTTCATAATAATGAAAGGTTAAGGTATACACTTAGTAGTAGTAGTAACTTTATTGTCATTGTGCTACAGCACAACTAAATTTATGCACCTTTAAGATACACACACACACACACACACACACACACACACACACACACGCACACACACACACGCACGCACACACTGTATACAATGTATAGTATACAATGTATACTGTACAATATATACACTTGGGGAAAACATTGGCTCAATGGCTAACCTGCCCCAACCCTCCTTATTTGGGGGGGGGGGCAGAATTTGCTCCTCTCCTTTATGAGAATTTGCTCATAAAGCATAAAGTAGTATTGCATTATGACAAGTATTAGTTAGTCATCCATTTCTTTCATAGAATCCGATGCGAACTCACAGAGTAAACCAAACCGGTTCTGCTGGTTAAGGTGTGTGTTTGAGGAAATCCAGATTTGGATCCTCATTTAAGCCTCAAGCTCACTGGGTAAACCTGGGCCAGTCTTTATCTCTTGGTTTAACCTACCTGCAGTGTGGTTGTGATGATAAATGGGGGAATACCATGTATGCCACTGTAAGCTCCTTGCAAGAAGGGTGGAATGTAATACAGAATACATTCCATTCATCTTCTTGTACTGTTTATCTGCACAGTTTGTCTGCATTGTCTTTCTTGGTCATGGTAGCATGTGGTGACACAGATGAAGTTCAGGACCTCCTTTTAAAATTTTGCTTGCTTATGTTTGATATTGCAATTTTAATGTATAAGAAAGGAAAACAAATTCAGTATTAAGTTCTACCCTTTCTCTTTATGGGCTTATTTCAACAACTCATGATGAGTAAAGCTCAAATAAATTAAGAATAAAATCAAACACTTAATACCTGTGGGCAAAAAGTAGTAAACCTTGGCTTGGTGTGTTGCCTTCTGGTCAGAAGGCACACCTTATGATTCAATGGAAAACTAGTCTTGGCTGGCTCAAGCTTTCATAACATACCTCGCCAATTCCACCGAGGCCTAGTCTTGGTCCCACAGTGTGCGTACCTTCTGTCTGGAAGGCTGGCAGGGGGAAGTGTTTTGCCTGCATGACAAGACTGCTGTGGGTTCTTTGCTTTACCATTTACGCCTGGCTTTTTCCCATTACAGAGCTGTAAGTTATTTTTGTTTCCAAGGGCCATTGTTAATATTGATACCTTGCTTCCTGTTAGGGAAGAAAAACAAAAGCAGCATGGATTTATTGACCCCCTGCTAACTGTGCCAAGAGGCACCTTATAAATTGGCATCCTCTTCTATTGTTGGGTGGGGGGAAGAGACCAGCTGTCCCTTTTCACCCCAGCATGGTGTCTTTTTCCCATGGCTGTTGCTGGGGTCTCTTTTGCATCTTTTTTAGACTGTGTATTCTGGCCAGTCAGCACCAATTTCTTGCCTCATCTTCTGTAGCATGTTCTTTAACACTGTTTCAGACAGCGCTTGGCTTTCAGAGAAGGGATCCCCTGAGATGCTGGAGGTATTACTGTACTGCTGCTTTCTTTTTATATACTTACTGCAATATTGCTATCCTAGCTTCCTTATTAAAGGACTGACGAGGCAGTTAACAGCAAACAAAATTGCAATGAGGCAAAAGGTATTATTAAAGCATAGACACAATTTTAGAAAAACATAAACCCTAAAAAATAACCACCTACAATAATCACTTGGCACCTGAATGTAGATAAATTGCCCTAGAAGTTCCATAATCTGATTGCTGTCACAAAGAAAGCTTTGGCCAATATAGCCATCTTCTCAGCCAGTCCAGGAGCACGAAGCAGAGCCTCTGAAGAGGGCTTGAAAGGTCCAATAGACCTCTGGAGAAGAAGCAGGAGATCCTTAAGATACTTTGGTTCTGATGCCTGATTTACCAACTGATGCTAGTAAAAAGCACCCTTGCTCACTGTTAGTACCATGAACTTGCACTGGATCCAAGAACACACCCAAATTATGTGCCTGAATTTTAAGGAGTGAGTGTTTGGACAGAGTCCAAAACAGGGAAAACACCCCTCTGTTAGCTCAACCATGTATTCTAAGCCACAGATTTTCCTATTGCCTGGATTAAAAGCTTTGATTTGTTTGTTTCCATGCAGCCCATCACTCAACTTTAGGTCTTTCACTGTTTCCTCAGGATTAGGCACAGAGAGAGAGAGAGAGATGTCATCTGTATACTGATGGCATTGTATCCTGAATCTCTAGGCAACCACACCTCACAGATCACATGCCAAGGAACAGCAGTCCCCCAAACATTACCTTCTGTGACCTCATGAAAGACTGCAGTCTAAAAAGAACAATGCCTCTCAATCCCATTGCAAAATTCTGTATCCTCAGAATCTTCTTTTAAAGAAAGAGAGTTTTTCTAATCCAGTAGGCCAGGCTCCTCCAAATCTAACCTGGGGGATGGAACTAGCATTTGGGGACAGCCTTCCACTCCTTGAGCAGAGCTTACTGTTCCACCTCTGTGCAGCTCATCTGCCAAGTAGATCTGGACACTCGGATGCTCTGAGCAGTCACATCTCCCCAGACATTCTATTGTACAACCTTCCGGGATGCTGGGCAACAGACCCAGATGCCCAGAGTGTCCCAGTGCCCAGATCTACTTGGCAGACAAGCCACACAGAGGCGGAACATTGACTGCATCTTTAGTACACAGCAGTTACAAGTTTGGCGACCACTGCTGCAGGCTGAAAATGCAGGTTTGAAATGTAGGTGGTGAAATTTCCTCCTAGAAATACCCCCCCCCTTTTTTTACCCTGAACAAATGGTCTTTTCATTGCCTAATGACCACACAGGCCTAACAGCAAGCCTAGGGTTCCAAATGTGGCATGAAGGTCTTGTTTTTTCTAACTTTGGTGAATCTGATTTATTCTTTAGAATACAAATCTCATCTTCTGCCTTTGATGCAGCTAGCAGTAAGCCACTGGAGTGGTTTCTGTGTGATCTTTTCTGATCTCGGAAGCTAAGCTGGGTCAGGCCTGGTTAGTACTTGGATGGGAGACTGCCTGGGAATACTGGGTGCTGTAGGCTTCTACCATAGTCTTTCGAGACTGGAGGTTGCCAACCAGTAATTTTATATTCTGCCTAGTTTATTTAATACATTTCTACCCCATGCTTCCTCCACTCACATGGATGCCCAAGGCAGCTTACATAAAAAACAGGAATATAAAATAATTACTTGCAAACCACCGTAGACATCTAAAAATACAGTGTGGTGGCAGCAGCAAGCTGAAACTAAGATCAAAAAGCTGACCAATATCTTTTTGTTAACTGTTGAATTGCCCAAGAGAGTTCTTATTTGTTACAATATTTATTTCCCACCTTTTCCCATTTTGGCTAACAAAAAAAAGTGGACACCCATTTTGGCTAACAAAAAAAGTAGTAAATAAAAATAAAACTACACTTAAAATTATCCTATCAAGGAACTGCAGATAGTAAAACAATATATAGATATAAAAACAATGGAAGAACATAGCATTGGTAAAACACCAAATATCTTTAAAGTGGAGACCCTTATACATCGGTAAAGCCGTCCCCACATGTGGACGTAGCTTACTGTTCCACCTGAGGGCCTCTCTTCGGCACAACAGATCTCCCCTGACCTTCAGGTCAGCCAGCTGTGCACACCTGTGTATGCCAGGAAACTAGCTGGGGCAAAAGACCTCAGAAATGACTGGTGAAGTACTAAGGTTTGGGACAAATTGCGGCGCAAATGGGAAGCTCCCGTGGGGAATAGTAAGGAATAGTAATCACCATTCATGCGGGGTTGGGATTAGGCAGGGTGTTGGATGTGCCGGAGTCTGGAGAGCCTGGCTTTAAAGTATCACAATGGTAGAGTCACTGGTTGGAATCCTGAGAGCTGTTCAGCTGGACCCACTGGGTTAAAAGTGGTGAGTGAGATTTGAGTTTTGGCGCAGTTAGTATTGGGCTTTTAGTTTCGCTTTCATCATGTAGGAACAAATCTTTGCAAAGGCCTGGTCACCACTTTTTGTTTTTGAAAATGGAAAGGTTTGGATCTTTTTTGTGTGCTCAAAGATGTGTGCACTCAGTGGGATTTTTGACTCTAAACAATGAACGACAATGCCATATTCTGAATTCCTTTTGAAACATGGATGACTGCTATTTGAGCAGTGGGTGTCCATCATCATTCTGGGCACTCAGGAGTAGCTGCACAGTTCTTTGAATCCTAGACTCTTTGAGCTTCACATTCAGAAAAATGTGTAGCATGTGTTTGGGTCCTTCCAGGGGAAAGGTCCTACATTATGGATCATTAAGCTCATGTCAGTGGACTGTGATGTTTTGCAGGAGGGTAGGCAGCATCTGGAACTTGGTGAGAAAGTCTGGGATCATCAGTTATTAAAGGAAGTTACATTTAGTTATTTATGAGAATCTTATGAGGTTATTTTGCTGAAAGCACCTCCATCCATCATGTGTACAAATGATATCAGGGTGGCTCTCGTTAACAGTGGGGTTCCATTCTGGAACCCTTGCAGATACTGAAATCCGTGGATTTTTGAATCCACGCTTTCCTATCCACTGTTTCATATTTTGAAAGAAGGAGATCTGGCACACTGTGGGCAGTATATTACAGCTATTTTTTCTGTTGGTGAGACATGGATTACCAAAATGTCTGTCCTGGCATTACAAAAAATATTGCATTCAACGAGCTTGGCAAGTTGGTCACTCTTGATAAAAGCCTGCAGGTTTTTGTGGTGTGCTTCGCATTATGATTAGTTTTCCTTGTAGTTAACACCATTCTTGTTAACTGAGAACTAGAAAAGAATAGAGAAGCTATACAGTTATGCTTCAGCAGTTGCCAAAACCTGTGGTTAATTAAATCTATGGATTTTGGCCCTTCAGACCTTCTGGTTGTATCCAGAGGGCAGGGAAGGCCATGTGCGGACTCCCCAACTCTCAGATGGGCTTCTAGGGCCTCCAGAAGGCTGAAAATCATCACTTCCAATGATTTAGTGCTTGTTGAGTAATATGTGCATTTTAAGTAACTTTAATTATACTTAACAAATCAACCATTTTAAAGTATCATTAAAAATAGCAAGTGAAACCTTTTCCAATACGTCTAAATGTTTCAGAACTTTTGCTATAGTACTGAAGTATTTCAACCTAGTGAAAAAATAATCAGGAATTTAAATTGCCTTCAAACTCATGTTTCAAGTCCTAGTTAAGTTGGAACCTCGGTTAGTGTTAGCCATGGTTAATAGCATTACCACCTTAACGCTTAACTGTAGTTGATGGTGGGAACAGCTAGGTTGGGAAACACTGTGCACCACTAGGCATTGTATTCTAGAAATAATCAACCATTATGTCTGCAATAGCCCTTAATATTATATCCTTCCCATACCCCAATCTAGAACTATGTATATATTACTTTTTCATTCCTTTCCATATAAGTCATTTGACCTTGCTTTGTGCTCATGGATCTTCTTTCCTCTTCACTGAAGTGAATGGGGGGGAGCCCTTCTGGACAGGAAAACCACACATTGTTTGCACACTGAATGCCCTATTCCAGCCTTCTGGCCCATTCTAAGATCACAGCAGGGAGCAAACTGCAAGCAGTCCTTGTATGCTGGCTGAATGCTGGCTAAGCTTCACCCCCTCTCTTTACAGCGTGGGCCTCCCAAGCCTCACATGATGTGAGAGGTGATCCACACACGACAGGCACAACTAGATCAAGCGTTTTTTTAAAATTATTTTGAAGTTGTTTCTGTTTGTATAACGTACTTAAAAGGGAAACAGGTGTTTTTTTTATGAACATTGTAGGCTAGTGTTTTCCACAGTAATGGGGAAGGGGGATCAATAGAATTTTGTTTGGGACACAGGTCTGGAAGTAGCTACTACCCTTTTGTTTCTTGTACTTGTATAATACTCCATTGTTTGGGGGGGGGGGGTAAGATTCTATTCCTAGCTAGCTGTGCTCGGATGTTTTGTGTAAAAGAGAAAATGTAATAGTTACATCTGCACCAACCCAAACCCTGATTAACACTATTCTAGTTTTCCTGCTTAATTGGAGTTTGAAACCAGAAGTGGGTTTGCAAATCCTAATCAAGAGAGAGAGCCATTTGTGCTTAAAGTATTGGGAAGGATGGGTGGGAAATCGAATTAAACAAAAGAAACCTGCTCAGATTTTAATCCTATTTTGAGAACATGGGGCAAGTTGTAACCTATTGAAAACCAAAAGTATGTTATAAGAAACTGCTGAAAATAGAACAGAGCAGCGAGAAGACACAAGTCTTTGAAATCTTCATGATACTTAAAATCCCAACTGTCCCATCTTCTCCCATCTGGGTGTCAGTTTAAGTTCAACTGGTAAAGCCAGATTGGAGAACTCTGAATCATAAGTGGAAATACCCAAAGCTTTGTACCTGGCAAGCTTTCAGAAGAGTGGAATTTGTGCAAATGTAGCTCTGAAAATGTCACTAGGTGGTGTCTTGTTAGCTGTTGGAAAGCAGGACTTGGGTATCTTTAAATAATTGGGTTTGGATTTCTAAAACATTTAAGATGTGTTTCTGTAAACATTTCATTGAGGAAAAATATTCATTGCAGGCATATATTTCAGCATAAGCTTCTGTTGACTAAGTCCACCAAATGCTTGAAGTGTCATAATCTGTTGGCAGAAATCTATGGGCAATATATTTGTTAGCTTTTTAAGGTGCTACGAGGTGTGGTTTTTCAACAGACTAATAACACATCCTAAACACTTGTACTCAGAAGTAAGTTCCTCTGAACTCAATGGGACCTGTTGTCTACTGAGTGTTTAGAATTGTAGCTTTACTTGCTAGTTATGTAAGTTGCAAATACCTGTATGTGTTTTATGGTTTTCTGCTGCAAACTCTTTTTAAAAAGTGTTTCAGTGCTCTGAAATTGTGTAGTCTGACTCAACAGGCTCTGGAACAAGTGGAATGTTGCAGATTTGAGATCTCTGCATGTTTGCATACTGAGTGCACTGGGATAGGGGGGGTGAAATGTCTTGGGTGCAATTTAGAAAGTTGTCTCCTTGGAATTTGCAATTCTGAAAGCCTAGAGAAAAATGAAAAATTTGGGGAATACTTAAAACTCAGACAGCATGGTCTGGGAGGCAGCTGAATATTGTGAAAATTTCCTTGTATTGGGCCTCTGAAATCCTTGCTTTAAAATCTAGAAATAATAATAAACTTTATTTATACCCCGCCCTTCTCCCCAAAGGGACCCAGGGCAGCTTACAGCAGGTTAAAAACAGATTAAAACATAATAGTAAAAAACAGATAAAAACATTAACATATTAACAAATATCATAAAAACAGTAATCAGATAAAAAATCAGGTAAAAGGAGCATAGAGCAGCAGATTATAGGAATCAGGCCTGTAAAAAATACTAAGAGATGTAGAAAAGATGTTAAAAAGGACATGAACTCAGAAGACTTGTTTAAACAGAAGGGTCTTCAGGCCTCACCGAAAGGTCTCAAGAGAGGGAGCCATTCGTAAGTCAAAGGGGAAGGGAGTTCCATAACGTTGGTGCCACTACTGAGAAGGCTCTATTTCTTGCCGCCGCCCCCGTAGCTCCCTAGGCGGCAGCACTTGTAAAAAGGCCTTCTCTGATGACCTAAGAGGACGGGCCGGAATGTACGGAAGTAGGCGGTCCCTAAGATACCCTGGCCCAGAGCAGTAAAGGGCTGCTGTAGAAAGTGACATCATTAATCAAATGATGGCCAGAAGTAGGCACTTGGTTCTAAGATAGAAACTCATTAGCTGCAATTGACAGAAGAGAGAATGTGCAAATCTTGTTCGTATTTTCAGGCTATGAAAGAGCCCAGTTATCAAGCTGGGAGAACCCAATTATAACAGGGGCTGGAAAAATTGCTTCCGGGGGGCCGCATTCAACCCGTGGGCCTTATGTTTGACACCACTGGTCTTAACAGATTTATTTTATCATAAATGTTTGGACTAGAGCCCCCTTCTTCAGATGCAAATTATCCAGGTGATGAAAGCCAACTAACATGTTCATGTCTTGGGAGTTTTGTATAGCCAAGAATAGTGGAACCGTTCTTAAACTGAAAATACTGTGAGTTTTCAGAAATCACATAGGAAGGCAATCAGCTGCTTTCTGCACTCTTTTATCAGAGTACATACTGTATTCCTCCTGCTTGCCCCAGTGGGAGAAAGGTGGGATAAAAATGTAAATACATGCATACATTGATACATTGATGGTCCATCCTCACTGGCAATCTTTCCAATCTGGCCCACACTCGCTCCATGTTTTTTGGTCTAGTGTGACTGTTGTCCAGTGCAGCAGTCCCTGTTGTTCAAATGACCTGGAAAAGGTATCTGACCAGCAAGCAGCGGGTCAGCCAAGGGTTACATTAAAATGTAAATAAAACCTGTAAATGAGGCCTGCACATAGGTAAAGCTAAATAATCTATCTCTGGTCAGAACAGAATGTAAAATCTCAAGAAGAATGTTTGGTTTCCTCCAAGCACCCATGCTTGAATCATACAATGCAGCCATTGTTATAAAGCATTTTCATGTAAAATAGGAGCCACTGAAGAGGGCATCCAGTGTCATTCGAAGAAAGGAAGACTAGAAGTCCTTGGAAATCTTTTTTTTTTTATTCCAGCCTGCTACAAGGGAAGGGGGATTGGTCCTCAAAGGGGAGAGGGATTGGCCTTCCCCATCCATTGCGAAATGGAGTGTGCTATGTTTGCATTAGTACAAAACAGAAGACTTAACAGGAGTGCTATGTATAATCATTAGCTTTGTTAATCCTCTCAGCTGTTTGAGAGGCAGTCCGTCAGTATTATTACTTCCTTGTTAGGAAGACCCAAGTTCAGTGGAAATCTTGGGTGGTCTTTGGCAATGCTTACCTTCTGGAAAGAAGGAGTGCCCAGGCTCAAGTTTGTCAGAAAAATGTAACTCTGATTTGTAAACTTCACTCTTTAATATCTCCACGGTATGGAATAAGTTTGTGGTTACTTTGAGAGAAATGGCAGTTTGCACATGATCAGAAGCCCGCTGGCATTTATTATGGTTTACGGTGGTTACGAGTGAGAACTCGAGTTACACAGGAGTTCTAGAATGAAGCATTTAGGCTCTGGAGTGAAGAATGTAGTTGGGGGGGGTTGTAGCGTTGAGGCAAGTGCCTTTTCCACTAGAAGGACACTCTTTGGACCACTTTCCATGCTATAGTTCATGTGCCCTTCTGGTTAGGTCTGTTCCCTTCCTTTAGCACCATCAGTGTGCATACATGGTGCTTTACAGCGGATGAAAAGACAGATTCCTGCCTGAGGTGTTCTAGAATGTCCTTTGGCTTCCAGGGTGGCCAAACTTAATTAACATAAGAGCCATATATGATAAACTTCAGATGTTTGAGAGCCGCAAGACATGAACAAATATTACTAGTGATGTCGCTAGGGAGTGCATAGGTTGTAGGCCTCACTGGGTAATGCGCACAGGGTGTGGTGACAGCACCACTGGCCAAAATTTTTAAAATCTTGGTATTTTGAAATAATGCCATCATGTTATATATATCATTCAATGTATATTTTCGTGCAGAAGGCAATGAAACAAATCACCTTGAAATATTTCTATTCTATCTAGTCAAAAAACCAATGGGGGTGAGGGACTGATACATCACCATGCCCACAACCTGGGGCATTGCTCTGGGACTTTTGTTCAGGTAAACATTTTCAAGTTTTATATTTATTTACTAGGTATAAACCAAAAGCCTACTGGATTAAAACATGCGTGACTTTTGAAAAACAAAAAGGGGTAAAACAACTATTTATATATGGTCGAAACATGGAGGGAAGTACTTTAGCATTAAAACTTAATGGTGAGTAAATTCATTTAAGAATTTAAATGCTAATTTTAATGCTTGATTCAAGTCAGAGATTAAAGAAATATCTCTATTTCAACTTCAAACTTTTGGTTTACACCTGGTAAATAATTATAAAACTTTTATGTTTAGCTTTTATATTAATTGTGATGCGAAAAGGAGGTCAGCCAACATATTTCCACGAGCCACATATTATATGTCAAAGAGCTGTATGTAGCTCACAAGACACGGCTTGGCCACCCTGGTGATATGCTAAGGGAAGTTACAGGGTAGGTGGAGAAAAATTGCTGCAAGAGGCATGTGAATGTTTATGCTTAATTTTTGGCTGTGTTTATCTAGGTATGCACAAAATCTTAAGCTATTCCTCTCCTATTAAACTATAGGTTGAGGAACTCTCAATAGAGAATTTTTAGGCTCAGCAGAATGGCTGGTTTGTACACGACCTTAGAGCAATCTTGATAAGTGCGGCTGCATGCTTTGAAATCTGCTTAATCAGAACTGCATAAGGAGATGCCTCGGCTGTACCGTACCATTCCTTGCACTGCAGGACCCACAACCCCGAGTGCTGCAAGAAGGAGCCAGCTGGCTTTGAATTCCATGTCCTCATTCTTTGGGCTCCAAAAGCCTCATTCCTCTCTTGTACTGAAGTCAGAAGAGTTTTGGCAGTAGTGGAGAAGGTCAGACCTTCAAGATCAGATCATTTTTTTCCCCTTTTGCAACGTGTTCTCTCTGGTTGGGGAGGTTTATATGCCAGTTTTGTGGAGACTCTTTCCTTCCCAGGCAGGGAGGCAGTGTGTGGAGTGTCTATGAATGGTATTCCTGCATAATTAGATGTTTGGGGTAGAAGTCAGGAAGGAGCTCAGCCCCTAGCAGATGTCCCCCCCACCACCACATCATTTTACACTTTGAACTGTGATTTTACTGGAATGGGACTTGCTGCAATGACTTGGAACTGGGTGGTTTCAGATAGGTTTTTCCCAAAGGAGCCTCTTAAGTCTCCCAGGATAAAAGATAGCACCAAATCAGAGGTTCCCTTAAAAGCAGATAGTGGCAGAAGATGGGCAATCTGGTGGGAGTGGCAATAAGCTCCCTCTTGAGTGAACTGAGACCAGGTAGGTGAAATGGTCAAAGGAATACTGTTAAAAAGAGTTACACAAAGAGTAAAAAAAGAGTACACAAAACATTGGAAGAATAAAAAAGGTAGAATAAAGCACACTCATAACATAAGAACAGCCCTGCTGGATCAGGCCATAGGCCCATCTAGTCCAGCTTCCTGTATCTCTTGGAATAGGGCAGCTTTTCTCAAACTGTGGGTCCTGCAGAGCCTTCAATGAAAACACGGATGGTGGAAAGATCAGATAACTAATTGCCTCAAGCCCTGAGGCTATTCAAAAATCAGATAGCTGCTAACTGCCCTGCAAAGAGTTGAGGTCCTGCAGTTTGCAAGCTTGTGTAAGGTCATGCTCTCTAGATCACCTTTTTAAAAGTCTCATAAAGCTAGGTGGGTCCTGACAGAGGGCCATTATAAAAAGTGGGTCGTAGTACTAAAACATTTGTGAACCACTGGAATAGCGAGCAGCGTGGGCAAGAAAGTGGAGGGGAGTGTGTTGGGCAAAAAGTTGAGTTAAAAGACAAGCTGAAAATAAAACACAAATGTGGCTTGCTAGGTACTTGTTCCTTGTTTATTGGTCAGGAGGTAAGTAAATTTTTAAAAAATGGGAAAGACTTTATCAGGATGACTCAATAGCCCCACCAGGATGCTGATCCCATGTAGGATCCTTCGTAAGTCATAGAATGGCTAAAATATAGGAGAACATCAGAGATTTCCACCACAGTGGTAAATCCTAGTATACATTCTGTAAGCACAGATGTGTTTGGGGCCATCATGGGAAATCTTCATTTTCCGTGTCCAGACTAATTTAGGTGAGTGAAGGAAGAATGGATCTCCTCACCTTCCAACATTCCGACCCTTGTGTGTTGTTTAGTGTCCATTGTGTGGCATATTTGAATTATGGAATAAACGTGTTCTGAGTTTTGATAGTTAGATGTCAAAATATCTCATTATTTAGTTTAGCTAACAATATCTCCCCTTACTGAATTCATGTCTGCATGATTAAAAGTGTGTGTGTGTGTGTTGCTTTAAAAAAAAAAATGTTCTATTTTAGTATGTGTATTTTGTTGCTTCATTGATTCTTATAAAAAGTTTGTCAAATTGAATGTTTCCCTGGCAGAGGCTAGGATGGGTGAGTTTATGGGGGGAAAGGGGTCTATTCCAGCTTGTTTCAAAATGCTTGTCTTCTGTCCTTATGTACTTAAATAAAATTTAGTTTTAAAAATTCCATGTGCAGACTTGTCTAGTAATCAGTATTAGATGGGTTGCTTGTACTAGTTATTCATTGCAAGTCCCACCACCCTATAGTCCTATTGGGATGAGGAGCCAGCTGGCCTCAGCCAGTGCTGAAATGTTTTTGCTGTTTTGTGATATGCTTGAGTCCCCTTTTTTCAAAAGTGTGTACAAATGACCTATTTTTAAGCGGCGTGTACAAATGGCCTATTTATAGACTTGACACAGGCCATTTGTATGCTCCAATTTTGAGTCCCAGGCACCTTGTATATATGATATCAAAATGGGCCAGCAGATCCAGTGCTGGATGAAATAAAGGCTGGTGAAATATTGACAGAATGTGAAAGGCTGTTGATTTACACCCACATCTGATGCAGAAGGCCACTTATTACTTCTCATGTCTGTGCCATGTATACTTGTGAGTAGAGCCTGCATTGATTATAATTGAATATTCATCCCGTCACAGAAAATTAAACTGCAAGGAAGATGTGTTTGCATTGGCAGTGCCCAGTGCAAGGCAGCATTTTGTTGCAGTGGCACCAACTCCCTTGAAGGATATGGTAGCATGAGAGGTACTGCATTTTGGGAATGGGGGGGGGAGGGAGAATAGAAATAAGTTTTCCAGATCCCCACTGCACTTTTAGCATTGATTTACCCCAGGGAAGCTCAAAGACTTCTAACTGTAACTAAATTTGGTTTCATTCTGAATCTACTGCTAGTGAAGTGTGAACTCATCAGGAGTGAACTAATTTTTAGTGTCAGTTCCATCAGTAAACCTAGTGCCACTGCAAAGCCAGCTTCTGTTGGGACTTTAAAAATTTTTGGATACTTAAAAAATGATTTTGCTTGTCCCTGGTACAGCAAAGCGTGAATTGTGACTTTAATTCTTGTTTTTCAATTTCACTTATTTCCTATCCTTTTTACCAAAGAATTTGAAGTGCCATTTTTGGTTTGGGCTCCATAAGAACCACATGAGGGTAAGTTAGGCAGAGACAGAGAGAGAGAAACTGATTTAGATGTAATATTAAACCATTCTTTACTACTGGATGTATGAACTGAAGGCATCTGTGGGTTTACAAGCTCTCTTCCCAGTATGAGAGAGAGAGAGAGAGAGAGAGAGAGAGAGAGAGAGAGAGAGAGCAGCAGCAGCATGGCTTAGTTGCATCTGGCCATTGAGTCAGTTCAGACATCGTGCCAAGCCTTGGTTCTCACAGAGCACAGTTTAGAATTTGAATCATAGTTTCAACAAGCAAACCATGGTTTAGAACTGCTTTTCTCTTTTCATTTTCCATATCCTCAGGAGTCTTGTCCTTGGGTACAATGGCCTCTACTGATGTAGCAATAGCTGTACCTTTGCTTTCAATCAGGTATCATGTCTGATTTGCAAACCCATTTCAAACCATTGTTTCTGATTCTGGTTTGCCAGCTGACCACGAACCATTGTTTGTTGATTTGGATACCATGCCAAACTGTAGCTAAGCTTCCTTAACTGTGGTTTGGCATAATGTCTGAATTCAACAAGCAACTTGCCCAAGGTCAGCCAATAAGTTTATAGCTCAGCAGAGCCCTGCATTTCTCACATTAAAACCCAATACTCTAGCAACCATATAAACGCATAATGCCGTTATACATGTGGTGTTTGCAACCACCTGTATCCCCCCAAAAGACACAATGTTATACTAAACCTTGTCCATCATTACCAGAACGATTAAAATGATGTCTGCAGTACTTGTTAATGGGGCCCACAAAATTCAGTGGGCAAGACTATGATCTACTGAACTTGTCCAGTTTATGTTTACTTCAGCAAAAAGAAAAACCCTCTTCTCAATTTTCTATTAATTTATTTAATAGAAAATTAAATCTGATTTACACAGATTGCTATTAAAATACAGATTAAGAACAGCAATCCCAGTGCAATCTGGGTGACAGTCCCCCATGAAACATAAACAGTGGTGTGTTAAAGGTGTAAGTTTGTTTGATGCTGAGTTTATTACTAATATTGTAGTATTTTGAGGCAAGACTCTCAAGTGCAGTTTCTATTGTGCTAGCCATATCTTTTGACAGTTACACGAATGCCATTTGACAACTAAATGTCATTTCATGTGTTGTCTGTGCATGCATGTTTAGTATTTAATGCATTATCTCACGGATGGCCTACATTTTTAAACAGCCAAGGAAGCCTGGATCCTATCAACTGTATTTTATATGTGTGCTGAGTTTCTCTGTTGTCCATGATATCCTGTTGGAACATTAAGAGTTTGGTTTTCTCTTTTTAAGTTCCTAGCCTTCAACAGACTGTAAACATAATTAAAATATATGTGCGGACTAATTTTTGTAAGGGGAGAGTAATTTTGACACATGTTTAGAGGTATTCTTGGTTGTTCCTTTGCATGTAGTAGGACCATTGCAATCCAGGCTCTGGGACTAAAATTGAATGTTGGGAGAGTTAGAACAGACAAACAGCAATATATCTTTACTCAGCGTGTGGTTGGTCTGTGGAACTCCTTGCCACAGGATGTGGTGATGGCAACTGGCCTGGACGCCTTTAAAAGGGGATTGGACAAGTTTCTGGAGGAATAATCCATTACGGGGTACAAGCCATGATGTGTATGCGCAACCTCCTGATTTTAGAAATGGGCTATGTCAGAATGCCAGATGCAAGGGAGGGCACCAGGATGAGGTCTCTTGTTATCTGGTGTGCTCCCTGGGGCATTTGGTGGGCCACTGTGAGATACAGGAAGCTGGACTAGATGGGCCTATGGCCTGATCCAGTGGGGCTGTTCTTATGACTCATTGATGGGGAACCTTGGCTCAAACCAAGCCCTATGGTTTGTAACTCTTGGCTTTGTTCATTTCTGTCATCTATTACAAGATCCTCTGCTCTTGTGAGGCCTGTGCTAAAGTTAGCTGGGCACGTAAGAGTGAAATGAGGACTCCATTGATAGCCTTGGTCCTCCTTTCCTTTGCATTGTGGTAATCAAGCAGTCCCAGTAAAAATCTCCACGTGGCAAGTCGTCTTAGTTCTGCTTGTGGTGGGGAACAGGAGGAATCCTATTCCCTGTGGAAAGCAGAATATAATAGGAACCAAATGTGGATGACATGACAGTCATTGTTTCTTCAAAAAAAAAGGAGCAAGGATAGATCTTGGATCGTGCTTGCTTTGCTATGATAAGTACTATGGATAAGCTTGTTAGTAGTAATCTTAGATTTAAAATTGAACTTACCCCAAAGGGGAAGACTGAAGAACCAGCATTCTTCTTTCCCAGGGTGGCCAACTAGATGCCTCTGTTGACAACCAGGTGCACTTTTCAGACACACACTAACATTTGCATTTAGGGCACATCTGTTCTGTTGGCTGGGACTGTTTATTGACCAGATACAGCTAGATGCAAGGGAGTGGCAAGAAGATGCAGGTCTCTTGTTTTGAGTGCTCCCTGAGGCATCTGGTGGGCCACTATGAGATACAGGAGGCTGGACTAGATGGGCCTTTGTCCTGATCCAGGGGAGCTCCTCTTATGTTCATATTGCAGAGTTCAGTGGTTCAGTGGAAAAAGACAAGAGAGGCATGTGTAAAAGTGTGACAAATAAACCTTTCTTGTGGGTTTAATTTATGAATGCAGCAAAAGGGAATAAAAAGCAATTTCCTAGACACACAGGTGTATACAGCAGTGGTACAACAGGGCATTAAGCATGACATCAATTTCCCTACACGAAAAGCACAGAAAGATAGAGGGGATTTTGTGGGTTGAGCTTGTGCCAAGGACCAAGGTTACCTGTCCACTCTCTACTGTTTTGTGTGTGTTGCTTTGCAGAGACTGCAGGTCTAGAATGTTAGTGTTCTGATTTGAACAGGAGGCATGGAAGGCGGAGAGAGGCTTTGAAATAGCCAGTGGTAGATTGCACCTACTCAGTGAGCTTCTTTAATCCCCCTTTAAGTCTCCCTGAGCTAGTGGTCAGTGCCACATCCTGTGGCAATTAGTTAACAGCATCCAAAAGAAGGGAAAGATCAGCCCAACTAGTCTTCTCTGCCAATGCAACCCCTGATGTGCAAAGTCTCTTTCCATGTCCTCCCATATCCATTTAACATGCCAAGTTAAACCCACGTTCGCGTAATCTATTTTCTCATACGTTCTTCTATCCAACTCATCTACTTCATTTCTTACTGTGGAAGTCTTCGATCACTTTTTGTTGCTGTTGAAAATGTAAAATCTAGCAGTTACTTGGATTTTTCTCCAGAACTTTTTTTAATTTATTAGCATTTTGATTTGCCTTTTTAAAATTAATACAGTGGACCCCAGCCCGTTAACATGCAAAGTGAAACCCAAGTTACCACCTGAAATGTTATCCATTATACATGGAAATGGAGAACTTAGGCCCTGGGCTACTGGAACACTAGTTCCGGCAGTGCAAGGTCCTTTATAGCCATGTGAAAGCCACAATGCTGTCACACACTGCTGGGCTGCTGCCATAAAATGGTAAGAGGTGTGGCATAAGAAGCAGTGGCCCTAGGAGGTTCAGCAGAGGAGAGGGAGAGGCAGCAGTGGGTAGATCCAGTGGCAGTAGTGCATACTGGCTCTTACCACCTTTATGAAATTCCCCTGCCCCTCTTCTCAGACTTATGCCACCAAAATGGCTTGCATGTGTTTGAAGAGAGCCATAGGCGATCAGGCAGCCTACCAGGGGGTAAGTAAGTAAATATTTTCATTTACCTCCTAAAGGCTGCCCACTCATGTACCTCCCCCCTCCGGCAGTGCAGCAGCATGCTATTGCATGGCGGGGGATAGGATTGAACAATCAAATACATAGTGGATTTGTCGGTCTCGTTTTCTGCTTGTGTTTTGAAGCTCTTTGGTTTCTGAACTGAAATTATTTTTGGAAAGAGAAGAAATTATGACTGAGGTGCTCAAGGTTCTAATGAGAGCCTGTGCATTATACTTGAAAGGCCAGTAGCCACGGATGTCTACCTAGTGGCCTTCTATCTGCCCTTTTTTTGAATATGGAGTAGTTCTTTGCTGTTCCCACAATAAATTAATCCTAGTTTATGGTTCCTCTGCATATAGACCTCTATTTCCTCTGTCAGTGCTGAATGTTGGGGAGCTCTTGTATGTCCAGCAGGCTGTTTTTTTGAAAGCACTAATAGGTTTCAGCTTTATGAGACATTACTGTCACTGTTTCCTCTGCGTATGCCTGAGGTTCTACTGCAGTTCAGTCTGCCCTGCAAAGGGCTCTGAAATTTGAAAGCTTGAATGCTTCTACACCTATCTTAAAGTTGCGCAGTGACAGAGGCTGCCTTACCCGCTTCTTATCTTGCATTCATCAAAACAGATGCCTTACCTTATTGACTGGTTGTGCAAGTTAATAAAAGGGGGAAAACTGCAGCCTTTAACCGGGAATAACCCTTCAGGCTGGCTCATAAAATAACACCAGCAATACTTTCCATAGTGTTCCTTAGCCAAAAAAACTGAGATCCTCTGCCCTTTGTCTGTGCTTAAACATAAACTATTTTGAATTTAGGAGATTTTATTGCTTTGTGGTGGTTGTAAAACAGCACAGTATATTTGCAGTACTCATTGTTGAGTAACAAGGAGAGCTCTGCTATTTGTTTAAAGGCTTTTTGTAGCATAGCGTGAGCAGTGGGGCCTCCTGTTAAGATAAGGAATGCTTAGCCAGGAAGTACCCTGTTCAACTCGCACCTCAATTGAAAACTCCCTGGGTGATGTTACGTAAGTTGCTACATCTCTGAGAACTTGGGATAAGCACACTGTAAATACTAACGTGGATTTTGGTCTTGGTGCAGAAAAAGCATCCAAAATCCTCAAGGGTCTATAGCAGTGGTTCTCACACGTTTAGCACTGGGACCCACTTTTTAGAATGAGAATCTGTCAGGACCCACCAGAAGTGATGCCATGACCCAAAGTGACATCAAGGGGGAAAATTTTTTAACAATCCTAGACTGCAGTCCTACCCACACTTACCCAGGAGTATATCCCATTTACCATCATTGTTAAAAGCGTATTTATCGTAGCCTGTTAAAAGTGCAGGTTTACTTTTAAATAAAAATAAAATATTGAAATGAATGGGGACCCACCTGAAATTGGCTTGCGACCCACAGTTTGAGAAACATTGGTCTATAGTGTCTTGCTATGTGGAAAAGCTGCAACTTTTGGAACTTTTACAGTAGTTTAGAAAAATGGCAACTAAAAGAGGACATAATAGAGGTTTATAAAATTGTGCATGGTGTAGAGCAGGGATGTCAGACTTGTTTCATCCTGCAGACTGAATACCCTTCATGATGCCTGCCGTGGGTCAAAAGTTACATCATTAAGCAGGTCATGACCAGAAATAAGCACTTTTTTCCTCTTTTTATTTCCACTTTTTATTTATTAGGAAATAATTAGCTGCAAATGACAGAAGAGAAAAATACACATCTTGATCGTATTCCCAAGACATGGGGAGCCCAACTATCATGCAAGTTGCCCTTTCAGTAGTGACATCTCAACACCGCTCAGCAGCTGAGAGCAGCTGATGGTGGTTCTGGGAGTGTCCGAGGGCCAGATTAAGAGTTTCTACAGGCCACATCCTGACCGCAAGCCTTATGACATCCCTGGTATAGAGAAAGTGGTTCATGAAGCACCAGGACAAAAGGGTCATCTGCTATCACTGAGTCAAAGGAGGTTTGTTACTACCAAAGAAGCACGTCTTCACACAGTGCACAATTAGTTTGAGTAATT
Source organism: Tiliqua scincoides (assembly GCF_035046505.1). Lineage (NCBI taxonomy): Eukaryota > Metazoa > Chordata > Lepidosauria > Squamata > Scincidae > Tiliqua > Tiliqua scincoides. Next base: position 12,528,829 of record NC_089826.1, read on the forward strand.
TGCTGCCACAATATGTGGTGGCAGCCACTAGATTATATGACTTTGAAAAGGATATTTAAAAATTCATGGAGGTCAAGTCCAGTAGTGGCTACTAGTCATGAATAGTTCTGTGGCACAGCCAGGCCATATGTATGGGAATACCAGTTGCAGGCAGGAGATGTCTGTGGGCCCTCCATCTCCTGTGAGTGGGCTTCTTGGAGGTATTTGGTAGGTCACAGTGGAGATGCTGGACTAACTGGACTTTCGGTTTGATCCAGCAGGGATCTTTTCATGCATTTCATGTTCCAGAACTGCTTTTTCAACTCACCCATTTTAAAGCAAGGTCACCTACATTTTTAAAGCATGCCTTTCAAAAATGTGTATGGAAAATCGTCAGCTCAGACATGCAGATTAGGCTATCACTGTTATAGTGAAAAGATAATTTATTTAGAGCAGATACTGTTGTATCCTGTTTGAGAAGATATTGGTGTGCATGGAGGTGGGATTGTTCTGTAGTAGCATATTAATGCTACTCTACAAGACAGACCGCTCTGCTGTTTTGCCTGTAGACAAGTCCTCCCCTCTTTAATATTGAAAGTATAGGTTGGGCATCCCTTTTCCATAATTCTGAAATACGGAGTATTCCAAAATAAGGAATTTTTTTTGAGTGCCGATATGACTTTTTCATTTACTTTTTTGCCTGAAGAAATAAAATCACAAGCTGTGTTTCATGAACAAACCTTTTCTCATGCACAAAATTATTAAAAAATACTGTGTAAAATTTCCTCCAGGCTATGTGTATAATAGGTATATGAAACATAAATTAATTTTGTGTTTAGACTTGGGGCCCCAAGCTCTCATTATGTATATGCAAGTATTCTGAAATACAGAAAAAATCCAGTATCCAAAATGTTCCTGGTCCTAAGCACTTTGGATAAAGGATGCCCAACCTGTGTTTTAAAAGATAATTTGAGACTATAAACTTTGAAAGCGAGTGGATGTAATTGCCTTGTAGTTATTCTTTCACAAGACCTTGTGATAGAAATCAGAGCTGTGTGACAGTGCTGTTTCAGTGGGACTCTTGCAGAAGAACTTCCTGGTGAGATTTATTTGTTTAAAGGATTTCTATACTGTTTTACAAAAGCCCAAAACGGAATGCAACAAAACATAAGCACATAGCCATAAAAAATATCAGAATAAAATATTAAAATAAAAACCATTAAAACTATTTTATAAAACAACAACAAATGAACAGATTAGCATACAAAATAATGTAAAGCAGTATAAAAGTTAAGAAGGCATCCCTAGGGAGTACCTACCCTTCCCATTCATTGGCCAGGTGAAACAGGTGGGTCTTCACACCTGAATTTGGTGTCCCCAGGTAACCCATCCAGACACGGTGGTGGTGAAACCTTACTGTTCTGTCCTACAGCCTCCACTTTTCACAGCTGACCTTCATTGAAACTCACACCAGGCAGACACTTCTATTGTCCACCACCCCAGCAGGCTCTGCACCCCAGTTTCTGGGAGCAAATGGCTGCCCAGCGTGAGTTGCGACAAATATTGGCTGCAGAAAGTGGAGGCTGCAGTATGGAGCGGTAAGGCTTCGCCACCACCATGGGTGGATAACCCAGATGGGTTATCTGGGAACACTGGCTCCAGCCCATGGGCCAGGGTTTGAAGGCGCCTGGGTTTGATGTCTGAAATCAAGGCAGCCGAAACGTATGTTTCAGTATGTACTTTTGTTCAGATTGTATCTCTAAGTACATATTACAAAAACAACACTGTATTGTTTGTGCTTTACAGCTTGACAGTAGATTGAAGTTTTCCTTACACACTATAGATTTATAGCTTCATATCTTGCAAGGAAGAGAGCCTGCAAGACATTTGACAGAAATTGTGCAACAGTCAGGATTAAGCAAAATAAATTCAAAGGAGCAAGGGCTTGCATGGAATCTGGTGTAGCAGCTCGGGTTTTGCAAGACTTGTTTTTATTAGCTGTCTATCAATGGCTTTGGGAAATATCAATTAAAATGAAACTGATTGAAGCACTGGCAAAATCCTTGGAAGATGTATTTGTTGTGTTGCGTTGAGTTGTGTTTTTAAATACATTTTTTTATTATTTATACAATGCTTTCAGTGGACATGGTGTTTACAAATTTCCATGGGGAGGGGGGGAATGAAAGGGAAACACTGCTGCTTCCAGGGGGTTTGTAAACCAAAAAGAGAGAGCAAGAGATGGAAGGGAAAGAGACAAGGACAGCAAGAGGTGAATGAAAAGATGAACGTCATTGCTATGAAATTTTATGTTAACAGAGTGGTGGAAATCTCTTGAATAAAATAAAAACAAACTTGATGGTCCATGAACTTAAAACACTTGTTACAGTTGAGGATGAGGATTCAGAGGTTAAGTCAAAGGTTATGTAGAAAAAGTGAGTTTTGAGAGGCTATGAGAAGTCTACATAATCTCTATAATAAGTTCTAGCACCATGCTTTGTACTCTGATACTTGATTAAGTACCCATTTGCAATTCATTTGTTCCTCATGTTGCTTTTCTTTTTTTAAAAGAAACTTCTTATTAATAAGTTTGTCATCTCTTCCTTTCCGCAAGCTTGAACCTACCCCAGCATAGATTACTGTTGGTGGTTAAAATGCAAGCTGAAGGTTGGATTAACATGCTGAAAAGTCTTGCTGAGGCTTGCCACCTCCTCTACTGCAAGTAAAAATTACTCTGCCTGCAAAAAACCAGTGTTAAGCTTTGTGTGGGTGTGGCGGACAAAGGTGAATTTCTGAGTGTTTTTCTGGAACAAAGTGATAGGTGCGGCGTAAGATGTGAAGGAGAGAAGGGAATGAAGCTTCAGCTATATTCACACTAATCTTCTGCCTGGCACTGGCCTCCTGTGATGATTAAGTTGTATGATTCCCAACTACTGGCAGAAGGAGAACAGCTGAGCCGGGAGCTTTCCCTTTCAGATATAAGGCTCAGTGCCTTATCTGGAGAGGAGGTATCTCCCTGACTCATCATCATTTATAGTAATGGCAATTTCAGTAACCATCAAAAGCTTTATGTGGCCAAAAGGAATCCTCAGTTGTTGATTGTCGGATAGGATGAGATCCATCCATCCACCGCAGCCTTCCATTGCTTTGAGATTGTGGCTTGAGAAGATGGAATTTGCCTCTTGGGAGCATCCTGGGAAAGGAAGCTCTGCCCTCTACATTGGCTCTGCCCTCTACAGCAACATTCATAAATTCCATGATCCTTCTCTTAAGATGTGGTTTGTAAAATAGCCGTTTAAGCAAATCATTGTATTGGAGTTAATGTGAATTTGCACCAGTCCATGAAATAACCATTTTTTCCCCCTGGTGTTTTTTCAGCAGTCCTTCTCCAATGAAGTCCATTGTGTTGAAGACATTTTAAAGGTGAGTGCATTGCTGAAGGATTGGCATGTACAATAGAAGATATACAAGGTTCGTGGCAACCTTGGGATTGCCTCTGCGTAATGTGCAAAATGGCCTGAGGTTACTGATAGTTTCCATTCTCTGTTTTTGATATTAATCCAGCAGAGGAAACTAAAACGTGGATGAGATCTTCCCCAAGCCTTTTATAGTTTGTGTAACTTTGTAAACCGATCCAAGTGGAATCATATTTTTTTCTGTATGACTGATCTAATACAGTGGGCCCTCCTTATCCATGGGCTCTGCATGTGGATTTGAGCATCTGAGGTTGCCAAGCCCACAGCTGAGATGCAACTGGAAGTGGCTTCTGGTCGTGCCTGAAAGGCCTTCTGAAGAGATTGTCTGACACAACCTCCAGAGGCCTGGCACACCCCCTCCCAAGTGAGTTCTTGGGGCTTTGCAAACCCAGTCTCCCGCATTCGTTATCCACTGATTTATGTGCCTACGGGGGTCCTGGAACTGATTCCTCTGTGGATACAGAGGGCCCACTGTTGATAATTTTTGGAACTAGGTCTGTATGTCTGGTCAGGAGGTCTGGTCTAGAGGGTAGAGCCTGAAGATAACATGCCTGAAGATAACATCCACAAGGTCGCCAGTTCGAGGCCACCGGCACCGTGCGACCTTGAAGCAGCTGACAAGCTGAAGCCGAGCTATTCCATCTGCTCTGAGCGTGGGAGGATGGAGGCCAGAATGTTAAACCAGATCACAGAGAAACACCTGAATGTGTGGTTCTTGAAAGAAAGAACCTTCTTTCATTTGTAAAAATCCCTACGGGGATTTAAATAAGCCTGCCTATGTAAACCGCCTTGAATAAAGTCTTAAATAAAGACCAAGAAAGGCGGTATATAAATACCTGTATTATTATTATTATTATTATTATTATTATTATTATTATTATTATTATTATTATTATTATTATGTGCCATGCTGGGTTAAAATCCATAGTTGTCTGGTTTAGACATGGTTGGCAACCTTCAGTCTCGAAAGACTATGGTATAAGCCTATAGCATCTGGTATTCCCAAGTGGTCTACCATCCAAGTACTAACAGGCCTGACCCTGCTTAGCTTCCAAGACCAGACGAGATCAGGCATGTGCAGGGTAACAGTTGCTGCCTGATTTAGACATAAGTTCTAAACTTGCTGAAAAAGCATATTCTTCCAGGCCCCTGCCGTCTTGGAGCTTGCTACTACTGTAATGCCCCCTGCCACCATTTAAAAAGTTATACAACTTATGTTCAAAAGGTAGGACAGCAATTGAGAGCATTAATGTGGATAGCGAATACCTCCTCCTCTGAACCAGATTTCAAATACCAGAGTTGAGCTATTGTCCCTGTGTGGAACCATTTTCAGGGAGCTCAGGTGCCAGAGACAAAAATAGGTTATAATGTTTCTGTTATGCCCCAGTGCCTGAGGCTTCCTTATGTAGGAAATGGGTATTGAGGCTTGATTCTTCTCAATTTTTTCCTAGGAAATGACCCATTCATGGCCACCTCCTTTGACAGCCATCCATACTCCTAGCACAGCTGAACCTTCAAAGTTTCCTTTTCCTGCAAAGGTAAAACACACACACACACACACACTTACACACTTACATACTTTCTTTGTTAATTCATTCAGAATATATTTCTTTTAAAACTCATTTCTGGCGCTCGCTACATGTCAGAGTGGAAGCGGATTAAATTAAAAGGCATTGCATGGTGACTTGAAAGAGTGTTGTCTCTAACAAAACTAGACCAACCTTTACTTAATGCCTTCATTTGATTTTATGTGGGCTTGAAGTGTGTCCAACAGTGTGTTGGTATGTTTTGGTACAATTTTGTACAACTCACGTACAGTTTAGGGTTCAGTAAAACAGAGCGGGTATGTTGTTTGAAAGGTAACTTGCAAACATCTTAGAAAGCATTAAAATGTAATTTTTGCAGAGCCCAAAGCCTAATTCATTTTTGCCTCAGGCAGGTGCTTTGAAAATATAATAACATTGTCTAGCCCAGTGGTTCCCAAACTTTTTAGCATTGCGACCCACCTTAAAAAAAACTTTATCAACCACTCAAGCCTCAGTGGCTATTAGGGTTATTTGGCCATAGTGTTCCCTCCCCCCCCCAGTAGCAAATGGTTTAATCTTGATGCACATAGCCTAATTGTGTAGTCTAGTCTAATTGTCAGTTTCCTGACCCACCGAAAATTGGGTCAGGACCCATTGTTGGGTCATGGATCTCTAGTCTGGGAACCACTGGTCTAGTCCTTTACAGTGTTCAAAGTACATTACATACATTAGCTCTCACTCACATTTCCTCCTTGTTGCCTTTTAATAAGAACTGAAAGCATAACAGTTTTATGCTAATTTTAATATGGTTTTATATTTGTCGTGTTTGGTTTTGGATTGTTTGGTACACTGATTATTTTAACTTCTTTTCAGGAGGTTAATTTAGGTTTTGTATCTGTTTGCTGCCTTGTGAATCTCTGTGATTAAGTGGCAGTTATTTAAATAATGGTGATGGTGGCCAGTAATCGTTTCCATATTTCAGATGGACTGAGGCTGAGAAATAGCAGCTTGATTAAGGCCACCTAGTGAGTTCATGATAGAACTTCCAGGTTCACAGGTTCGTCCTCTCGCCAGTACGTTACACCTAAATCTTACATTCTCTCTCTCTCTCTCTCTCTAGGAATCCCAGCACGCTGGATCAGTCATACAGAGCCAGAGTAAGTAAGAGGACTCAGGTTAATCAGTGATGGGTGTTTGGATGTAATCTTAGGTATCTCTGCTGCTGTGTGTTCATTTCAGTTAGGGTTGCATAGAAATTCTCTGAAATGAAAACTCTGCACAGCAGCAGTGCCTGATGCTTTTTTTGTTCTGTGTGTGTTATAGAGGCTATAAATCTTGTTGTACTCTAGCTATTTGTGTATTAGCCTCTAAATCAGGGTTTGGCAATCTTTTTGTTAAAAGGGGCTAGACGCTCAGCAATGACGTTTTCACATTGTTGCCAAAGTTCCAAATTGCCATGTGCCCTGAAGTGGCTACACGGAGCTTGGCTTGGGAGGCAAAGCCTTCTGTCCTGTTTACCACGCACCAGTTGAGGAATGGCAGTGCTCCAAGTGCCTCCACCATTCCCCATTCAAAGTGCGGCAAACTGGGCCAAGCTCTGCATGGACCGGATAACTTTGGCTGGTGGACCAGATGTATGTTGTACGTTGTCGACCGCTCCTCTAAATAAAAGAAATTTTCAGAAGTGGAGAGAAAAAAGAGGTAGAGTGGGCTTGGTGCCCTAGTGCCAAGGTCAACTTCCAAAAATTTCTCAAGGCAATCCTACATAGAATGCAACCCTACCACTTCCTCAGGGTATAAGTGAAATATGAAATAAGGAATAAGGCTTTTTTCCCTTGGAAGTATGAAATAAATACAGGTAGTTGCAATCTTCCTCTCAGATGCAGTGAATGACAACTGGTTTTTGACTCTTGCTATAATCAGGTGGTCCACGGCAGTGGGTCAAAGAGCACCCCAGTAGCCCAGCGGTCATGATTTGGGGTTGCTTGGACCTTATTAAGAAGCCATTTCTGCCCAATGTTGCATATACACAACAGGGACCAAATGTGTACATCTGTGGGCTGGGCAAAAATGGGTCAACAAGTTAGCTGGAGATGGAGAGTTCCACACCCTTCCACCTTATTGACTCAGATAGTGTGATTACGTACTGCACTGGCTAAGCGCATCAAGATGTAGATATTATATCAAGCAGTGTGGGAATAATCATAGAGGGGAAAGTGATCTTGCTAATGTTTAAAGTAGTTCTTAGTTTCTGTTTTGATTTGTAAGGTCTCTGATATTTGTTTTGGCCCAGCTTTACTATATTGAACCAAGGTGCATTTAACACTAGTATAATATATGAGCAAAGTTTATTTCTTTGGTGTTTCAAAAATCTTGTGCCTGTGAAATAAAAAGGAAAATTATAACATTTTACGAATTGTATTGCCTAGCAAGGTCCTAACTGCATACCATTGATTAAAAGATTGCATAATACCTAAAGCCATGGGAGGTGGGGGACACCACATTTTAAAGCATGTTAAAGGATATAGTACTTACAGATAATTGAAACACTTGTTCTTTACAGAGCAGTACGATGTACCTTCTAAGACTTTGTCTATTTCTCAGCAAGGAACATCGTAAGTATCTTCACTTATTTTTTTCGTGTATTTGAAGACTTGTCATTTAGAAGATACGACATTAGGGCTTTTTTTTTTTAAGAGCTTTAAAAATATTTTTAAAAGATTAAAAATTAGTTTTGTTGCAAAGTGCGTTAACTGTCACTTAAGGTGACACAATAGTCTTAGCTACTTTTTCCCAGTACCCCATTTTTTTTCCCCCAAGGAGCTGGAGGAGGCTTGACTGTAGCTAGAGCATTAGTCCACCTAATAGGTGTTTTCCACTCCGAAACTACTTCTGCATGATTAAGACCCTGTTACATTAGGAATATATGACAGCACTGACCGTGGGAGTCATCCAGGAAGTTGGGTTATTCTGCTGTACTGTGTCATTAGTGCCAAATTAGACTTGCAGCTCTGTTAGAGGAAGTAGCCACTTGATAAGCAAACTGCGCAGTGAAATCTGAACTATACTCATTAATCGGACCTGAATGTCGTCTTGTGCCCACAAAGAAAAGGAGGAAAAAAATACTCTTACTGGCTTGATTCAGTGTTACTTAATTGCATCATGGTATACTCTGCACTAAGACAACATCCAAATTCTATACCAAGAAAAACTGAGTCCTGCAATCTGAATATGCTAATCAGTGTGTTTGTATTTGTTTATTATCCATGGGGAATAAGTGAGGATCTGTGCCAAGGCACCAAACATCACACACACATGTGCTTGCATGCCTCTGGAGGCCCTGCGCAGCTCATTCTAGCACGAGTTTTTCTGAAGGGTGTGTGTGTAAGTAGCCTGTCATTTTCCAGCCTGTTTTCACAGAAGGACTGCTTCAGGATGTTTATGCCTCATGTGAAATTCTGCACATATATGACAGTTGTGCAGCACTTTCACAGAATTGTAAAATACATCCCAGATGTAACCTGTGACATAATGCTGTTGATCATGATGTGTGTTTGGGTCTACAGTTTCTACAGATCACAGGGGGAAACAGTGTTGTATCATGGATTATAGCAGTGGAGTCGCTGGGGGGGGTGTAGACCGCACTGGGTGACGCGCACAGGGGTTGACACCACTAATACCATCATGTTGATGCATAATTTCATGCAGAATGCAATGAAACAAACTGCATTGAAATATCTCTATTCTATCAAAAGTTATAGCAAAAAAAAAACCCAGCTAGGGTGGGGTGATGACATATCACCAAACCCACTACCTGGGGCATTGCCCTGCCCACTGCATGGAAGGAGGTCCATCATACGGATGACACATTGGCCTCCCGCACCAAGTGACGCAAACCCTAGTGACACCACTGGACTGTGGATCTTGATCTATTTTACTTTCATGTTTTACATGCTTAGAACCTAGTTCTTTTGGTTCCCGTGTGCTAGGGGCATGTTGGACTTTTGAATTCTTGAGTTCCTCTGGAAAATCAAAGGACTCCCAAAATTAAATTATGTCTTTTTGAAAATGTAAGCACACAGTGCAGACACAGTCGTATGGCAACTGTAATTTTAAATGCCTGACAGCAGGTGTTCTCTTGGGGGACTAGAAAGTTCACCCCATGCCTTGAGCTTGTCGCACTAGAGGTTGAGACATGGAGATGAAATAATCCAGATGTTATCTATACTTAGGCACCAGTGGATGCATTGAAACCGGCCACAGTCCAGTGAACTAATGCCATTAGCCCTGCATGGCCTGCGGGGTTTCTGAAGATAGCAGTGTTGCTATCTCTCTTTGCCGCATGATATAGCATACACTGTTTTTCAAGACTCGGAGCTGAGCAAATATAATTCCTTCTCTGTCAAAGTTAGATATTTATGTGAAACTTGACAGATGGAGAAGTTCTGTGAATCTCATTGTTTCGATCTTTTAAACTTGGGCTGGAGCCTCACATTAGTGTGTCAGTTTGTCTTCTCCTGAACAAACTTTTGATCGTGCTCCTTCTTCTATTAAACGTGCCTTTTTGTTGTCATTTGCAACCACACAATGATCATTTTGCAGCAGTGGGCTTTCTTCTAGTTTAGAATCTCTGGTGCTGCCATAGATTTTGGCTAAACATCTTTTCAGTTTAAAGTGCAAGTTTTGTCTTGCCTGGCTGTTATGAGGCGCTTGTCTGGTTTGATTTATCTGGTCAGCAAATCTTTACAGTCTCTCTCAGTATGCATGTGTGTCTAGTAAACAAAACAATTGCTTCAGCTGTTCTTAGGTATAATTGCTGCACAGTTACTAATATCACATGCAACTGGAATGTGTAAAGAACTGTTGTTATATTATCTGAAAAATCTGAACCGGTTGTTTCCTCTTTGAACTGCAGTTTTCTGTGATGGCCCTAATAGTGTATTGTTAGACCTTGTTTTAGAGATTATTTATAGATCACTTGCTTAAAAACAATTATTATAGTACTGCTACTTCTAATTTCCTATTTCCACTTTTAGTTATGAAACTTATTTCATAGTCCTTACCTTGGTCATAATGTCCATGTGATATTTTTCTCCAATATTGCCATTTCATTTCATATATTTTATTATTTATTTTATTTTTCACATCTTTATACCGCCCTTCCTCCAAAGAGCTCAGGACGGTAGGCACAGCTGCTTCCCTCCTTTTGTCCTCACAACAACCCTGTGAGGTAGGTGAGGCTGGGAGAAAGTGACTGACCCAATGTCACTCAGGAAGACTCATGGCTGAAGGGGGAATTTCAACCTGGATCTTCCAAGTCTAAATCCACCTCCCAAACCACCACACCACCCTGGCTCTAAAGTTCATGAGATAACACTGTGTCCAAGCTATTTGCACAGTCTGTGGTTTGTGTCTGCCATTACACACTGTCTGTGAATTAAATCCTCTAAACTTCCTGTAGAGAAAAAGCCAGTTTTTTTTCTAGACTTTTAACCAAGGAGTCTGTTAGAGAGTGTTTCATAGATCTTCATAAAAATAAAAGGGCACAGGCTGCTTGAAAAGTGTGTTTTCCAGTAAATTTGGTCTCCTTGGTGAGATGTAATGGAATTCTGACACTAGAAACTGCCCTCCACATTTTGTAGGTGAAACCATTTGAAGATTACAGTAAGGAAGTACGTATTTCTGCAAAGTTTATCTCATCAGCTGATAATTCCATTGTCTGTGCTGCTGCTTCACCAATTATCTGACTTGCAATCCTAGAATATATGTAGTTAAGCCAATTTTACCTAAAACAGCTTAAAAAAAACAAAACATGGTTTCAAATGTGTGGGAAAGCCATGGGCGGGCTCTGTACCATCCAAGCATGTGACAAAGTGATTTGTTTGTGCTGTCAAAGGCTGTTTTCCTCCATGGAAGAGATACCCATGGAGAAAATGTTGAGTGTGAAAACTTGTTGGCTGTCATTCTGAGCAGCAGCAAACTGCTCCTGCCAGTTTAACTGCAGTATTAGTTAAAAGGGAAAGCAGTAGTAGCTGATTGATTAGTCTCACTAGGGTAATTTTTTTACAGAAGTATTGCTGAGTAATGAAATTCTTTTGCAAGGTTAGCCAGACCAGATGACAGTGCTGATAGATGCAGGGCCTCAGATAAGAGTAATTGAAAAGCTTTTGAATAAAGCAGGGAGTGCCACCCAAGTGCTGTTTCAGTGGAAGTGCTTGAATAGAGTGGTCCTCTATTCAGGACCTATCCTCTATACAGGATGCTTGAATAGAGTGGTCCTGTGCTGTATTTGCATTGTGTTGATTGGCTTCATTCCAGTGCCCAGAACTTGGATTTTAACATTATTTTTAAAGCTGTTTAGGGGCTTTTTTGCACAGTGTCAAAATTAGTGTTCTTACAGATAAATTCTCATTTTAGTTTAATCAGGGCTGCCACTTGATTAAGGAGAACTTATTTGTTTGCATGAGCATTCATAGATGAGATAGAGATAGATTTGCATAAAGTCAAGTACTTCGTCAGATTCACAAAAGTGTGCTGATAAAAAAACAACCTATAGTCTTCAGCCTATAGTTGAGGAGTACCATCCTTTGACCGGTTGACACCCCTCCTAATGGTATTCAGGTGTATTGCCCCCAATTATGGAGTCTCCTTTCTGCCTCACATATCTACCCCACTTAACTGTAGTTCCTCTCCCTGCCCATATCAAGCATCCTGCTGCGTCAGACCAAGGCCCATTAGCCAGTATCCTGTTTCCCCCACTGGTAAGCCAGATGCTTCCGAGAACTTTTAATTACCTTTTAGCCCAGATTGTTCTTAAGATTTGTCTTGGTAGAAGCTTGTAAGTATAAAAGCTGGAAAAGAGTCAAGTTCCTAAAATATTGTGGGGGAGGAGGAGAAGGGACAGGGGCAATAAATCTGTAGAGTAAGCAAGGGGGAAAAAAAAGTGATTGTCACAGTCATCTCTTTTATGCCAATGTCTGCCTGCTGTCTGAGATCACTGGAAAGGGTCTTTCTCCAGATGTCCACCTTTGTAGAGCAGTGGTCTCCAAACCATAGATCATGGTATGTTGGAACTTTCATTCTAGGCACAGAGTGATGGTGGAGCCACTCCACCCGGCAGTCACCATTTTTTGTGCCCAATCTTCAGAGCCTCACGCTGGGCAGTCTCTAACACTGACAGTTGCCCCCAGAAGACTTTGTGCCCCTATGTCCCAGGGGAAGCAGCTACCCAGCGCAAGGCTCTGCAAAGACTGGACACGGTCAATGGTGGCTGCAATGCAGAATGGTAAGGTTTTACCACCACTGCACTGCTCCCAGAATGAATAAGCTGGCATGTTGGATCCAGTCTGGTCGAGGATAGGGAGGTGATGGCCAGAGATCAAGCCACCTTGGTATAGGTGCTCCTCTTCAGAATGCCTTCTCAAGGGTTGTTTGCCCGGCATCAATTTTTTTTCCTCAGTGGCCCATGCTTTGGATGCTGAAGAAGCCAGTTACAATCCTTGGCATCTCCAAAAGGAGGGCTCGAAAAGGCTACTTTGTGGAACACTGGAGAGCTGCTGTCAGTCAGCGCAGATGATAGTGAACTGGGTGGTTCAATGGCTTGAGAAATTCTTTCTGCTTCCTTCCAGTCACTACTAATTGGGAACTAAAGCTTGGTCTTAATAATGTACCTTCAGATGTTCATGATTTTGTGTTGAGTGATGTATTTCAGATTGCCAAACACTGCCATGCACATTCTTGCCTTCGTGCATTTTGTTGTGGGTTTCTATCAACCAGAAAGTTTTTGAACTTTTCTGCATTTATTTTCTGGGGTGAATGTAATCATAGATGTTTCTTTCAACCCCCATGTGCTGAAAGAAAGATTCATGCACAAGTTTTCTTACGTTGCAAACAGATTTTCACCCTGCATTTTTGCTCCACAGGGTAGTAAGAAGAATATACTTGTGCAGGGCTTTTGTGTGTTCAGAGTACTTAACATACGTCCATACGACTACCCTGCATAAGTCAACATTATTTCGCGGATACTGCAGATAACAGATGAAGCTGAGTCTTGCTTAAGGTCATCTTTGAGTTCATGAAAGAGGCAGAATTTGAACTAAAGACTTCTTAGCTTGGTCATAGCCCCTGTGCTACAACAGCTCTTTCTAGGAAGGAGGTACATTTTTTCCCCTATAGAAAACAAATTAGAGACATAAAATTACTCTAATGAATCTTTGCTTCACGAGCAGTGAACTGCTTCAATTTGACAAGGAATTGGAGTTTGCAAGCCTATGTGTTTGTCCTTTCTGCTTGTACCTATCCCGAAGGACAACCTTTAATGCATATAATTAGTGGCAGTTTGACTTTAGAGGAATAGGAAACCCCGTTGCTGCAGGACCAAAGCCAATCGCTTTGTAACTAGCGATGGAGGATGGAGAAGGATTAGCCCCACATCCGTTCATGCCTGAATTGCTTCCCTGTTCCCGTGTTATCAGCACCCTCTGTCCTCTGCCAGCATCAGAATAGAGGAGCTGGATCTCCTTGAGGATTCTGATTTGATATCATAGCTCAAGTGTCCCACATTAGTCCTGCTGCAATTATATCTGAACATAAAACATGTTCCTTGGATGAGGCTGTGTTTTATCAGATGGTTGGTTAAGCCCCATCTTGCAATAGCAGCCAAAGCAGAACAGCCTCCCTTTCCTTGCCAAGGAAAACATTTGTCAGCAGTTAGCAAGTGCCCTGTTTCTGCAAAACAAGTGTGGAAGAAATGGCTTGACTCTCTTCCAAGTTTGGTATATAAATTGAATAAGTGCCATTCGGAGCAGGGTCTTAATTATGCCCGTTTCTCATGTTTGTTTGTTTTTAATTAATGAGAATGTAGCTCCATTTGTGTGTGTGTGTGTGTGTTGCTTTGCTTTGCACAGTGGTGCTTTCTTTCTTTCCTTTCTCTTTTAAAATGCACGTGACCGTCTGAAACTCCAGCCGCCCCGAGTTGCTTACGTTTGCAGAGAGTAACTCGCTGAAAACAAGCAGCATTTGTGCTGGTTAATTAGAGGCTGGAAATCTCACTGCCTCTGTGTGCCCAAATTAAGCAGGCAGCTTTACAGAGTGAACATGGATTTCCCAGAGGGCTTTTCATTCTTGAGTCCGGCCCTTAAGTTTAGCACCTGGCTTCTCTGGAATGGAAGCAGGTTTTTGTTGTTTACAGGAGCAGGTGCCAAGTTCATTCTCTCTAAGAGGGGGTGGGGATGCTGGGGCTGGGAGAGAGAGTCTTTTTCATTCGGTTTGGGAATCTCAGTTTGGCATATGGCTGTTTCAGGGGTGACTTCTATTTGTGTTTGTTTCAACAACTCATACCTTTCTCTTTTTAAATGTTTGTTTCCAAGGATAACTGCATCTTTTTTTCTGCAGTTCCCACAGACCTAAAAATTGCACATCCCAGAATCATTTCTTTGAATTCTCTTTGAATTCATTTACTTGTTTTAAAGGTTATTAGTTACCTCTCCAACACATTTTCAAGGTGTTGCACAAAGTTTAAAAATACACTCGCAGTATGCTCCAAAATTTAAGATTAAATTTTTAGAAAAATTAATGGGTATGAAGCAGTCAGAGTTTAGCACTTTGAAATTGCATTGCTCTGAGTGGTCAAGATAAGCTTGAACTTGGTTTCAAAATGCTTAGCTTTGGCTGATCTGCGCCCTAACTTTGTTTTGTGTTTAGAATTCATCAAAAATCCAAGAAAATTTAAGTCATCACTTACTATTCTTATTAAATCTGGCCTATAAAAACATATAAACCGTCCTCTTCCCCCCCCCCCCCACCAAATCCTTGCTTAAGAAATATTCTTCCCTTGTATCCAGGTACCGATATGACTTGTATATGAAGCTTTAAGTGTTCCTCCTTTCATGGGAATAATCCATCAGTTGCAAGATTCTTGCTGTATTATTAATAGTGTAGCTAGAAGCTATTAATAAGATGCCAATGGAGATGATTTGTCTGTGCCCATCTTTCTAGAAGCCCTTCAAATGATAATGGAAAAATAGTGTCGCATTTGGGTAATAGATACAGTTGTCGTACTCCCACCCCTATAATGCCATCGTCTTTTGAAGAGCGTTCATTGTGAGCTCAGAAGCCTTCATCTAGGCTCATAAATCAACAATACAGTTTCTTAGGATGCTTTAGAACCAATATCTTTATTTATTACATTTATATCACACATTTCTTCCCCTCTGAAACTCAAGACAGTATAAACTCTCCCCCCCCTCTCTCTCTCTCTGTGTGTGTGTGTGTGGTTTTCTTATTTTTATTCCACCCTTCCTCCAAGGAGCTCAGGGTGATGTGTATTTCTAGTTACAGTGTCCAGTCATGGATTACTGATAGCAAAATTGCAGTACAATGTAATGCTCTTACCAATGTCCTTTTTCAAAGAGCTTGAGAATCTAGCAGGACTTTCTTGAACAAGAAACAAGTCTCTTAAGACTTTTTCTTTTAAACTGCCACAAGAACACATTCAGATGAAAGGATCCTGCCTCACTATCTTGCACCATCCTAGTCATCCAAAGTTCCTTGCAATCTAGTTCCTTGCAACCTTTCACTGTACGTTTCTAAAGTTGTCCTGTATGCCTGTGAGTGTTTGTTTTGGACAACTCTGTGCAGACTGTCGTGTATAGCCTGCATTGTGGAAGCAGGAAGGAAGAGGACATTCATGTAGAGAACCTTATTATTAGCCCTCTGTACATATCTGTAGGATTGCCCTCCAGGGTTTGTGGTTATGCTGCTGAAATCCCTTGATAGCTCTACTCCTTTACATAAGAGGATCTATTGTATGCTACAGATGCCGAAGGACCAACTTCATTAGGATGTGTTTACATTAACGAAGGCTTAACAAGGGACCGATTCCACTGACAGCAGGCTGTGCTTGGTACCCTCACAGTGCTGTGGTGTGGAGGCCACTGTGAGCGTGGCAGTATCAGTTCATATGAATGCGGTGGTTGTAGGGGTATTTGTTGTTTTTGTTGTTGGGTATTTCTTGTTTTCCTGGAGGTGTGACCTCATTGATCAGGCTTCCGCCATTTCCTTTTTTTTTTTTTTAATAATGCTTTATCTATTTATTACAGATACAGGTAAGGAAAATTGGATAGACTTAGGGCTAGGACTACATAGGTTACACACGAGGGTGGTGGCCATCGATTACAACAAACATTAATCCAAACGAAATTAATAATCAATACAAAAATTATCATATTCATTAACCCAACTGGTTAATACTTTAACATTCCATATTTTTCCTCTTACGATTCCTGGGCTTCCCTTAGCCGAGAATATTCTCTTAGAAGGTTTTTCATCAACAGAGCTTTCCGGTCTCTTGTGAACAGAGCTTTCCGGTCAACAGAGCTTTCTGGTCTCTTGTGAACCTGTTTTGTTTTCTTAGTGTTATAACTGAAGGACAGTGCTTGGTGTGCTTTCTGGAGGGGCAAAAGGTCCAAGAAAAACACCTGAATGATAATATTTTAAAAATCACTTATTTCCCTGCTTGCAGGAGGTATACTGTCAGATGAGCTTTTTGAAAATCACGTACAGGTGAATTTTTAACAAGGTATAGCTTTCATTTCCTAGTGTTTTAAGTAAGCATCTGTATTGTAGTGTATTTAGATACCTATAGGCTAGAAACTTGCTCCCTGACATGCTTGTTTTCTTTATGCAGGGAATTAGTTTGTGTGGAAGAATAACCAGTCACTCCACTTGCAGTCAGGTGTGATGTAGCCCAGCAAGAGGCCAAGGAACTAGCTTTTTTTGCCATTTATGAGATTTGCAATCTCTCTCACTCACACTCAGAGTACTCATACTACTAATACTTTATTTCATAAGCTGGAGCAGGTAAGGTCATGCAGTGGGTGTCATTCCTGACCCCCTTCCCAGGCCTGATCCACCTTCCCAAATAGGAGAGCTGGTGCAGGTCTGAGTTGACCTAGCAGGCCCACAGGGACTTAACCCAGGCCAAAGGAACAAATGTTCCCTTAGCCCAAGGAGTCTTCTCAAGGCTAAAATTCCCCCATGGGATTCAACAGATCCCGTTCCAGCACCACTGCATCACCATGTTGTGGTGTTGGAATGGACTGGGCTGTCCAACAGATAACTGCTCTGATTGTCCAATAGCTTGTCCTAACCTTCTGGATGGTTAACCCCTAACCTAACCCCTGTTAACTGGTTAAGAGGCGCTTTTTCAAGTGGGTGCTCCTCTTTTATTTAGCAGGGGGAGAGTAACTGGCCCACCTCACCCCAGCAGTGTCTTTTCTAGTGGCTGTCTGCTGGTGTTGCATCTTTTTAGATTGTGAGCCCTTTTGGGACAGGGAGCCATTAGATATTTGATTTTCTCTGTAAACCGCTTTGTGAACTTTTTGTTGAAAAGCGGTATATAAATACTGTTGTTGTTGTTGTTGTTGTTGTTGATGGACTTTGTGTCCACTTTGCAGGATCTGTGTGAGACCAATTACAAGTCTCCCTTTCTAACAATGGCCTTCAGCTTCCATAAATAGAGACTCTAGTGAGCATAAAGCCTTGTTTATTTCACAGAGGAAATTAGTTTAGCTTGGCCTTCTTGCTGTGGAAAAGTGAAACCTGCATTCAGGGCAGAGCCTTGCCCAAGAAAAATACGGTGCACACACAAAGTTGAAGGTTTCAGGCAAGTAAAAGAAAGTTACAGGCAAGTACAGAATGCTTTCCAAGCTGAGCAATAAGTTGGATTTAGATGGGTTTAAACCCTGGAAACAAAATCAAAATGTTGCCTGTGAATATCCATGTGATTTCTGGAGAGAGTGTTTTGTTACAGTCTGATTTTCAAGCCTTACACTTGCATCCTTTTTCTCCTTCAGAACGCTGCAGGAAGACCTTCAGCTCAGTGACAGTGAAGATGGCGATGATGACCAAGTCAGTGTGTGTATATAACTCCTGCAAATTCATAGAAAAAGCCTTCTTAAATCTTCATGACCAAGTCTGTCTAAGCTGCTTAAACTAACCTTTTTTCTCCTCCTTTTTCTCTTTGTTTTGTGTTTAAACACTCAGGTTTCTGATAAGCCATCTTCCTCATCCACTCCTCCAAGGTATGGTTTCTTTTGGCAAAAGCAAAGTAGAGTAACTGAGAAGTGGGGGGGAAAGCATGATATGGGTATTGACAAACACAGAAATTTTTGTTGAAGTGGTCAGGGAAAAGTAGAAGGAGAATGAGACTTTTCACAGATACCTTGCAAGGCTGATTCAACAGTGATAGGAATTGGCAATATTTGGGAAAGTGTTTTATTATGTGTAGGTTTGTTTAACCATAATATTTTGGGGAAAGTACACATGGGATGAAGTGGGCAATGCTGGCCAGGGCCTGTGGCTGTCAGGATAAAACGGGGATCATTGAGTATGCCATGCTGAGTTCCATGGAGGGAAATCAGGGATGCAGATGTGAATTTTGGGATGCAGAAGATTGGACAAATTCATGAAAGGCTAGTCTAACGCTAGCTACTAGTCACGTTGGCTGTGTGCTGCCTCCAACTTCAGAGGTAGTTTGCCACTAAATACCTGTTGCAGGGGAGCAGTGCCAGAGAGATGAATGGCCTTCATCATCTTGCTTGTGGGCTACCCAGAGGCAACTGGTGGGCCACTATACACAGCAGGAATCTGGATCTGATGGGCCTTTGACCTGATCCAACCAGGTTCTTTTCGTGTAGTCAAAAGCATGCATGCTATTTTCAGAGCAATTTAGGGCTTTACTGCTGTACTGGGCTGGTGCAAATGCAATCCTGGCTTTTTTTTTTAATTGCAAACTGTGCTTTGCTAATATACTCCAGGGAAATATGCCTGTTCTCCTCCCTTCTCCAGTTTGAATTCCTTTGCATTAACCATTGCCTTGTGTTGCATGCACACAGGACACAAACAGTTAAATGTGGGAAAATACCTGTCATTGTGCTTGGGTGATGATCCCTTACAGAGTTGTATAGTTCAACAGTGTCCTTTGAGGGCACAGCAGTGGCTTTCATTTAGTTTCACCATTCAGTTCCATTCAGTGTTTCTTAACCAGTAGTATGGGTATCACCAGTGGTATTTGAAGTGCTGTCTGGCAGTGTGCGCGAGTCCCCTGGACACCTGCTGTCTGGCAGTGAGACCAGCAGTGCAACACAACAAACAGCTGTAGGAGGCTCAGGTCAGCAGGCAGAGCTCCAGAGAGTGCTTTTAGGTCACTCTAAAAAGCCCTCCCATCCATCTGAGTCTCTTACCAGTGTTTGTTGCGTTGCATTTGGCCCCCTATCCCAGAAGTAACTGATGATGATGATGACGTCATCACCAATTGCTTTTGGTGGTACTTCCATTATGTGGATCATGCAAAGTAGTACAATGGGGACAAACTCTGAGAAACTCTGGTATAGTTTATATGTCCCAGCAAGACCCAGCCCTTTTACGTCAGGTTTTTGTTAACCTGTTAATAGGAACCCAAATCTCTCATCATTATGTTTTGCAATCTATGTGTTCAGCCTCTCATTTAGGAACAATTCTGGTTTACCTTAGCCGTGGTTTGTGTTTCTGCAATGAAATGCAAAGCCATAGTTTATGCTGGGGAAAGGGGGTATTTGAGCTGGGTTAGACAAAGGAATGCCCATCCCCAAGACTGACTCCTGATTTACAAACTGTAGTCTGCACAGGAGCTGTCCTTGCATCAGCCCTGCTTCTTCGGGTTGCCACCTTCTTTCACACAGAGAAGGTGATGTATTTTCTATACATCACGCAGCTATTGAAAGCTCCCGTGCCTATAGAAAATCAACAATGCAGATCTTTCTGTATCATTGTCCCTCGAAAAAGTCAGTTGCTGAATTTTGGCTCCGCTGCATCTTTGAGAGGTATGAGAATTCTGAGGGGTGCAGGGAAGGGCAAACTTGCAGGTGCAATAGTAATAACTTGTACTGCATCAACCTGCAGTTGGCAGTGTCATGTCATGGCTTGAGAGTACCTTTGAGTACATCTTGAGAGTACTTTTACTGACACTGAAACGCACATGTAGTCTGCTCTTCTTCCAAGGAACTTGAGGCATGTCTCTGTAGTTGTCCTGTGGATAGACTTGCAGCTTTGTAGGCTAGGCTGAAAGACAGAGGCTGCTCCAAAGTCAACAAGTAAGCTTCATGGCTGTGTGAGGTTTTGAAGATGTGTCAGCATCTTCCAATGTAGCATTCAGTTTGCCACACCTACTCTCAGAATGCTCATTCTTAGATGCATTTGCTCATAGGTCATCCTGCTGGAAGTAATATATAGGTGGAACCTTGACATTCACTGATTTGAGTCACCACTGATACCAGGGTCCACCTTTAAATGCCTTGTAAAAAGGGGAAAAAGCACCAAATTCCCTTTCCCACCTTCATGCCATTAAACAGTACTGGTCGCAAGTACCAGTTCTCTGAGTTAAAGATAGCTTTAAAGACCCGCTTCCAGGTTTCTTGCTCCTCCATTGTCACCCCAAAAGGCATTGGTATAGAAGCTATACTACATTCAGCCACTAGATGGGTGAATAATGGAATCTGAGATAGATGATGATTCACCCCATCTAGTGTCTAAACGTGGTGTAGTGTCTGTACCTTATTTCAAGGCATTTAGAGGTGGTCCGCAGTATCCACTGAGCATTTTGAAACAGGTTCCCACATGGCTAAAATCCACCTTTAACTTTTCAGTCTCGATCCCTTTTGAAAATGGAGGATGAGGTCCCTAATTACCTGTGCAGGAGGTCTCAAGACTTTTAAGTGCCAAACTTTTGATGCCATAAATTTTCCCCCTTCAGTTGTAAATCAGTAACTGATCTTGGGGCTCAACTAGATACTGTACCAGAAGGAATCTGAATTGGGACCACAGTGTGCATACTTAGCTTGGGGAGGGACCACAGATCTGTGGTAGAGCACATGCTTTGCATGCAACCCAAAGCCCCCATATTCCATCCCTGATTATCTCTAGGTAGGATTGGGAACCCCCCCCCCTTGTCTGACACCGTGGGGATTTGGCCAGTCAGGCAGTGTAGATGATACTGAGCTAGGTGCAGCAATGAACAGATTCTGTATAAGGCAGCTTCCTGGGAAGGGCGGGGGAGTTTTAAACTTTTACCTCTATACCACCTCTCTCCAAATATCGTCTGTGAATAAGTGGTTTTTACTCCAAAAGTTAGATTTACCATAATAGAGAGACCATTTTGGTGGGATTAACTTGCATCCTTTTCCTAATCTGGTTACCCCCCATGATGGCTGCTATTTTAAACAAGAAGATAAGCCTGAGATAGATGATGATTAATTTAATGTCTTGCTTTGTGTGTTAATCAGCTGGCTATCAGCTGGTTTAATCTACTCAGTCTCCAGGTTTTGAAAGGTTTAGAGCCCTGAGAGGTATAAACACAGGCAGGGCCAATCAGGAAAGGTTGTAAAAAAGCTCAGAGGGGAGAGAGAGATAAAAACAGCAATCAAATTTCCTTGATGTTAAGTGATTTAACTGCACTTTGATATTCACATGCATTTTGCAAAGTTGAACTTCTTGGTTCTTTGGTCGCAAAAAGAAATGCATTGTTTTTCCTCCCTCGTAATGTAAATCTGGAACAAGCTTTAAACATGCCACTGAACAGCACAAAACACCAAACACAGTGTGGTGGGGAGGTACTGAGCTTGTAAGAAAGAAACATTTATCCCCATTGTAATAATTGCATATTGTAGTGTAAATGGTTTTCAAAGAGGCATTTGAAGTGAAGGAGTGAGAGGAGGAGTAGTTGGAAGCATTTTAGCATGAAAGAGCATACTGTAAACTATTGAAATCAGGTTATGAGATATAAAATAGAACTGAGTGGAAACAGATCAGCATATGTATTGTATTATTTATTGGTTTATAGCACCATCCAGGCGCATGACATTTTTCAAAGACTGAGAGGACAGGTCTTTGGCCTGTAAGGCTTACAATCTAGAATGATACTTGGACAAGAGACGCAATGGGAGGGAAGGGGAGATGAAGGTGAAGAGGAGAAAACAAATGTAATTATTTCATTTGTGCATGCTTAGACTTAAGACCCAATGCTAACCAATGTTCCAGCACCAATGCAGCCACAGTGTAGCCCTGAAGTACGGGAATAGTCATTCCCTTTCCTTGAGGAGGCCTCTATGACGTGTCTCCCCCCACTGCAGGATGCAACACACACCTGGTTGGCATGACTCCATCAGCAGTGGAACATTGGATAGGACTGGGGCCTTAGTTACATTAGGGTGTGGGGACAGTAGGGTAAAGGATGGAGGGAAAAGGTGAGTTCAAAAGTGGAATTTGAAGTGTGTAAGAGAGAAGGCATTGCACAGTTCTGAAGGCAGTTGCAAGAATCAGGGGCAGCAAGAGAGAAAGCCTGGAGTTTTAGAGAGCAGGAGTTTTGCATTGATAAAGGGCAGCGAAGCTGGAAGAGTGAAGGTCCCAGATGAGAGTAATGGGATTTAAGAGGAGAGAAATGAGAAGGAAGAAGGCCATGGAAGGCTTCAGAGTTGAGGACCAAGGCCGTTGTGCTGGATCCAAGAGCAGCCAGGAAATTGGTGTAGTGTTGTTAGAAGGGGTGTGCATGAACATAGCAACAAGAGGCTTAAATTATTCTGGCAGCAGAATGTTGGCTAGTGGCAAAAGGGTTGAAGTGAGATGATGGAAGACAGAGGAGAAGCTGCAATAGTTCAGACCAGGGCATGAGCTAGTTTTTACTAAGGAGATAGAAGGGTTGCATTTTTGCAGTGATAAAGTAGGGAAAGCAACAAGATTCAGACATGAATTTTTATCAGTGAGAGCCAGTGTGATGTAGTGGTTGCACTTTGACCAGTGTTCAAGTCTCCACAGCCATGAACTTGGGTCCAGTCTTCGTCTCTCGATCTAACCCACCAGACAGGGTTGTTGTGAGGATAGGTGTAACGACATACACTGCCCTGAGCTTCTTGGAGGAAAGATAGCACTGTATATAAATTTGAAAATAAAATAAAAATTAGTTATTGTAGGAATGCTCTTTGTTAACTAACAGTATGATATACAAAAAGACTATTTTTGCCAGGCAGTTGCTCAGTGGAAATGATGATAATATGTGTTGTCTTGGTTTCTGCTGAGGGTTTTCTGTGCAGTCTGCCTGCAAGATTGGAGAGATAATAGAGATAATGGCTGTGCGGCCGTTCTCAGGTGTGAACTGGCCTAAGTAGATGGCTTAACTGAATTAGGGCGCAATGCTAACCAACTTTCCAGCACTGACCTAGTTGCAGTGCAACCCCAAGGTAAAATAACAAACATGCCCTTACCTTGAGGAGACCACCTTAACTGCCTCCCCACCGCAGGATGCATTGCACACCGCATTGGCACAGCTATATCAGTGCTGGAAGTTGGACACGATTGCGCCCCAAGAAGATTTTCAGTGGCAGACTGAGAACTGTGACTTTTCACATGTCTCTTTTCTCTCTTGTGTTCAACAACCATATAAAAAAACCACATGAAAACAGGAAGTGCAAAAATGTATTTCAAAATACATTTCTTAAAGATCAAACATGCACATTTTGTACTTCGAAAAATACATGACGCTGTCTTCATACTGAGCCGTACTGCCTCACACAAACCGTCTCTTCAGAATGTTCATGAAGTTCCCTTCTCTATTGTTGAATTTATTTTCCTTCAGGCAGTATATTCTCTCTACCATTATATTATTTTGCTCTCAGACCGTCATCTTTTGTTTTTAAGAGTGATTTTCTCCTTAGTGAATAGTAGCAAAATATTTTAAATTATGCTGGTTGATTTTTTCTTCTTCTTCTTCTAGCTGTGCTCTGTTGGTGGAGGGAGCAGTACAGAAAGATGATCCTTACTTGTTACTAATGCCAATGAAGGATTCTATATCTATCTTGTTACTAATTTTATCCCCTGGTATTGCCTTGCAGTGTCCCACAATCGCAACCAGAGAGTGTGGTATTGGCACATTCCAGCAGCCCAGAGTCGGGGAGTACGAGCGACTCAGATAGTTCTTCCGATTCTGAGAGCGAGAGCAGTGACAGTGACAGTGAAGTAAATGATCCTCCAACAAGAGCCTCCACACCTGAGGTACTGTATCAGTGCGTGAGCTGTACAATGTGGATTGCCCCTGTGGATCCCCTCTTGAGCTTTCAGCCATCTTAGATATTGATTGTTGCAGAGAATGCTACCTGATATATCACAATTGGTGTTCCCCCCCCCCAATGTTCCCATCTGTACCTGAGCAGAGGCATTCTTGCTGTACTCATAAAAGGGCCAGCACAAACATGGCAACCCTCACCTGAAAACTCCTTTTCATCACTTCCAGCCAGAAATTGGAGCGGAGGAAAGAATACTGGGCCCATACCTAAATGGAATTTGTCAGATATATCCAATATCAGATATTTTTATGTATTATTTGAATGCAGTTGTTTTTTTTAAAAGCACCCAAGTGTTCTGTAGTCATCTCTCTGCCTTTGTAGTCATTGGGCAAAACATTGGAAGGAAGGGGAAAAAATGGTTTCTTATGAGCTGTGGGGTAGAACAGGTTTGTTTTTACATCTGTGTCAGTAAAAAAGGGTTTCCTTCAGTGAAAGTGAATAGTCAGGGAAGTGGCTTAGGGCAGTGTTCTTCAACCTTGGGGTTGGGACCCAATGGGTTGCAAAGCCTCATTTCTGAGATTGCGGCAACTTATGGGAATGAAAAATGTTGAAGACCATTGGACTAGCATCGCCAAGTGAAGGGGGAGGCACCTGATGCACACCTTCAGGTACCAGGAAATTGTATCCTAGTCCTGCTCAGGTTCTTAGCAGTTGTACTAAAAGGGCTTTCACTAGAGTCAGGCTTCATTGTAATTTTTTTCCGTTCTCTCTAGTAAGAATATTTAGTTACAGTGAGCAGTGCTTGGGAAGGCATTAGGAGGGCAGGGAGTGGGTGGCAAAGGGGTTAGGGGTGATTGGATAGGGTCCTGGGAGGGGGTAGGATCAACAGAGATGTCCTTAGTCTCATACTTTATTTATATATTGGGGCCATGGCACAAAAAAGGTTGAGGACCACTGGCTTAGGGCATGTGTGAAGAGGTTACTGTGGCGACTTTCTTGTTTCATGGCTGTGACCACATTGTTCAGAGCCAACCCAAGATCACCTGGCTCCTGAAGTGGCAAGGCAAAAGCTCTCCTCCCTCTTACTTGGTGAGGTGCCAGCCTCTGCTCCTCCCACACCCTGGATTGGATAAAGAAGAGGAGGGCAGAGCTGAAGAGGACATGTGGAGGGGAGGAGAGATGTGGCCTTAGAATAGGCATGGGGTGAAGCAGTGGAGGTGAGTGGGTGAATGGAGGTGGGTGCTTCCCACCAGTCTGCTGCCGTTGGCAACTGCCTCAGCTGACCTCATGTGTGGGCTGGCCCAGTTTTGGTTGCAGTGACTCCCCAGGAAGGTTATGCCATTTTTCTCCATGCCACCACAGACTTAAAAGACCTGCTAGCAGTGGCATGAATGAAATTGCCCACTGAGAGTATAGTAAGCAGCTGCTGCTGCGAATGAAATGCATGTGGTGTGGCAACAGCTGCCACATGGAATGGTTTTAAGGTGGCCTCTGAGCAGTGTCCGTGTATATCCATTTGCCTTTGGACAGAAGTCAGAGAAGCTGCATCTGAGAGTGGATGAAATCTGGAACTGATTTAGATATTTGGCTCGAGACCTTCTCTGCATGTAACAGTGGTTTGGAACCTGTTCACTTTTCTGTGTGATGTTTGATTCTGTATTATTGGCCCAGGGCAACTTTTCTAGCTCTCTTTTAAAAATCAAATTTGGACAGGAATCTACGTCTGGAACATTCAGACCCTATAGGAAGCATTCTCCCCCTCCTTTTTTTTCCGGGACGTGGCTGGACTACTTATGGTTTTCTTTGGCTAAGCTGCTTGAGTTTTGGAGGCCTCCACTGACCTACTTGGGAAGGCAAAGTAGGAAAAAAAAGTCCATTGTTTCATAATCAAGAGTAGGCATGTTTTGAAAACATTTCAGAAAGAGAAATGTGTTCTTGACATTATCGTTATAATGTTGGGCATAGTGTCATGTTGAGAGAGCCATGGAATAGCATAAGCTGCTGCTTCTTAATGCTTTCTTCATCATGCACTGTAGAATAATAGTGAAATATGCTACCTATCCTCTGTGTTAAGGTTTGATTATAGACGCATACATAGTTCTTGTTTTCAGTTCTGAGCTGATAAGGCTGTGTCTGGACTGTACCACTTCAGACTGAAGGTAGATGAAAGCAAATTCTCATGATTGAATGCTCCTTTATACTAAAAAAGGTTCCTGCAAATGAAAAATGAGTATTTTAGGATGAAGTGCTCTAACTATTCCCCTAAGATGCTAGTTTACTTCATGCAGGAATTTTTAAAAAATTGCTTATAGAACGACTTTTTCCTTTTGGAGAAGCCAAAATATGGTTTCTGCTTAAAAATTGGCTATAGGCTCGGATTCAAGATAATTGCTCTTCTTAAAAAATAAAAATATATATTATTTCTCTTTTCATAGCCTGATCCACAGACATCCAATCGATGGCAGCTGAACAATTGGCTAATAAAGGTGAACCAGCCAGTGTCTCCCCCTGAGCTTCTTGAAGAAGACCATAGCAGGAGCAGCCTCCAGGAGAGCAAAGGGCAAGGGAAGACCTGTAGCAGCAGCAACTCTAGTAGCAGTGGCGACAGCCACAAAAGCAAGGGCCCCCAGCCAACAGAGAGCCACTCCAAGTCCTCCAGCACAGCACCGCGGTCTGCCCAAGAGCTACACCTCCCTACCAAGCGGAATTACCAGAAGTCCCCTGTGCGCACAGAGGAGCCCTTGGACCGACAGGTTGTGGGCAGTAAGCATCCCAAGAAGTCGTGCAAGCCCGTAGTACAGGAGGGACAAAAGAGGGGCCTGAAGGTGGAAAGTGAGCCACCAGGTTTGTACGGGGCTCAGGACCAGCCTTCCAAAGACAAGCCCAAGGTAAAAACGAAAGGGCGGCCCAAGTCTGGTGATACAAAGGAACTCAGACCAGCAGCCCCAGAGCCCTTGGAGAAGAAGAAGCACAAGAGCTCACACCACACATCTGTTAAGTTGTTCTCGGACCGTGATGCTGTGAAGGACCATGTGGTTAGCAGTGCCTTGGAGCAGTTGCCCCTTAGTCCTGTTGCACAGAGTCCCAGGGCACCTGTCAGCAGCAAAACTACTGGCACTAAACCAGCTGCAGCTGTAAGAGAGGACTTTCATAAGGACAAGTTTCTCTTGCCTATCAGGGATAAGAAATTGCTCTCACCGGTGAGGGATTGCCCAGTCCCTCAAGCACTTGTGGTTAAAATCGAACTTGCTCTCCTCTCACGGATCCCACAGCCACATGGGAAGAGGACCTGCCCCAGGAAGCTGGAGTTTAGAGAGAGCCATGGTATGAAGAAGCAAGACATGGACCAGAGGAGCACAGAAACATCAAGCAAGCCTGCCCACAAGAGAAAGGTGAGGGATTCTTTTGAATGTGTCCATCAGTAGGCTAAGTGGAATGTATCCATCAGCCAAAAATATGTATTTCTCCCTGAAGCTAGCCAAAATGTTGTTCCTTTTAACTGGGCAATATTTCCCGTGTGTATCTTCTTTAGCTTCCTGTTTAAAAAAAAATTGGTATTAAAAATTGTTTTGGTATCAAAATGGGTATCCCTGTAGTTAAGCTTTCAGCATTCTGTAAGAGTAGATTAAGTTTAAATAACCTCCACTCACCAGACATACACAGATAGGGTCTGCATTGTCTGGGAATCTCGAGGAAAAGAGGTCTTGGGTCATGGTGGATTGTCAGTGAAAGAAGGTGAATTGCATGTTTAGGATTATTAGGAAAAGAAATGTTAACTGTTGGGAATAACTGAATTGCTTGCTTGGATGCCACAGATATTTCTTAAATATGAATGGCTCTCCTAGGCAAACAGCTGGTTTGAACAGTTATAGAAAAAAAGTAATAGTTGCTTGGTAATGTAATTTCTATAGTAGCTTAAGACCCTATGACTCACTCTAGTTTGCTTACTTTGCTTTTGAAAGTATATTTTCTTTGAACTTACTTGTGAACCTCTCTTGGACAGCCCTGGCTCAGAGAGAGAGAGAGAGAGAGAGAGAGAGAGGTATTAGCCTTGATTCCTATTAAACTGACTTCAGGGAATCCATGTGGGCTTAACTCTCTGGTGTGCTTTTTCCTTTTGGCAAATAGAAGCATGGTTGACTGCCACTAATGACTTAGACAGAAGGAATTTGAAGAGAGTTTCTGCCTCTTTCTGCTGTCTTTGTAAAATTCATACTTGCCTGAAAACATCAGAGCCAAGAGCAAATTTAAAGAGAGATTTATTTGAACCCCAATAGGTCAGAAAAAACATTTTCCATATTTTTGGTCATTATGGGGTAGGGATTTCTTTCTCTTGAAGCTCTGAATGCATCATTTGGTTCCTCTAAAAGTTAAAAGGGGAAAAAGAGAGGATTTCCAGCCCTAGAAGAGTGCCAGAGCTTAGATTTCACATAAATTGTCATTTCATTGCCCTTAGTTTTACGAGCAACATTTGGTATAGGGCAGGGAAGCAATATGCAGGTAATTTTTATTTGGTTGTAAGCCATAACAACAAATGGGAAGCTCCTTGAGGCCAGTCAAGTTCATCTCAGCAAATGAATCAAGTATATACTCATGTATTAAGTTGAAAAATTTATACCTTAAAATTGACCCTGAAAACGTAGGCCGACTTATATGCTGGTCAATGCGCAAAGGCCTCTTTGGCTTCTAAGAACAGCTGCTTGGTGAGATGGGAGGGGGACGGTCTGAGAAGTGGGACACATGGGGAAAAGGAAAAAAAATTGAGCTGTTTTTATATTATAATTTACAGCATTTGTATACTGCCTTTCTCACTGGCTTTCACAGTGTATTGAGATGCAAGATGGTTCACAGACTCGTGAACCACAGACTCAAGGTTCACGTAGGCAGACTGTGCTAAACTCATCTTTATTCCAAATGAGTTTTTACAATAATCGTTCTATGCGCACTTGTAGAACCCTTCACTTCCAGAGGTAATCCTTCATGGTGTGGTCATCATACCTGGCATCTGGGTATGCCTTCCATATTCCTCCACATTCCTGTGGCATTGCTTGCAAGTCCGTCACCCTCTCACAGTGAGGTTGCAACGGTGATCTTCCTCACTCTGTCATCTCACAACTGCTTTGTCACTTTCAGTCTCCCATCCAGAATTCAGCCAGGACTGCTCTTGCTTTGCATTCATTGGGCAGCCTATAGCTCAACCACCAGACTGCACCACATTGTTTTACCTTGTTTGGAAGCAGCACAAACACAGAGCTATGCTCCAGGCAGGAAGCAAGGTGAAGGTGCCAGTGGGAGTTGCAGGTTTTGTGAGGGCTGCTGCTATAGAAATGCAGTACTGTACTCCTCACAGAGCCTAGAACTCTCATCAGCTCCTTTACCTTGCCTGAATAGCTATTTGGTGAATAGCTCTGTGTTTGTTCTGGTTCAGAACAATTACAATGGTAATTGTAATTACTGTTTGTCATGATCTAGCTTTGGGGAAAATCAGAGAAAAATTCTCTAATTCAAAGACTTTCATACACCCCTAAGTTTTACCCTTGAAGTGTCCACGAGTCGTACTGAAATCCATAATTTTTTTACTTGTCCTCAACTTGTCCACAAGCATATACAGTGCCTCTTTCAGCTCCCTTCTATTGTAGCCATGTTTCCCACCAAGTCAAGAGCAGGAGAGCAACATTGGCCCTTTCTGCTTGATGCCAGTCAAGGAAAAGCACTCTGTAACTGCCCCCTGCAAACACACGCACACGTGCTTTTGAACAGCACCAACAGAGGCTTTTGCAGAGGCATCCTTTTCAGCCCCTCAGCTGCTCACTTATCTGTGCCTTGGCTTCTGCTGGAAATGACCTGCACAGCCTTTTGTGCTGCTCAAACCACAGCAGCACTAGTGACGGTGAATTAGTCTTTTGCCTGTGTTTCAGCCTGAGAGAAAAGTGGCTTTTTGTCTCTCAACAGGATCTGGTTATCTCCATGTTTCTCAACTAGTGGTACTTAGACCATCGGTGGTACTAGAGCTGGTATCCGGTGGTACTTGCAGGACCCCCAGACCCACTCAGCCTGGCAGCAAGAACAGCAATTCAATGTGACAAGCAGCAGTAGGAGGTTCAGCTCAGTGGACACGCTTTGCAAGCTCAAAAAAGCCTTCCCATCCACCCTGAGCCGCTTACCTGTGTTGGTTGCATTGTGTCTGGCCTCCCAATCCAGAAATAATTGGCAATATCATCATCACCAGTTACTTCTGGTAGTACTTCCAATAGGTGGACCATGCAGAGTGGTACAGTGGGGGACAAATGTTGGGGAACTCTGGAAAACGTTGGGAAATGCTTAAGGACTGCCGTCTTTCAAAATATCCCTTTTGTGCTCTCTGATCATCGTTAGAGATCTTGTTTGGTGTCTCCTTCCAAGCTGAGGGTTGGCCACAAGGAACGAGGCCTCTTAGGTCACCTTGGCTTTGGAATTTCCGCTGAAGCAGGCTCATTTGGTCCAGGACAATTTATTTTGTACCATTGACTGCAAATGTGTCTGTTGAAATAGCTTTGGGTGTTAGCTGATGGCTGGTTATTTGTTGAGTCAAAGGTGGCTTTTCCTATAAAAGAGGCTATAAGTGTTTGTGAAAATAATGCGTAATTGTAAGGGGTGGTGGACCTGGGAGTCCAGGGTGGTGCTGCTAGCCAGGTGAAAAGCCTTTGGGGGTCAAATATTGCTCCAGTTACTTACCTGTATGTTTGCACCACAGTCTAGCTGGGTAAGGTGCATACACAGAAGCATGCTTCCTGCACATGTATGCATACAAACGGGTAATGGTACTGTAGTCGCTGCCTAGGCCACGCTCTCCTGGCCCTGTTGGATGACCAGTGATGGTGCTGAGAAGCTGATGAAGGGGAGACGTGGTGGTGGAGTTACAGCAACTGGTTTTAGGACTCGCGTTCCTCATGAGACCACTGATGGTTGCATGACCACTGACTGTTGCAACTGCCAGCTGTTTGACATGATGTGCATTTAGCAGCTGCTGTTCTGTGCATGTGCCATTGGATTCAGAACCTTAGTCTTTAGTATCAAGCTCTGCATTTGTCTTTTATCAGCAGGAAGATGCACTGAGAGATGATCAGAAAAAAATCAAGAGAGAAACCAAATCATTGTCACTCTCAGGTCATAAAGACTCCAGTAAAAACAAGTGAGTAGAAAGCTTTGGCTAAATTAATGAATTAATTGAGCAAGTAGGTGGAACTAAACTGTCCCTTTGTGTTCCCTCACCTTTTTATTTATGTTTTGGCTGAAAGGTGGCTTGGCCGAGGCTACGTATAGCTTGTGTACTGTGACTGATTGCCTCAGTTCTAACACCCTTGTATCACTGAAAGTTGATGAGACTTTCTTCATGATCTTTCAATATTTAGTCCAACCCACAGGTGTACACATTTGATCCCTGTTATGCAACGTTGGGCAGAAATGGCTTAAATTCAGAATCTAAGAACTCTGGGCAGTGAATAGGTGTGTTATGCAGATGTTAGTAAATATATGTCACGCTATCAGTACAGCATTTGTTCAAACTGTGCTTGCCCTC
Source organism: Tiliqua scincoides (assembly GCF_035046505.1). Lineage (NCBI taxonomy): Eukaryota > Metazoa > Chordata > Lepidosauria > Squamata > Scincidae > Tiliqua > Tiliqua scincoides. Next base: position 12,560,456 of record NC_089826.1, read on the forward strand.
TCAATTTTTTTAACCACCCAGGAGACTCCAAGGCTCTTTGTGGGGGGGCGGGAGAGAGAGAGAGAGAATGCCCAGTGTTGAAGAGAGTCTGAGTTAGACATTGTAAATTGACAATGTTGCAGGCAGCCCTGGCTGCTGTGAGCACACAGGTTTCAATCAAATCACAGGAAAAATGATACTTAACACTTGTGCAGTTTGTTCATGTGTAAAAATAAACAAACCAAGGTAATTCTTTGAACAGAAGGTCTTGAGCAGGGGTGTCCAAACATTTTGGAAGGAGGGCCACATCATCTCTCTAACACTGTGTCAGGGGCCAGAAAAAAAAAAAAGAATTAATTTACATTTAAAATTTGAATAAATACATAAATGAATTCATTAGAGATGGAACTTGTATGAATGAATGAAGGTCTTGCAATAGCTCAATGTCTATAAAAAGCCTTGCACAAAGCAAGGCTGACCTTTCCTTCGCTGCCACTGCTGCATCACAGATATGAAACAGCAAGCAGTGGAGGGAACCCTCGTCCCACAGCTCATGGAAGTGTCAAACAGTCGCCCTCACACTGAGAGGAGCTGTGTTGGGCCAGCATGGGCTCCAGCGGGGCCAGAGGCTCATTGGAGACTGGGGGCTCCCCGTAGACAGGATTGGGAGCCCCCGAGGGCTGGGGTTTGGGCACCCCTGGTCTCGAGAATGGTCAGTTCAGGCACATACAATCCAGAAATTCAGATATGTAATCTTGCCAACTAACATAGCATATCACCAATTAGATTGCACACTGCATACACAAAGGTATGGTGGAAATAATGACCAAGGTTGCCCACATCTCTCTGAATATTATAGTTACGGTAGTTCTGGGCTCTGCTACAAAAATTCTGGATCATACTGAAATCTGCCATGATGCATTCATTGTACTTCTTCTTTTTGGATGAGAACGTTTGTAGCTTCCCTTGTTGCACTTACATCAGCAAACATTTTGTACTTTAACCAACATTTTAACCCTTTTGTGCCAAACCATTGCCTTATAATCTTAACCAATATGTATATATCTTTCATTTTCGACAAAAGTTCACAAGAGCTATTTGCATAGCAAAATAAATTTTTAAAAAAATATGCTGTTCAAGGGGAAAAAAGAAAAATCCCTGTGGGTGAGCCCAACTCTTGGGTGCTCCTGAAGTAGTGCATCTGAAGACCTGAAATAGATCTTTGGACCGCAGCCACTGTGGATAATAAGTCAGCTCTTTAGTTAAGCTCCACTCAATCGAATCAGGTAGCTCCAGTTCTCCTTTAGAAGCAAAGCTGATGGCGTGAAGGCCTATGTACATTTTTGGCTTTTACTTCTGCATACTATCAGCAAATCACAGAAAGTCCCGGAATTTCCCCCCCCCCCATGATGTAGCCTTTGTCAGGTAGCTGTCTTTCTTCTTCAGTGTCTCTCACTAAGCGAGCAGAACCTCTGTCTTAGACAGTTAAATTTTGTTTCTCCCGCACACTTAAAGCTTTATAACACACCACACGGTTCTAAAAATGTTTTGGTTTCCTGTGCCTAGGATTTCGAAGCTGTCTGTCGAGACCCAACGCAAAGAGATGCCGCTGCCACCGCCATCAGCGTCTCCTGTGCAGCCTGCCCAGAAACCAGCCAAGACAGCCCAGAAGAGGCCAAAGACTGAAAGTAGTGCCTGCAGCCAGCCTCTTGGTCCCAGCATCAGTACTGCCAAGAGCAAGGAAAACCACAAAGATTCTTTACCCTCCAAGCACAGGAAAATGGAGGGGAAACCTTCTGAGAGCTCTAAAAGCAGTAAAGTAGGTGCAAACAACATTTAGAGACGCTGCTTAGGTGCTTGATCTTTAGCTGCTCACAGGAGCAACTGCAAAAGTTTAAAGTAACTTTTTCTGGGCATTTTCAGGGTGGCTCCAAACCTCCAAGAAGCTCTGAATTTTAAAAATTGTTTTACACAGAGCTGTCATTTTGGGAACTTCCTGACTGAATGTACTCCCCCCCCCGCCGCTGTTGCCTGCGTCCTGCTCTAAAGGAAGTTCAGTGTGTGAACAAACAGCAAAGAATACTGGGATAGTATTGAATGCAGGATTGCTCACTGTGGGCTTTTGTCCTGCTAACCATTAGGACTGGCTTCAGTTCCACGGAAAACCTGTGCCTTAATTTTTTTTCCACCCTCACAAAAATTTGTTGTGTGTTGGAGCATTGCTAGTAAAAAGCCAAGTTTCCTCACCATCCATAAAAAGTAATGGTGAACTCCATCCTGGGACAAATAAAATACATGTTCATCTTGGAAAGCAGAGGTTTTCTTATGATTCTCTCTGCTTGCAGTTTGCTGACATCTTTCCTCTCTGCCTTCCCAGGGATCTGTCGAGGATGCTCTCAACCCCTTTCCAGTGCCTTCTTTGCCAAATGGTACCTCCAAGCCAACAAAACCTCAAACCAAGCCGCACAAGTAAGAATGTGTTCTCTTTTCTGATTCGGGCCTTGTTGTTTTCTTTTGCTTTTTTGTTTACCACCATCCCTCCGTCCCGTTTCTTTCCTTCTAAACAACTTTGTTTGCTTTTCTCCTTTAAGAACCTTGTGCTGCCATCTGAGTTTTCGCAAAGACCGCATGGGTGACATGTTGCTTTTCATGTCGTGCTTTTCTTTCATATGGTCTGAACATGTATATCTGTTGTCAGCAGATAACAGCTTCTCAGCATACTCAAGCCTCTCATGTAGTCTGCATTCTCATAGGATAGGCCAGTAGCAGCCAGCATGGAGGTGGGGGGTGGGAAGAAGGAAATGCATTCTTTTGGTTAGTGTCATTCTGCCCCTTGAGGTGCAGCCACCCAAGGTTACAAGGAAAAGTCTGAAACAGTTGCAGGGTTGAGGCCAGCTTGGAACAGAAAGAAGCTGGTGACCACCCCGTAAGATGTGCACATGCCAGCTATCTCCACTCCTTCACCTGCCTAGAACCCAGGTAGGAGACAGAGGGAAGTTCCTGCCACCCTTACAGCACCAACACAAAGAACATCTGCTCTTGCCCTGTCAAGGGCTTGCTCAACCAGGCTCCACCTGTGTCACTATCCCTAACCAAGTATATTATTTTCCCAAGCTCCAGCATGACTTCACTACCAGCCCTTTCCAGGCAGCCCATTGATCTTGCTATACATTCTTTGGGAGTTATTCTGCCTCTTTGTCTAGGCCGGGGTGCTCAATAGGTGGATCGCGATCTACCAGTAGATCGCGAGGCAAAATGAGTAGATCGCGGAGTGCCGACCCCCCCCTTCAGGTGCCTCTGGGAGGAAACGCCAGGAGTAAGGCCCATTGTACTCAATGGGGCTTACTCCCAGGTAAGTGTGGCTAGGATTGCAGCCTCACAGCCTAATCCTAGGCATGTCTACTCAGGAGTAAGTCCTGTTATACTCAGTGGGGCTCAAGGTACACCAACGTACATTGTACACATAAATGTTATATGTTATGATGGCACGAACATTGTAAAAAAAACTCTGGTAGATCTCTGGGCCTTGCTGGGTTTCAAAGTAGCTCTCGAGCCAAAAAAGTGTGAGCACCCCTGGTCTAGGCAAACCCTAGTTTTTGACCTTGGCTGCTTTGACTATTTAAATACTTTCCAAGTACCTGCACCCCTCAGCATTCTTACCCTCTCATTGCCTTCTTTCTTTAGTCTTCTCCCCCACATGTTCCTTTGAAACTCTGGTCTCATCCTTTGGGATTCGTACCCTTGTCTCTCCTCCTGTCTATGCCCTTTACTGCTGATAGGATGAATTACTGGTCAAAATGAGTTGTGAGTAGTCAAACCCAGGAAAGATCAATAGCTCTTGTCTAATCTCTCCTTCCTGTCAGGGTGTATGATTGTGTTAATCATGACAGGATTGAGTAAATCATGGAAACGTGATTCTCAGGTAGACACACCATTCCATAATGGCCCCATGGTATTAGAGGCAGAGATTTGCAGGAGCTGAACTGTGATTTCTGGAAATCTTACATTGCTTAACATCATCACACATTATATTAGAATGCAAGCACTGTTAGGACTTAAATTCTGGAGCTGCATCCCTGATAAGATCAGCCTTATAGGACCCAAGTCTAAACACAAAATTCATTTATGTTTCATGTACCCCTCATACACATAACCTGAAGATAATTTTATACAGTATTTTAAATTATTTTTTTGCGTGAAACAAATTTGTGCATGAAACACAGTGATTTGGGATGCCCAACCTGTATAAAATATGTATTCTTAAAAAGACAGTGGCAGTCTTATTCTGATGGGCAGACATACCATTGCATAGGGGAACAAATTGACCAATGAATGTTAGACAGCAAGGGGGATATGGCTGAAACCGTGGGATAGGGAGGTGGTAGAATTCTGTAGTGTATCTCTTGAGCCTGCAGTTGAGATGGAGGGACTACATTTTTGAATGCTCCCCCAAATTTAAAACAGCAATAACCGCATAAAGTTAATTTCATGTAAAGTTTTAGCACATTGGTAACAAAAGCTTAGCCTAATCCTCTCCCTTATGTGCTAGTTATAGGGAGGTGTTTCCCCCCCCCCCACCCCATGTGAGGCAATATAGATCCAGAGACAGTAAAGTATGTTATTTTTAGGTTTGGCAGTGTGATCAACTTGGATAAGGATCTTCACAATAGAGAGCTGTATGTGTTTAATAAAATGGAAGTAAAAGACTGGTTAAAAAAAAAATTACATAAATTCCTGTCTCTTTTCACGTCTTCAGACAACATCCAGTGGAATATCACTTAAAGGAGGCCAAAAGGCTGAAGCACAAAGCCGATGCAATGGTAAGTCTTTGGCCTCACAGAGAGTTTAAGGAAATTTGCCAGGGAACAAAAAGAAAAAAATCCCAATTGAATTCAGTACATTCAGATAATGAATTGAATTATAACAGTAATCTGGTTGGCAACCTTCAGTCTCGAAAGACTATGGTATAAGCCTACAGCACCTGGTATTCCCAGGCGGTCTTCCATCCAAGTACTAACCAGGCCTGACCCTGCTTAGCTTCCAAGATCAGACAAGATCAGGATTGCCCCTGGGGGCTGGGGATAAGAATAGGCCCTCAGTTTGGCTGTACTTGTCGTAAGAGGTGACTAAACAGCCATGGGGTAGATGGGACTCCTTAGCCTGGGAAGGCAGCTCATCTGAGAGAAGGAAAACTCTGATCCCAAACCTCCACTACCTTGTGGCTATATCCAGTTATGGAAAAGGCTTCAGGAGTCAACCTCGAGGCAAAATCTGGAGCCGGAGTCCCTGAGGCAGTTCATGGCTGAACACAGTCACGTTCTGGCAACTCCTGCGACGCCGCTGGAACCAACTGTATTGGCTTCTGCCTTTCCATTGGACCATTTCAGCGACGTGGAGAGGGGGGATTTGCTGCATGGGTAACAGTCTATCCTCCATAACTACTTTACCCAGGCTTCGCACACTGGAGAGGACACTGTTCCAGAACCACCATTCAGAGCGCGATACCATAGTCTTCCGAGACTGAAGGATGCCAACAATGAATAACAGTAATCCCAGATATTGAGCAATTGCAGGGAAAGGACTCTGTTACAGACATTCTGTCCTGTAATGATGTAGAAGGCAGTTGAATTATGTCTTGTGTCATAACTTTTAGTCACAAAACACCACCTTTGTGTGTAGCTTTTGCAGCAGGTCTGAATGTTATATTGCAGTGTTCCAATTTTACAGATAGGAACAGAGGCTGAGGGAATATGACTTGCTCAAAGCCCATAGTGGGCCTCTCTTAAAGCTGGGGCTTAAAACAGTGTCCCCGAGATCAACACCCAATGTTCCATTAGCATCAGCTTTCTGACTCTTTCTAGCTGATTCTGCTTTTGAGAACATTTTTGATTAAGATTATTTGTGTTCTCTTAGTCCTGAAAGTGCAAACATAACTACCATATGTTGACCTTGGAAAATTCTTTAATTGAGAGAAAGTGGCAAAATGCCCATCAGTTGTTAAGAAGCAGTGAGCTGATGGAGAAAAGGATGATGGATTGTATGGATCTGAGCATGCTGGTCAGCTGTCTGGGTGTGGTCCCCCCCCCATGTCACACAGTCTGTGGTGGCAGCCCCTGGGTCAGTGCATAGAGCAACCAATGCCATGGTTCAAGTGAAGGGGAGGATTTCCGTGCTCTTCCCAGCTGTGTTCACTTAACTTGGCTAGGAGGAAAGAAAAAAGTCTGCCTCCCTGCCAAAGGCAAGACTGGAGCACAAGAGACGGAAAATGGGTTGTCTTCTTTCTCTGACAATGGCAATGCTGCAGAGGGAAGGCTGAGTCTGCTGTCACTCCAGCAAGAGGGAGTGGTCTGGAGTGGGCTCAGAGAACCCACAGCAGTGCCCTGCTCTGCTTCTCTTACTTCAGAGGGCCTCACTTGAGCTACAGGTACTATGAACTAACATATAAACTTGCAAAGTGCCCATTGTTGACAGTGAATGGGGTTTGTGTACACCTTTCCTGTTATCCCCTTCAAGAAGTGCTGGATCCATATGGTGTGGGGGTAAAGGACAGGTTTTGATGCATGTAGGAGCATTGCTTTGCACAGCATGACGGGTGGAAACTCTCAATGGTGCTTCTGAACATCATGTAATTGACAAAGATGAGGGTTGCCTTTGCTAAACAGGGAGCTTGTACGGGGCTACCCACAATCAGGGAGTCTGCTTTTGTCCATAAAAACTGCCCTGTCTAATGTACTAACTGAATGTGTTTCTGGTGCTTTAAGGGGCCTTTGCAGCATGCTGTCAAGCAATTGATACATGCCAGCCCCAGTGTGTAGGCTTAGCTGATGAACTTTGGAAAGCCAAGTCTGCTTTTTAAAATAGCTGCTGGCCCTTTCCTTCCTCCTGCTTAAGTGACTGAAAAGCTTTTCTTTTTTAACCTACTAGAGAGCCAGTCTTACATAACAACATTTACCTTAAAAAGCAAAGAATGCTTCCCTCTGGTTTTGGAGTGCACTGTGTTCCTGAGGATTACACGACTGTGCAATTAGCAATCAGGAAATAGGGTTGGTGCTTTAAAATACAGGTCTGTTTTCCTTAACTCTCCTGCTGATTGTTGAGTTGAGCTCCCACTCCTGCGGTATGGTTGCATTCGTAAGGCTCTTCTCCATAGTTCAGGTATTCTATTTATTCAACAGAGGAAAAATGTCCTTTTGAACTGGACTAAAACAGACATTACAAGCCTTGAGACTCTCACGTCAAGGTCTGGATCGCAGGCCAAAGACGTGAGTGTTTGAAGAACTCTTGTAGCTGACCAGTGCTCACCTTCTTCTCCGCAGACAGACAAGGTTGGGAAGGCCTTCAAGTACTTGGATGCTGCCTTGTCCTTTATTGAGTGTGGCATTGCAATGGAATCAGACATCCTCTCACCAAAGCCAGCCTACACCATGTTTGCAGAGACCATAGACCTCATCAAGTAAGTGGAAAGCTTTTTCTGAGACCCACCCTGGCCCTGTCAACCGGATCACTTGTTTTGTTTGTAGTCTAGTTCATATTCTCCCTGTTACAATGATGTGTGCCTCCACTTACCATTAGTTGAATCACATTTTTTTTTTTCTGGTTTATTTGTTGTACAATTTTTATCTAGCCAGCCCACATATAGCTCCTGTGTTGGAAACAATTAAAATGAAATATAAAAATGCAGATTTGGATCCACAGAGCTTGCTGGTACAAGTGGTAGACCCTTCTGTTCGTGCAGGGGAAAGAAGGGTCCTACTCTTTTCTCCCCCCCCCCCCCCGCTATACCCCTGTGATGTATCCCTCAATGCTCAGAAGCAGAGGGAAGGAGGAGATGGGAAGGTGAAATGCCTCTTAGGATGCAAGCTTATAAAATATTAAAACAGCAAGTCTATCAAAGCAGTTCAATATATTAACAAGGCAAATTTGCAGGCATCTAACATTAAAACCCAGTGAGCTAGTCAGATTTGTTTTTCTTGATTGGGAACTCTAGTGGGAAGGAGCTACCACCAACAAGACCCTCCTCCTCCTCCTTTGTACCAGTTTGGGATTGTACCAGTCCCTTGAATTTTCAATCACTCAGAAAATATATCAACTTCATTTGTCCTCCACAGTCCCTTAACCCATGGCACCCTTGTCAACAATCCTTAAACATTTGTAATTCCCACTTCTTCCTGTACATTTACACACAAGTCGCCTGTAGATTTAGGTTAGCTAGATATTGTCCCAGTGAGGCAGCTGGCAGTTAAGTCAGCTTAACTACAGACCACAAAGCAGGAGGTGGAGTGGAGTTTACATCATCTTCAATCATTGCTTTCCCCTGAAAGTCTTCTCTCTACTCTTTTTGTTTCTTTCCTCCAAATCCACAGCAACAAGTTAGAGCAAGCTCTATTTAGGAAAAACTGAACCGTTCACATCATCCTGAGTAACTGTGTCGAGCATATTCTATTCTCTCTTTGCCCAAGTTGACAGTTGTCTCAACGTATGAATGTCTCTGCCATAATAAACTGGCTTGGTCCTTGCAGAATGGTTTAAGATTGATCAGAAGGAGGCAAATAGAGCTGCTGATATTAAGACCAGTCTTATCCCTGGCAAACTGGGCAGTGCCTGCCTCAGCTGTAGTTACAGTGCTTTTGAGGGTGCTGGGTTGAAATCCTCTCATACTGCCTGTAGGATCTTTCAGTTGCTTCTGCTAGCTGACTTTGGACTCAGGGAAAGATGCCTGATTGTACTGTATAACTTGTTTTGTCATAGTCTGGGCCCCCTAGAAGCCTGGGCCCCGGGGATTTTGTACCCTGCGGGCCCCCTCCTCAGGCCTGCTTGCAGCCACTGTCTCTCACATAAATGGCCAAAAGCACCTTTGGTCACTGTGCTGCTATTCACTAACATGGCTACTCTTCTGGAATTCTAGAAGGCTTCACATAGATGTTTGCTGCTCTTGTATATTTTGCTGCCGCAAACAATTTTTTTAAATATAGTTTTGCTGTACATTTTTTGTAAATGGCTTTGAGTTCCTGGAACACAGCTCTAAAAATTACTGGTTCAGGTTTTGTGTAAATATTCTTTTATTTTGAGAACATTTGAACTGAATTGCAGGGGGGAAAAAAATAGAAGTGAGATTCCTACAGTATGATTTTTAAAATAAAACTTAATATCTTGTTCCTCTTCAGAGAGAAAATGAAGGAAAAATGCTTCACTTATATTTTGAAAGGGGCACTTAAGTCTTTCTTCCTCTTAAATTATGCATGGGTTGTCTAGAAGAGAAAAATGAAGCAAGTTGGGAGCCAGGTTGGGGGGGGGGGGACTTGCACTCCTGAGGGCACAACAAGTGCTGATTATCCCACTCACCCATGTTTCTCCCACATCACTCTGACCCTGTGAAAACTGTGCCCTGTTTGGTTGCCAATATTGGGTGTGTTTTGAAATTTAGGTTTTTATTGATAAAACAAGCTATAACGTTTTCTCTTTTCCACAGATTCATAATGACCTTAAAATCGTTCACAGACTCTTCAACCACCACACATGAAAAAATCTTTGTCATTTTATGGTGAGTGTTTTCAAAGCATTTGAGATGGCAAAGTTTAAGGCCATTAACCTTAGCTAATAAATTAGCCAGGAATTGAGTAGCTTTCATGAAGCTTTTGTCCCTTTTCCCACCCTACCTAAAACATAAGAAGAGCCCTTCTGGATCAGGCCCAGGGCCCATCTAGACCAACTTCATGTATCTCACAGAGGTCCACCAGATGCCTCACAGAGCACACAAGATACATCTCACTACCACTACCCTGCATCTAGCATTCTATTTCATGCCCCCACCTGCATTGAGTTTGCACTGTTCCTCCAGCTCTTGAATTCTCTACTATTTTCTGTTAAGCTGTATTGCTGGTATTGCTTTTTGGGATACGTTTGGATCTTGTTTCTTAACTATATGTCTTGTTAGCTGCTTTTAATTAATTTAGGAAGAAAAGCAAATGACAGTAGTTGCCTGCCTTACAGGGTTGTTGTAAAGTGTGAGATAATGTATATGAAACCCATAGGAGTACTCAGGAAAAATGTAATGTAAACCCTAAGATTGCATTAGGATGGGGGTGTATTCTTGGCTTCCAAAGTCTTCATTGTTTTTCATTGTGTCTCCCCAGCATGCGCTGCCAAGCCATTCTGTACATGGCAATGTTTCGCTACAAAAAGGACACTGCAATAAAGTATTCCCGGACCCTTAATGAACACTTCAAGGTAGAGAATAAAAACTCTTGTTGCATTCTGAAAGAGAGTGAAGGTTGGGTCTAACATGAGTCTGAACTAAGCAAAAAATATTGCCTGGCACCCAATCTGTTAAGTTGGTTTGCATACAGTTTACCTGTGAGTCAATAGACTTAATAGGTCTAGAGCAGGGGTGCCCAAACCCCGGCCCTGGGACCACTTGCGACCCTTAAGGCCTCTCAATGCGGCCCTCTGGGAGCCCCCAGTCTCCAATGAGCATCTGGCCCTCCGGTGATTTGTTGGAGCCCACACTGGCCCAACACAACCACTCTGAGGGCAACTGTTTGACCTCTCACATGAGCTGTGGGATGAGGGCTCCCTCCACTGCTTGTTGTTTCACATCTGTGATGCAGTAGCGGCAGCAAAGGAAAGGCCAGCCTTGCTTTGTGCAAGGCCTTTTATAGGCCTTGAACTATTGCAAGACCTTCATTCATTCATATAAGTTCAACTTTAATATATTCATTTATGTAAACTTATGTAAATTTATTCAGATTTTAAATGTAAATTAATTATTTTCTTCCCCGGCCCCCCCGACACAGTGTCAGAGAGACAGTGTGGCCCTCCTGCCAAAAACTTTGGACACCCCTGGTCTAGAGTTATCTGGGAGTCTATGATCTGATACATAAGTTCTACAGAACTACCCTGGGCATTCCATAAGGCTTTTGTCTCCAGAATGACATACAATGGCATCTTTCCCCTTTTTAAATCCACTTTTAGGTTTCCTTCTTTTAGGATACATTTAGAAATGCCATGTTACAGATAGACCCTCAGTATGAATTAGTGTCAGTCATGAACTAACAAGAATTTCATTCCTCATTGCAGAGTTCTTCTAGAATCACACAAGCACCTTCTCCATGTGTTGCAAGGTAGTATTCAAAATGTGTCAAAATCCTTTTTTTGGTGTAAGGGGAGTTTTAATTGTAAGATGCAGACTGTATCTATGCTCGAAATTTTAAATGGTACTTAAAACCATCTTGGATACCTCATTCACAATGGGAGGGGCATGATATAAACCTTTTAAATAAATAAATAGATGGGTGGGTGGGTGGGCAAACAGGTGGGTGGGCCAAGTTATCACTGCTCCAGAGTGTGAATGAGGAATTCCATTTTTTTACTTTTTCATCCTGGAGCTCAGAACTCTACTTTTAATCTTATCCAAGTAAGCTGATAGAACTAGTGACAGATGGACTTCAGCTAAGCACAAGCTGGGTTCAAATTGTTTTTTATCCATGAAGCTGCCCAGTTGCCTTCAAATCTCCCTGTTGTTGAGGGTAAAATGAGCTATGCTTCTTGGTTGAAAAACTGCATGGAAATGTTATAAGTAAATTATTTTGGGGGACTAACAAATATCAAGAAACATTTGGGTAGAATAAACTGCACACCTCAAATGGCAAGTCATTCTTTGTGACTTTGGGCCCACATACTCAATGTTCTTGATGTTTCCCCATGAGAATGGAGATGGATTTTTATCTTCTGTCCTATTCTTTTGATGGAATCCAAATAGCCCAGATAGTGACTGAGGAGGGGAATGCACTAATGCATTGCAGAGGAATGGAGAAAGCATCACTTACCACTTCAGAATCGTTACCACATTTCAAAAGAGTTTCAGGACATAGTGAGCTGCAATTTCACCACTTGTGAAATTGCCACAGGTCAGGCCATTTGTGTGAAGAGCCATCAAGCTTAAGAACAAAACACAACTCTGTGGTGATTTTGCCATCTCAGCTATTGGTCTGAATCTCTCCTCAGAACTGACCCAGATGTTGCTTTCTGTTCTCATAAATAATCAGTCACAAGAATTTGTGTGACTTCTGGTGATAATGATCAAAGTTCAAAGCAGCAGCTTCCATCTAAAGGGATTCTCTGCCTATGGAAGTGGCAACTGCTCTGTATTCTGGCAATACCTATCCCCCTCCCCAGTGTGGCATGGGGTAGGCCACTTATATCGTAGTTATTTGTGTGTGGAAAATAGCGTCAGTTTTGTTTTGATTCTTACACAGTAAGGTGAAAGATAATGTCCATGATGATTGAAGGACCATCAGCAGAGGTCCTGCACCTTCAGACTAATGTTTGTACCATAAAGGCCTGAATTTATGGGCGAAATCTTGTGTGTGTGTGAAGAACAAAATGGCAGAACTCTGCCATTTTTCAAACTGTGAATAGTCTACATCAGCCATTTTCAACCACTGTGCCGTGGCACACTGGTGTGCCGCGAATGGTCTGCAGGTATGCCATGGGAGTTTGGCTGAGGGTTCTTTATTAGTAGAGCCATTGGGGGATGTGAGCCTCTCACCGACAGCATGGTATGACTTGCCAATTGTAAAAAAACACTGATGGTGTGCTTTGACAATTTTAGCATCTACTCAGTGTGCCGTGAGATGAAAAAGGTTGAAAATCACTATTCTAGATATATTTAAAGTTTTCTTATTGTGTATTACCTTTCAGGAGCACAGGCACACCTTCTCCTCTTTCCCCGATGCCTTCTCCAGCTGGCTCTGTAAGCTCCCAGACAGGTTCCTGCTCCAGCAGCTGTGGAAGCGGCTCTTCAATCAGCGTTCCTCCTCATATCCCAACCATAACCTCATCTTTTGTCAACATCACCTCCTATATTCTCTATGCCTACGATCTCTGGGAACAAGCTGATTTCTTGGCCAGGAAGAATAAGAGTAAGGATTTGTGTCCATGGTTCCAACTGACACTTTGTGCATTTAGATCCGAGAGTGACTCTTTCCCTAAGTGCACATTTCCAAAAAACTTGCACATTATGTGGAAAATCATTTTGAAGTATGCATACCACATTAGCAAAGCTTGCAGAAAGACCCAGGTTCAGTCTCTGGTATCTCTAATAATACTGAGTTGACAGAGGCCCCTGCCTGATGCGCTTAAGAGCCACTTCCAGTCCAGGTAGATAATACTGGGCTAGACAGACTTGGCACCAGGCACCTTCAGATGTTTGCATATAAATGTCCATACTGGCCGCAAGAAACACTGTTAAGTGATTAAGGAACATGTTTGCTGTCCCATAAGGAACACTATAGAAGACATGCTCGGAACCTGGTGTTGGCCATAGAGTCTATGTTCACTGCATATTTACAAAATCGTCTGTTTCACTCTAGAACAGTGTTTTTCAAACTGTGGGTCGGGACCCACCAGGTTGGTTGCAAGTCATTTTCATGGATGGGTGGGTCCCCATTCACTTCAATATTTTATTTTTACTGTATAAGACCTTGTGCTACCATGATATGTGATTGCATTTGGGGAAATTTTATAGATCAGTACTTTTAGCAGGCTACTACGTATGTGCTTTTAACAATGGTAGTAAATGGAACTTACTCCTGGGTAAGTGTAGGTAGAATTGCAGCCTAGGATTGTTAGAATTTTTCCTGCCTGATGTTGTCACTTCTGGTCATGACATCACTTCTGGTTGGTCCTGACAAATTCTCATTCTAAAAAGTGGGTCCCAGTGCTAAAAGTTTGAGAACAACTGCTCTAGAAAGTATACCACAATGGATGTACACATGGCAAATGTTTTTTTTTCCCATGGAACAAATGAATTAGCCCTAAGTTGGGCCTCAGATGAAGAGTAGTTGTAAAAAATGTTTACAGTTCAAAACAATTCATCTGCTAGCATGGATTAGTCACTTGATTTGTGAGAATTTGAGAAGTTATGTAGTCCTGTTTGTGCCACTGTTGTAGGGGATCCTGAAGTCACTAACTTGTCAGTTTGTGGTGGGGATTATAATAATCCTTTGCCCTGTTTACAGTGTTCCTCGGATTAGCGTGGTTGTTTGTACTTTGCATAATTTATTCTGCTAGCACAGGGGGAGAGGGAAAGTGTTTTGGAACTCCCAAATGTTACTGACCCATCCCCTCAGAGAGAGACTGGGCATAGCCACACACATTTAATCACAACTCATAAATCCTAGAAACTTGGTTTAAATGAAAGGATAAATTCTCAGGAAGCTGAATTTCATCCTCACGTATCTCATGTTGTGCTTGTTTGCAGGTGTGCAGCTACACCTCGTATTGATGGTTCTGTGCAGTACTTTTCCCTGTTTCGGTGTACAGATATGAGACAGATATAACTTCAGCTTTTTATCTTTGTCTCTTTCAGAGTTTTTTTCTGAGCTCAGTGCTACTGTGTACTGCCTCTCCCTGAACAGCAGTATGATGGAACTGGTACACTACATCCGTCAGGGTTTGCAGTGGCTGAGACTGGAACCAAATACACCTTAACTGGTGCTTCAAGGCAAGGACCTTGTCTTGGGACTCTTTTGCACTTTGAAAACCTTCGAAACAGTCTTGTTGGCTGACTTGTCAAAAACAGAAAAAAGCACCTGAAAGGTAGAATGAAGCATGACGGGAAGGATCTGGTGACCCTGGAAGACTTTGACTATATTTCAATGGTGCCATTAATGGGCCACCTGGAAGATAAGTGGAGAAGAGGCCTCAGTTGAGGATGCCTTTTTCTTTTTCTTTCAAAGGACAAAGTGCAATGTTCTTTCTTGCTCTTTTTTTTTTCCTTCATGGTTCAATGTGTCAATGGTCTATGAACATTTCTATAAATGAATAACCAGCAGGAAAAAGCAAAGTCAACACGCATGAAGAAGTAGTACCGGTGAGAAGGAAATCCGCCTCCCAAAGAATTTTCTGCAGCTCCTTCCACGATGCAATGATGTTCCTGGGCCCAGCATACAATGCAGAGTTGCCCTTTTTTTAAAAAAAGTGTAAACCACATTTGCAAATTGTTCCTGGGTGGTGGGATGGGCAGAGAACCAAGGAGGAAGGAGCTTTTCAATAGCGTTACTGTCTTGTGCTAAATACAAACTGGCAAAGCTTATCTTCCACTCTCCCCACTTGCCAATCCTTGCACTACTACCCTCTTTCTTGATGGGTGGCTTGCGGCACACATCTAGCTGACTCTTTCAGCTTATCAGCTTATGCCTCTTCCCTGCCCCATTTTCCTAGCTGAATGAGAAGGCAACAGCGCAGTACTCTAGATGCCCATGTTGTCTTACGATTTTATGCATGGCAAGGTGGCTGGCTATCTCCTAAGAAAGTGGGAGCACTGGAGCTGTGGTGCTGAAAGCCATTAGCAGATGCTTCATAGCGTGAGTTTGTTTCTCTACCCCAGTTGGCAAATCAGGGTGTGGGACTGCCTCGTCCCACAACTTAGTTAAGCAATTGCTGCACCAATGATGGAACTGGAATTGTTTGCAACCCCCATTTTCAGGACTAGATGATCACTTTTTTAAAAAAATGCTGTTCTTTCAGTTTTTTCTGCATCCATACAGTGGACTTAGAAAATGTTTTAGGAGTCTGAGTCTAGGCCTTACAAGGCAAGAACTGGGAGGGAGCAATTTTGCACAAGGTTCAGTCTAAGGATTTCTTGGCCTTTTTTTGGTAAGATGCTGGGCATTTGTATCCCCATTTTTCCAGTTTGGATCTTTCAGAGGGAAAGATGTTGCAGTGTCATCTCATTCCCCTGCTGTAGATGTGCAAGTTCAAAGCTCAGTCTTTGGCTGTTAAAGCACAACTGTTTGTCATCCATTGGCACACCTGGTAGGAAGATTTGGCATTAGAGACCTGTATCTTCTCTTTATGGGAGATTTCAATTTCCTCAACAGAGTAATCAGTTGGATCTGCCAACTCTGAATCCTCAGGCCTACACAAAGAACAAAAATAGCAATTGTCTTAGGTTGACAAGCAGATCTTTGCCTTTTTTCATAAATTTTCTAGGTGGAAAGAGAAACCCTTCAGGGCTTCTACTGTCCCTTCCTACACCCTTGTTCCAATGGTCTAATACATGTTCAAGCTCTTGTGTGCCTTAACTCCCCCTATTTGCATCTGTCATCACCTGATTTTTTTTAATGACAGGACAGTGGGAATATCTTCCAAATAACTTGTGCTTGAGTGTGTTATGTTTTTCTTTTCCACTCACTAGTAACTTGAAGGTGTTACAGACATAGTAATGACTGTAGCTTAATCCCACATAAATAGACCAAGATCCTATGCAGGATTGAACTAGTTTCCCTATTCAGAGAGGTCTGTTGTATGCTTGTCGGGTTTGCTAAAACATCACTGAGTCTCAAGACACCTGCGGTTTGAAGAGGTGCACTTGAATTCTGCAAGATGATTTATTGCCTGGCCATGCATTCCTGCAAAAATGTATTGGATTGTCATGGAAAAGTTAATGCCTTAGTGAATTTCAGGGATATGCCACTTTCACCATGGGAAGCAGTTCTATATTTTTCTTTCCCAGTTTTAACTGTGTTGCTTAGGATAAAACATGTGTGATTTAGACCTCAGTCTGAGCACTTGGATGCAAGTCGCCTTTCCCCTGAACCACAGTTGGAAAGGTGGGTAGAGGAAGGGTTGTACTCCTTTTCTTTAAAATTGGCCCACTTGCTGCTGCTTTGCTCAGCTTGGTAAGAGAGATGCAGATACTCAGATCCGGGCCTTCGTTACACATATTGTACTACCTTTATTTACTTGGGTTACAGGCTTCAGTTGGAAATAATGTAGGTTTTAAAAAGAAAATCCATGAAACTTTGTCTCAGGAAGAGGGAAAAGCACGCCGTATACATACCCTTGACTGGTGCCTAATTTTTCTGGCCAAGGGTGGAACACAACAATGGAAAAGTGGTGACTTCCATGAGTCTGGTCCCATAGCCTGAGAAGCTGAGGATCCCTGAGCTCTGAGGCCTGCCTAAGAGACAAACACTAAACTTGCTTTGAACCTCCCTTGAAAAGTTAAGCTCCTTTCTCCCGACCAAATACCTCTGCAGTAGTCTCAGGATGACTTTCCCTCTGCCCTCCCTTCCCATACCTGAGTTGGCCAGGTACTGCTGCTCTTCCCTGTTGCTGCTTCTGCTCTGTCAAAATGCACCCTGCCAGTGAGAAGCCCCCGTTTGTCAAGGGATCTGCCTTAACCTGCTTGTTGAGCACTTTATTCAGGGTATAGCAATCTTTTTTCCCCACTTCCACTCCCCCACCCCACAGCTCCCAGGTTGTTGAGAGTCAAGAGTGTATTATCAACCCTCTCGTATCAAGAAACCCATTTAAGTATTCATGCTGCTGATTTTGGCTTTTTGGGGGGAGGGGGGAGATGCAAAAATCAACCTAATCTGAGCAAGAGCATGCTGGCTTCTTCTCAAACAAGAAGAAGAAGAAGAAAAACTACATAAAATCTCATTTTGGTCCAGCAAGGCCATAAAGCCTAAATGGGAGCAAATTAAGATGAACTTTTGAACCAGAGCAACCGACTCTCATTTTTCTTTGATTTCTTTTTATGTTGTATTATATGCAATTGCAATATAGTTGTCTTGTCTATGGGGAACACGTTTAGGAAGCTGCTTATCTTTTGACTTTTTTTATTTTATCAAAATAAGACCAATTGAATGAATGATCAGAGAAAATGCCATTTCATCCCCATTCTGAACTGATTCCTCTCTGATGGGCTTTCCATTGATTTCAACCAGGGCCCAGCCTTTTCTCAAAAGAGCAAGACATAAATGTTTGTCATTTTAAACACAGGTCAATGGAGCTGCCTGCTTAAGAGCAGTCTCCTCTCCCAGATGATATTTATTTAGAAGTATAATTAATGTATTTAAATTGTCAAATGTTCTATATGTCTAAAATGCCATTATTTAATTATTTGCAAGTTCCACTGATACTGGAGGTGCAGACTGAAAGTTAGACTTATGACAATATTCTTTTTAAAAGGGCAGTAACTCTTCTGCCTCACCCCTTTCCCCTCCTGTTTCCTTGGTTTCTTAAAAAAAAAAATCTGTACATTTAAAATTATTATGGGGTGTTTCCATTTTGTAAATAACATTTTCTGCCCTGTGTATTGGTGGTATTTCCAGGTTGATTTGTTAAATTCATGTGGGGTAATAAAATAAATATCAAATTGGAAGTGGCTTGTCTGAGAATTCCTCTCAAAATTGTACTTGCCCATTAACAAAGTAGTTACCATGTTGAGGCAACAATGGTCTAGGACAATGCTTCTCAGTACCTGCTTCTCTATATGGTGTTACACGCAAGGCAGGCACAAAGCTCATCTTTCCCACTATCTTGTAGCCTCCACATATATCTAAGTCCTTCAGCAAGCCTTGAAAGTGGTGGGGAAGCCAGAAACAGGAAGTCACAGGAGCTAAGTCAGAAACCAGCAACTGATGGCTTGCAAACCAGCACTGGTCCATAGACCACAGTTGCATTGGTCTAGGGCAGGGGTGTCAAACTAATTTAACACAGCAGCCCAAATAGCATTCATGGTGCCTGCTGCAGGCTGGAAGTGGCATCATTTAAGCAGACAAGGACCAGAAATAAGCTCCTTAGCTGCAAATGATAGAGAACATTTACAAATCTTGATCATAATGTCAAGCTATGGCAGAGCCCAATTATCTTGTCTAAAGCTCTGGATAAAGAGCTTCCACTCACTTCAGCTGCTCCAAATACAATGCAGCTGCCAAAGGACACCATCTGGAAGAAGGCTGCATAGCTTGTGGCCCTCTAGGCCGAACACAACTCTCCAGCTGTGAAAGGGACAAAGGTCTCAAGTTCAATCACTGGGGTAGCAAGGCAGGGCTGATAAGACACTTGTCTAAAACCCTGTTTGAGATTTGCCTAATGGTCTGACCAGATAAAAGATAGTTTTATGTATTTGTGTATGGTCCATCATAGCTGCAGTAGGCCTGCAAGAGCAGACAGGACTTCCAGACACCTGGAAGATCACAAAGGTAGGACAGACTGCAATTGACATTTTGACCATGAAAGTGGGCAGGGGAGGTTAAGAGCATGCCTTGCTACACAATCTGAACTTCTTGCTCTTGTAGGCAGACATCTATACTGAGCTTATTCTGATATTACACAGATGCCAAGAACTTGGGATTGCTGACATATGTCACATATGTCAGAATGCCAGATGCAAGGGAGGGCACCAGGATGAGGTCTCTTGTTATCTGGTGTGCTCCCTGGGGCATTTGGTGGGCCGCTGTGAGATACAGGAAGCTGGACTAGATGGGCCTTTGGCCTGATCAGGCGGGGCTCTTCTTATGTTCTTATAACACAGTGCTTCCTCCATTTGCACTAGATTGTTTTAGGGCACAATCACTACAGCACTTGGGTTTGGGAAGCTGACACATTCACAGCAGTTTGGTATCAAAATCCAGGCTGTTGACTTTACTAATCTGACAATGAAGATTAAACTGCTCTTTGGCTTTTCTTTCTCTTGAAATGAGCAGCCACCTGCTGTTTTATGTTTAGGACATTGGACTCTATAAGCAGCAGCTGTCCACAAGACACAAACCAGCAAAATCCTGCTCACAGCATGTTAGAGGGGCAGGGGAATGGATCAGAATACTAGAAGACAAATCCAGCCACTAGCCTTTGCAGTTGTAGAACTACCACACTTACAATAGATGGGAGCTGGAAGGATGTAGCTGCTGGATGCAGGACTGGGGAGAGGGGCTTAGTCAACAAACCATGTTTTGCTTTAAAAGGTTGCAAAGTAGCAAAATTTCATATTTTCTAGACTTTCTTTACAAAGGTCATATTGGAGGTCCCATCAAGGTATTAGATCCACATTTTATTAGCTTCATCAGATGCTCATAATCCCAGTACATTTTCCCTCTTCTACCAACAAAAGCTGAAACAGATTGCTCAAAGCTGTACTGTTCCATTTCAGATGTATACACACTCAAAACTCAAAAATGTACACACACTCAAAACTTAGACATACACATATAGCAGAACACAATAAGAAACTGATTGATGAAATCCACCAGCAGGAAACAGGAACAGCAAACAAAGAAATGGGCGTACTGTGATAAGATGGTCTGAAAAAGCACTACTTTGGCTGAGCTCAGCAGAGAGGATGGAACAAGCCTCTCTTGGGAGTTTCCCACCTTTGGTGCCACTGCCAAGAAATTTCTACCTTAGATAGCTCTCCCCTGTAATGCCCCACAAGCATAAGAGCTGGAGCAGGACCGCTGTAGAAGAGCTTACAGTACAGGTATGGTTGTAAGGGGATGGTGGGCCTCAATGTAATCTGATCCGAAACAATACATAGTGAAATCAATTGCTTGTCTAAATACTCCACATATTTAAAGAAACACATTTTACCATGTACCTACCCTATTGAAAAGGCTAGGATCGAACCCTTCTGCTTGCCCAAGAAGAAGTTGGATTATAAAACGCATGATCAGCCCAGTGGCGTCACCCATGTGGGTGCATAACCCCCATGATGGACCCCCCCTCACATGTGAGCATGGTAATGTAACCATTGCCCTGCACCCACTGGGTTTTTACCTTTGGGTAGAACACAGCTATTTCAACGTGGTTTGTTTAATTGCATTCTGCATGAAATTGTGTATTGATTGATATATAACATGATTGTATTATTCCTACAAACCACAATTTCAGCTATTTTGGTCACTAGAGGTGTCACCCGCCCCCCATGTCACCTTACTAATGCCTTATAGGTTCCATGCTGTGTCATAACATCTCACTGGCTCTTTGAACAATCAGTCTCATTGGTCTGTTTTGAACTAAGGAAATGTACTTTTTTGTTACATAAGACAGTTGCATTTTTTTCTGGTTTTTGGGCCATAACTTTTGATAGCATGGAGGTAATTCATTCTGGTTTTTATCATTGCAGTCTTCTGTAAATTCTGCATTAAATGGTATATGATGGTATTATTCCTACACACCATGATTGAACCAGGCAAATCTAATATTTGCAGTTTATGCACATTAGAAACCTAGTCCTTTGTGCTTTCCACCATGCTCTTAAGCCAGATAGTTGTCTATCTCTGCTCCATCTCCCTGACTGCTTTTGATTAAAAAACAGACACGGGGAATCCCAAACACAGGATTCAATCACCCATTTAAATGTTTGGCCCTTCAAAGCACAGCTTTCTGTTACCTATCATATTAGTGATGGCAAAACAATATTTGCATCGAGTGAGAATAAGCAGATTGCTACCATTTCCACCCTCTGGTCTCACTGCCTAGTTTCCTACTTGGAACATTAATTTTCAGGACCATTAGCTTAACAGCATTAGGGATGGCATACAGCCAGCCATGTAGGCAGGTACATTAAAAAAAAAGGTAAACCCCACCCCCAAGCATACACAACACACACACACTTGCCTGCTTTATCCATGCATAAGCCACACTGCATGTATTTTATTACCATTAAGGGCCCCTTGCCATATGTGAATACATTCATTTTAAATAATATTCCCAGGTCAGCTCTTTGCCACAATTAAAAAGCTTCACTTAACAATCTGATATGCTGCATTAAAAGATTTTCCCCAATAGACTCATTTGTTCTGTGACTGAATACAGGTTAAAGAGCAACTGTTCCTCATTTGCTTATTTTGGAAAAGAAAGATGCCATCCATATGGAATCTCTCTATCGTGAAAAGAACACTGTAGCTGCAGCCACATAATCTGAAATGGACTGTGAAAGCCAAAATTCTGCCTTGGCTATCTTCAGCCAGAATCAATCCTACACATAAACCAGAAGGAAATCTACATATTTAAGCACCTTTTGCTTATAAAATTTCTCTGTTGGAAGATGCAGATGCTATACAGATGTTACTGAAGCAGCCAGAGCAAGAACAATTATAGAATTAGAATAAAGTTAAGTTTTGTAAAAATGTTTACAGAAATCTGATTAGAAGGGCCTACAGCAGCACTACATAGGGGCTGAAGATATCAGATTTCTGGGCACTTGCAATTTTTGCCCAACTCTGACTACATCTGCTTTAAATTCCAGCTGAAGATGACCTGGTGTAGCAATGAAGCACCTCAGAGGTCTTCCAATATTCTAGCTGACTTTCAGGCACCCAGCAGGCAGAAACCCTGTTCCAATAAATCCCTTACCTCTCTAAAGATGCCTCTTTAATACTTCTTTAATTAAGGCTGAGATAATGGGTAGCCTGGGGCAAGTTCTCAAGTTGGGCCAAGCTGGGATTTTAAAACCAGCCTCCTCAATTAGAAGTCCCTAAGGATACCAGGCAAATTTTCACATGCTGTGTGGCTGGCCTTCTGTATGACAGATTGCAAGTGACAGCTCTTCACCTCCCTCTACTGGAAGGAACAGCTTAGTAGAGAATTTGCAAGACAATACACGAAGCCTGTTCAAGCAACTGTACTGTACACCCAGCCACATTGAATTATAATACAGATACTGACTCTTATAAAAAGAGCAAAACTTTAAAAAAAGTCAGGATTGCTAGAAGTACAATCCCCATTCCTATCAAATTCACTATATACATGTGATGTCCTGTGCCAGCTAGAGTGAGCCTTGGTAAAGAGGGAAGAACATCAGACTCAGATGTTATATGACCCAGCATTTTGTTCCCCAAGAGAAACCAGTAGATGCCTTGGGAGAGTCATCGCCATGCCCTCTTTGATCTTGATACATACAAATCAACTGAAGTTTGCTTGCAAATAAGAATTTGCCATAAGAAATGGGAAGCAGTACAACTGTAAAAGTATAGTTTCTTTATATGCCAATATAGGAAAATACATGCCATTTAGGGACAAAATGCAACACAGAAGGGGGACAGTTCAAAATCATTCACATTAAGGTAGCAGCCTAAGGTAGCTTTGGTCTCAAAGCTTGCTGCGGAAGAGCCATTAAAGTACCTAAACTGAATGGGACACAAGCTCTAGCAGTTCTGCATATTAAATGCACAAAGTAAAAGTCGATCTTGGCAGTACAAGGCACAAGTCCTATATTTATGAAAAAGGTATGTGTAACCTTCCCACGGTTACTCAATCCTTCCTGATGGGTGCATTATCAAATGTCTTCTTATTGAACTAATGCTTGGCTTTTTTGTCAGTGTTCCTTTCGATAACAGTTCTTACTTTCTCTATCTATTACCACCAGGTATTATTTCTTGAACAAACTAGGAGTCTTTATGAACTCTAGACCAGTGGTTTTCAACCTTTTTCTTGTCATGACTCCAATAAATACAAGACTGGTTCCCCCTCCCAGGACCCTATTGACCCATCTCCACCCCCACAGCTTCACATTCTAAAAGATTTCTGTGGTTTTACATTTCCTGTTGTAATGCGATCTGAGGCATTTTAACAGTCTCATGCAGTGATAAAGCTCAGGCCACTATTTCAGAGACAATACCAAAATTCTAAGAAACAAAGTCTTGGCACTGTGAAGCAGGTTATTTCTCAACATTAACCCTCAACCTGCTGGACTGCTTTCTGAAATTTATTGTACTTCCTTAACCTTGGGGCCTATGCACATGATCTTTTGAGGGTCTGAAACAATTAGATCTACACTGGAGCACAGTGCACAGCGACCAAGTTCTGGGCATCTAACACCCTAGTAGGATTTGCCACTCCAAATGATCATTTTTAGTAGCTGAGACAGAGGTCAGTAAGTTGGTCAAAATATGTAGCTTTTTCCAGTGCCTACTACCCAACTCCTGGTTGGGTACCCAGGTTCCTAGTTTTTATCTAGATGCTTAATATCTGAGGTTTCAAAAGCATGCTACCAATGAGCTCTTTCTTGTCCATCCTCCTGCCCTGAATTTCCACCCAATTCAGAAATAAATGCACATGGCCAAGACATAAATGCACTTTATTACAAGTTCTTCAGTTTTCATACAACAAGACACACCATTCTGCATTTTGCCCATTGGATACCACAGACTAATACAAGAACAGCGGCTACAAGAGGCTGCACAAGAGTAAGCAGTTGGGGCAGAACTATGTACAGTCTTTTTACATGGTACAGAATACAGAGAAAAATATAACTGTTTCTCCAAGAAACACAGTATTCTTTATGCCCTTATTGTGCCTTAACCGACTCCTATGCTAGATGTTGGGGCATAAAGATTTGGTCATGTACACCCCCCTCCCCATCTTCAGAGATGTGCTTTTACAATTTTTGCCTGCAATTGTGCTAAAGCAACTCCCATCTGTCCATTCCAATGCCATCCACCAAAAATGCCCGAGTTCCTTTGTGATAGAAGGATGCTCTTGCTTCTTGAGCTGCTACCACTTCAGGTTCAAGCGGCCTCATTTTTAGAACACATCTATATGTATGATTTCACATGTGGAGTGGCAAGGACTGAGTACTAAAGTAACTTAAAAAAAAGTACTAAGTACTAAAGTAACAAAAAAAAAAAAAGGAATACGGGCATGTCACCACAAGTCAACTCATTTTAAGAACAAATGAGCAACTGCAACTATGGAACTGCAGGCTAACCAAGCAATATTTCAGGCACAGGTTCTCCAGCTTCCAAGTGATTTGTAAATGATTGTCCAAGATGCATACCTGAATTTCCCAAGTTACAAAGATGCTCCTCTCCCTTTAGATCTCAAGAACATGCAGAGAGAAAAGTCACAAGAGCAATTCCCCTTAGTCTGGAGATTGAGTGGAGCAATCCTGGGTGCAGATGCAAAACTAGAAATCTACATTACAAGTCAGTAACCTCAAGAAACACCAGGAGGGAGCATTTTGTGGAGGTGAAACTATAAAGTCATTGGTCTAACAGTATGAGCTACATATATACTCACAGGACATTTAATAAGGACAAGGCAGAGCCGGTCCATAATAAAGATAGGTTGTGGATGATTAAACCAGCAAACTGATACCTTTTAGGATAGGACAATCCCTAATTCCAGTTTTTGTCGCAAGCTTTCTACAAGGAAGCACATCGTTAAGCTCCACATGAATTCAGCTGTGATACCCAAGCAAAGAGACATATGCCTTGGTTTTCAGAAACTGAATTCAAAACCAGCAAGGCCGATTGTTACTTGAATGCTTCTGTCTGACAATTAATCCTTCAAGTGACATAGCAGACATTAGCCTTCCGAATTCTTTTCAGGAAACTGGAGTCCACAGAGCTAATTCAGGTTTGCATAGCAATACAATAGAGCACACTTATTGAAACAGGTAGCCGTTTCTTTTAGACGGAATATATGCAACAACTAGAGAATTGTTTTAAATGCTGAAATATAAACATCTGGGGTTCAGCATTAGCTTGAAATGTAGAAGTAGTTCTCTTCCACACTCCTTTGCCAAGTTATTTTATATCAAACATAGTTTAATTACCACAAGAATACTAATGAATATATTCTAGTTGATCACAAAGGTGTCTTCTACATTTGCTAAGCATTTACTGCTTCAAACAAGGCTGCCCAAACACTCAATTCTCATACAAAAATGTTTTAATGTTTTACCACAGTGGTTATAAAAAAAAATGCATCAAATTAAGACATTTTAAAATCTTGGTGACAGTTTACAAAGAGGCTACAGACAAACCCAAATTCACATGCAGTCCACGACATTGCTGGAACCCTGACCCATATCGCGGATTTGGCTGCCGAGACAAGCGCAGACTGCGACACCAGCCCCAGCTCTGCAGTGGGACACAGAACCCACAAGCTCCCACCTAAAGGAAAAGTTTGAGAAGAAATGCAAGAGAGAGTAGCAGTTAGCTTTTTTCAGCCCAAGCTTCACCCTTAGGGCACACCTGATAGTTTAAGGGAAAAAAACATTTGGTTTGATTTAATTTGGAAAAATGCTTCCATTCTAATGTGGTTCCTATCTACAACTGACCCTAGCACCAAGTCCACCAAATGAAGAAAACCTCACTGCAGACAAACAAATGCTACTTCTGAACAGGAAGAAGAACCTGAGCAGATTTTGTTTCCATGCTAATTATTGCCAAACTGAGGTGCAACATAACAAATACTTAAAATAGTTTAGTGATGGCGCAATCACTTGTGCTGGGCTGGTGCAAGTCCCTTGCACCGGACTGGGAGGGTCGCAAACTTGCTGTATAGCATGTTTGCCTCTACTCCAAAGTCAGCAGCACCAGTGCACAGCCCGTGGATGCCAGATCCAGCCTCCGTGGCAATGGAATGGGTACGTCTGCACCAGCTGAGCTTGGCTAGCATGGGGGCCTGCGGAGGCACGGGGAGGGCAGGAAGGAGGCGTTCCAGGGCAGAGGGAGGATGGGTGCCAGGTAGACCTATGGGGGGGCTGCTCAGATCTGTGCCATCACTTTAGGTGGAACAGATCCAAGAAAACCCACTGGGGCCATAGCGGCTCTTCCCGGGGTAAGGGGAAGTGATACACTTTGCCCCGGGCTGAGCCGCTTTTAGTTCGAAACTCACACTGCATAGGAAGCAGACACGCTGGTCTCCCCATTCCAGTGCAAGTTAGGATTACACTGTAATCCAAGATGCCGAGTTACCTGTTCGCCACAGGATCAAAGGCTTCCACTGTATTCAGGTAAGCATTCCCATTGTGTCCTCCAACAGCGAAGATTTTGCCCATCAGTGTTGCGATGCCAACTCCGCCTCTAGGAGTTGTGAGCTCTGCTACGTACTCCCACTTATTACTGCGAGGGTCAAACCGTTCAACAGAACTGAGTGGAGAGTTGTCATCAAAGCCACCTACATAAAGACATAAGCATACCCACAAACTTCTGTTTTCATTCATCTGCTCTGAATAAAAACAATCCAACTCATGTCTCCAGTAATTTTATCATGAGCTATTCAATATTTGCACTGAATAAGCATATTAAAGAGAATTTTTACAAAATGT
Organism: Tiliqua scincoides; assembly: GCF_035046505.1. NCBI lineage: Eukaryota > Metazoa > Chordata > Lepidosauria > Squamata > Scincidae > Tiliqua > Tiliqua scincoides. The sequence continues at coordinate 12,587,283 of NC_089826.1, forward strand.
TTTACAGACGGTATATAACACCAAGTAAATTAGCTTAAATGTATGTAAATACAGCAAATAGATGTTGGAAATGTAAAAAAACAAGAAGGCGCTTTTTATCTTATGGTAGACATGTGGGAAAACAAAAAAAATATTGGTTGCAGGTTTATACACAAATGAAATTTTAAAAGTAAATATGCACCTGAAACCAGAAGTTTTTTTGTTTGGTATGATTGATGATTATGTGAGGAGAGGATATGAAACTATATTTTTGTATATAACAAGCGCAGCAACAATATTGTATGCACAATATTGGAAAACTTTGGCGGATGAATGGCCAATTAAAGTTCTGGTCCTTTTCGAAATGGACAAACTGACAATTTTAATCAAAGAAAAGTCGGTGAATACATTTATGAACAATTGGAAACCACTCATTGACTTTTTGCATATGAAAAAACCAAAATAATGACTTGTGGTTTCGATGAATAGGAATAAGAAGAAATATATTATTAGGTAGAGGAAAGATTTCAAACAACAGAAGATGAAAAGAAAGGGCTGACAGATTTTTTTTCCCCCCCTCAAACAGATGATCGAGAGATAACTACTACTACTTCACTCCTGCTGTGTACTTTTGAGGTTATAGTATGTGTTTTATGTATTGGCTGTTTTTATGTAGTGTTAGAAAATGGTAAATAAATAGGTGAAAAAGTGCTGTTCCATAGATTCTACATTGTTATCCTAAGATTTGCCAACAAATACACTTAGGATCAGGTGGAACAGTTCTACGTGGCTGTCCCAAATCTTTAAGACTTGGCAGAGATACAGGTGATAAAGGAAGTGACAATATTACTCACCTACCACATATAAGCAGCCATGGAGCTCACTAACCCCATTGCCAGCTCTCCGCTGACCCATTTCTTTAACTTCTATCCATTTATCCAGATGAGGATCATATTTCTCCACACTGGACAGAGAAGCTACACCATCATTTCCCCCAACAGCATAGACATAGTTCTGAAAGAGAGAGAGAGAAAGACAGGAGCATAGTATGCCCAAACGCCCCATCGAAGCATGCATTAGCAAGCATTACTGCAGCAAAAACAGTTGCCTTCAGCCCCTTTGGCTCTCACAATATAAAGAGAGAAAGAAAGAGAGTTTATGCAAATAACTTGCTGTGCAGTAGCTCCCTAACCCAAAGAGAGCCTTTGGAAGAGTACAACACCTTGATCTCTCACCACCAAGAAGCTAAGCAAACAAGCAAGAAGCCTGATCAACGTCACTGGTTAACTTTTAAGTTTCTTTTTTAAAAAACCTTCCCATTAAACCTTTACTCTTTTGGTACATAAAGGTAAAGGTTTCATGGGAAGGTTGAAGAGGGATCCAGTTTAGCAACAACTCGACATGTTACACCTTTGGCAGAGTTTTACAGCACAGCCTTGGCTGAATAATTAGTTTGCCTTCATATTTAATCTGAGGCAAAGAGGCAAAGAAGGAAGGCCCATAGCCAGGGAGACAGAACAGGGACAGACTGCACTTGCTCACTAGACGCTGTTCCAGAACCACCTTTCAGAGCGCAATACCATAGTCTTTAGAGACTGAAGGTTGTCAACATATTTAATCTCCCATTGTCCAGCTCAGTGTTCGATGACACTCACTGCATACAGAAGATTCAATATTGGGCATCTCCGGTAAGGCTGAGAAGAAAACCCTGGAAAGCAACTACCTGTTAGTGCAGATAATACTGTGACAGGGACCAGTGGTCTGAAACCGTACAAATCGGCTTATGTTCACACATGTTCAATACATCATTAAACATTTCCTGCTACGGATTGCAACAATGTGGAGCCTTGAGCAAAATTAGAGGCCTCTAATTTGATCTCTATATAAACTTACAGAAGCTCCCACCACTTCAGGGAATTCAACTTCAGAATTTTCAAGATACAAACATGTCTGTCGATGGCGTTGGCACCCATTCCCAGCATCCCCCATCTTATTCCAGCTGACTATAGCATGCCCTGTTGAGTCCAATTTTCAAGGTAAGACCACACAAAAGAGTACTCTACTGTAAATGGCACTTTTCCCCCATATTCCACAATGTTTTCACTACCGATAATAGTGATGTTGGACTAACAAATCAAATTACAAACAAACCCCTGAAACTTAAGCTTTTCTCAATCAGGGGAGCTTCTGTACAATGTCTTCCAGCTCTTGTACTGGCTCACAGGACATTTCACAGTTACATTGCTGCTGCACTTTTAACACAGATGACGAAAAGCGGCAACTTACCACAAGTGCCACAGAGCCAACCCCTCCCCGAGGTGTGTTCATGGATGCCACGCCACTCCAGCAATCAGATTCAATGTCATATCTTTCCACATCACTAAAGCAAGTGTTGTCATCCAGACCTCCTATGGCATAAATGGGACCGCCAAGCGAGGCTAGAGCAATTCCTCTCCTAATAAAAGTCACAATGTAAACAAACTGGCAAACTTAGCTAGCAGGTATAATTCCCTAGAGTAGCAAACTCAGCTTGAGCGCCAATTGCGCTGCAGCCAAAATGGAACCATCCATGAAGGAGATGGAGCTTTGGGGGTATTTTCCAATCTGCAGAGATCTGCACAAGTTTGGAACGTTTGTTTTTGAAAGTTCCTAAGAGGGCAAAAAAGTCAAAAATTGTTGGCTTCTTGGGGAGTCTAACGGTCAAAGGAAGAGGGATTCCTAGGGAGGCTTCATAGTGCCTGGAACAGTCACTATCCACCCAGAAACGGGGCACATCAAGGCAGAAGGAGGGCTTTTCTTAGCAGCAAAAAGTAGCACAATGCACTCTAAGTGCACTTGAAAGCAGGCTGTGGGATGCAGTGGGAAAGGAGGAGATCAGAAACAAGGAGGGAGGAAGAAGAGTGAGAACACAATGAGCGAGTACCACAGCCTAATAGCATGGTTACTCTGAAGAAAATACCAATGAAGTTCAGTGGGACTTACAGCAATACCTTGACTTTCATCCACTTGACTTTCATCGCTTTGCTCTTCCAGCCATTTTCAATTATAACCACATTTCAAATTTTGTCCACATGCTTTCCTCTTCAGATCCAACCTTCATCCATCCATCCATCCAGTTTCATCCAACCTTCCATGACATTCAACATTCATATGTTAATTTTTCTTCCATTTCTGTTTATTTAGGTTTCACATGCATTTACATGTGTTGTATGCTTTATTATTTATGTTTTTCACTGAGCAAAATTTGCAAGATAAATAAGACTATGCTTGGACATTCATCCATTTTTTACTTTTGTCTATGCACTGGTCCCCAAGAGGATGAAAGTGCAAAGGTATTGCTGTACCCCAACCAGGATGCAAAAGCCCAAATCCAAAACAGAACCTGCTAGACTAGACTGAACATGTCCCAAGAACCACAGGATATTGAGGTGGCATTTAAAAAAAACAAAACAAGAGCACATGTGGGGGGAGGGGAGTGGATTGTCCGCTTGAAGAGCTGAAGATGAACCCTTAAGGCTGGGGAAATGTCCCAGTTTATGGTGCTAACCTCTCGCAATGATCAAAACACCAAGTATATCATCCAAAATGGCAGACTACAATTTGAAACTACTCCCCAAACAGCAGTATCCTTCTTCAAAAAGGAGAGGTAGTTTGGTGCTTAACATGCTCCAAAGACTTAAGCAACAACACTGCTTTTCAATTTCCTAGAAGAAAGCACCACCCAAGGCAAGTTGTGTCTAGGAAGCGTTTGTTAGAAAATTTAATGAAACCACTGGCAATAAGACTACTTATTGTGTCCATCAACCAACAAGGAAAGTTAAGTACAGCAACATTTAAATGCTGTTACGGAATGCACTCTGGCACCAAAAGCATGGAGTGTTTGCACAGCAGCACTGCACAGCTGTGGGCCAGGCAGCCAATAATGATCTGCAAACGGTCCATTTACTTTTATTCTTTCGAACAGAGGGGCAGTTAAATGCTACAGAGGCCTTAAGGTGAAAGGGAATGTAGACAAGGCAAGAAAAACCCAGGTCATCTTAAATGCAGCAGGGTTAACCAGTTTTATGAAGAGACTGGAAATCCCCAATAAAAACTGGACAGAGAATAACATTTAAAATTCCACATTCTCCCATTGTCCCTCTCATTTCTCATGCATCACAGCAGCTATCAGTTCATGCAATTGTTCTAGGTATGGTAACCAACCATATGCATGCTCTTGAGCAAGGGTCTCTAAACCCCGGCCCGGGGGCCAGATGTGGCCCACGGCGAACTCTCTATCCGGCCCATGGCCAGCCTCTTGTCCCCTGAAAGCCCCTGGCCCACTTTGCCAAACATTCTCTGAACTATGCTCTGGTTGCATCTGGAGGGTGTTCTAAGGCCCAGAGAGGTTGAATGAATTAGCCCATTCATTCATTTATTCACACATCTAAGTTGCATCTCTAATTTATTTATATAAATTTTATATTTAAATTTTTTTCGGTCTTCAAAACTGTGCCAGACATTTGATGCGGCCCTCTGGCCAAAAAGTTTGGAGACCTCTGCTTTTGAGGAACAAAACAATGTTTTTTCAAATGAATCTGTACTGATGAAAGAGGCTGATTGCCCCTTTACCCACCTCTTAGTATTCATGGACGCTTTCATCATCCATTTATTCGTAAGAGGATCAAACATTTCCATGCTGCCTAGATGTTCATTTCCATCATGCCCACCTACAGCATAAACTTTACCTGAAATATATAAAAACATTTAAATTCTTTGGTCGTTTCAGGTGTTCACTGAACTTCACATACAAGACTGCTGCAAGGATAACAGGTTAACAGAAGCTAACACAAGCTAACACAAGAACTGTTACAGCCATATTGTAGATCAGGATCTGTTGTGAACCTGGCTGATATGTGCTATGACTTTCAAGGTTTGGCCAACTTGATATTACTTTTCAAAAGGGGAAAATATCAACTTGAAAATCAGCAAGATTAGTTTTCCTAACATGATATGTGTACTTTGTTATCCGTCATGGAAACAAGACCTAGTCCTCACCCTTTCCATCTCCATTAACCCATTTTTGCCCAGACCACTTTGCTCAATCTAGATAAATTTTCCCTTTTCAGGAGGAACCACCCAGTGGATTCATGGCTGTGGTGGGACAGTTTTAGAGGTAGTTCAACACGAATCCTGTTAGCTTCCTTGTGGCAGAGTCTTGTTTCTGTTCTTGCTTCTTCACAGAATGAAAATTAGAACCTAGGGCTTTCCAATTGACAGCACAGTTTCTGAGCCAGTTCACTGCACCAGCTCCTTTACATTGATGTAGCCCAGTGGTTCCCAAACTGTGAGTCCAGGATCCTCCAGTAGGTCATGACCCAATTTTTGGTGGTTTGCAAAACTGACTAGCAGATTATGCTATGTGCCTGAAGGGTTAAACAAACTGGAGGAGGAAGCACTGCTGCTCAATTACCATCATAGCCACACTTCTTGACATAAATCAGGGAGCAGCCTCTAAAAAGTTTGGGTACCACTGATGTGGTCCATTTCAGGTGTTATAATTAGTTCAGACAAACTCACATTGCACTTTTCTATGGATTCAAGGTAGAGCAGCATTTTCCCTACGCTAGGAGTGGGGAAAAAGGAAGCCTGGCAATTTCATGAATGAGATGGCATGGGCACCAAGGATGTCCTCGTTCACAGCCACTCTGCTATATGAACTCTCATATGTTGAAAGTTTACATTACTTTAAAAATACCATCAGTAAGGAAAACCTGCAAGCACACAGTCCAAACCAAGAACAACTGAGAAGTCCTTAAAACTGAACATTCCTCCCCCCCTTAGAAACCCAAGAGCCTCTCCTACCAAAAGAAGGACATTTGGTTCTTGCAATTCTACACATGTCCTTGGAAGCAAGTCCCACTGAAATTGCCTAGAGCGACTTCCAAAGGTACATGTCTAGGTACATGGGCTATTAAGCACTTGCTCAGCGTTAATGAAGAACTGATCTGTCATTGTTTGCTCTGAGCAGGCCAGTCACCTGACAAGGAACAAAAACAAATATATCTTTTACACTCAAGAAACTAAGTACTATTCTGGGGCACACCACGTGAAAGCTACAATTTGGGTTGATGTAGTTAATGACTCAGGCATTCCAACAAAAACAGAGAAGAATCTTAGAACAGAGTTGTCTTTTCACCAACCTCCCACAGAGATTACGCCCACGTGTCTCCTCCTGCTATTCATTTCAGGGCCAAAAAACCAGCTGTTTTTATTTATCGAGTAGCATTCAATGCTGCGAAATGGGTCACCAGAGCCACCACGACCACCGACACAGAAAAGGACACCTAACGAAGACACATATAGTATTTGATAAGAATTTAACCATTCATTACATAAGTATCTTGCTGGATGGCAATCACAGCACACAGAATACATGAGACACTTTTGCTAAAACAAGATTAACAAAAGGAACTCGTTTGTTTGGTAAACTTAATGTTGTTTATCCCTCTTGGCAGGCAACACTGACATTCTATTATTCAACAACACAGATTAATTGTTCTCCCCAGTCTCAAGTTAAGTATTCAAGATTGTCCAGGGTGAGTGTTTATTGCAGAGCTTTAAAAAAGGAAAAAAGAGAGAGATGGAAGGGACATCATCTAGTCTGGCCTAACTCATATGCCCACAAAAAGTATAAGCTATTTTAAAATTGCTTAAATGCTTTTAAATGGTCCACATGTAATTCTGCTGGGCATCTCTGCAGTGTACCCACAGCACAACCTAAAGAGAACCAACTTGCTTTCAGTTTAGAACGTTGCTTGCTTGCTTGTTCACCAGGAAGCAATTTTAACTAATCACACACAGGACATGGCTATTTAAATGCTCAATTTACTTCAATTCCATTCACATGTCCGACAGACAGGCAATAAAGAGCAGATACACCAATGGAGAGTGCCTGCTGGCAGGTCACATCTAATCATTCAAACAAGCCACTTGGCACAATGTTGATCTTTTCACAATGGGAATAGCATCCAGAATTTACACTTGCACAACCTGCATGAGAACAAGCTACTTTCCCTACCCTTGCTCTCTACCAGAGCATCCTGAGAAGAGTCAGGCTTCCCTTGGTAGAGCATAGGTTGTGACATAATAGTGGGACCTGGAGGAGGAAAATCACCACAAGCCACCACAAGTCTTGCAGCCATCCCTGTGCCTTTTGGGGGGCTTCAGTAGGGGATGGGAGAAGGTAACTTCTGTGTCTGGCACAACACAACCCTGGATGCTATCCATAGATTTTCTATACTACCTGCAATGGAGGTAAGTTGCACACAATATTAGTTTGTAAGAGAAGTGCTAGATTTTGTAAATTGTTAGATCAATCATATACGTGGGCTCAGGAACTCTCCATCTGCCACATATAAAGGGATAATAAAGAGGGGTGAGTGAGAAAGATGAGAATTCTTAGCCTGACTTTTGTTGAATTCCTTTAAGAGAGTATATTCATTTATTACATGTAATATTTAAATCTGATTTATTATCATGGAAAACACTAAAAGACAACAGTGTTGGGTAAATTAATCCTGCAACCTAGGCTGTTTGTAAAACAGTCATATCACTTAAAAAAAATATGATCTCTAGAGCTTATACATTCTTATACTTATACATTCTCCAAGTCCTCATACATTGGAATCTACTTAGTTACCTGCTGTCTGTTTTCTTGGTGTTGTCCGGATGGAATACTCAAAGTCTGGTACAGTGTGGCTACTCAGGTGAAGGTGGTAGTTTCTTGCTTCATCCAACAAGTCCCTGCATTTTAAGTTCTGCTTGACAATCTCTTCTTTTGCCACTACACCCATGAGGAAGCATATGGGCAACAGAGGCAGGCGCACCTAGCAGGAACAGACATTTTAGGGGATCCATTCATCTGCACTATGAAGCCATAAATTCATGGCTCTTTGCAACTACAAGCAAGACCTCTAAGAAGGAATGAGTTCTTTGCATCTGTCTTCACAGCAGAAGACCTCAGGCAGATAACAATGCCTGAATGGCCCCTCTTAACAAACAAATTAAGTCAAATAGGGGAGAAAAAAGAAGACATTTCAGACCTAATTGACAAGGATCAAAATTGACAAGTTAAGGATCAGTGTCACCAGAATCAGAAGGAATCCACTCAAGAGTTCTTAAGGAACTGGAGAATGGAGCTGCTTATCTTTCAATGAAAATATACAACTTGTTCCTCAAAATGGTCACAATGCCAGTGGACTAGAGGATAGGTAATGTTACACCAATCTTTAAAACAGGAAAGAGACCAGAAAACTACAGGTTGATCTGGCTAAGATGGTGGGAAGCCTAATCAAAGACAAAAATCTTAGAACATAAAGTTTTGCTGAGGAGGATACCCAAAACCATGAACAGCAGCAGACTCTATCAAATCCCCCCCCCCCCCGTCACACTCATGACTCACCTTTCAAAAGAGAGTTTTTCCTTTTGCTTTAGAACAGGAAGTAGACAGCAAGAACCTAGACTCAAACCTGCCAGAGCAGTGATTCTCAAACTTTGCAGGAGATTTACTCCCGAGGTAAGACTTTGTGGAGGAGGGGGGCGAGAGAAGTGACGCAATCTCCAGGACTGTGTTGCTAAGGGGTGTGTGTGCGTGTACTTCTTACTCAAGTCTTCTGAAAGCAGCAGGAGTTGCAGGGAGCCCCACGTAGCCCTCTGCAAGACTTCCCAATGCTTAGAATGTTCAGAAATAGAAAGCACAAACCAGCTCCTGGTTGTATTCGAAAACCAGAAACGGTTTGCACTCACTGTTTCTGAACATTCTAAGCACTAGGGAGCCCTATGGAGGGCTACATGGGGCTCCCCGCACTTCCTGCTACTTGCAGAAGCCTTAAGTACAAGCCTTCACCCCCCCCCAGCAACGCAATCCTGAGGATCACACCCCTTCCCCTGCCCCCTTAAAGGGACATGGGAAACTTTACTCGAGCTGGTGGGTTGCGACCCACCAATCTGAGTACTACTGTGCTAGAAGAACACTACAGGAGGCGACAGTGAGTACACTAACAGGAAGTGGTCAGCAGTGGTCTTATTGTGAAGATTCTCACTGTCACAGTGTCACCTCCTCTAGTGTTCCTCTAGCTGCTTGGAGTCTAGGTTTTCATTGCTTTTTTCCTGTTCCAAGCATTCCAAAGCAAAAAAGCAGCCCTCTGCAAAGTGTGTGCAATGAAGACACCTCTTCAGTGCTCAGTGATGAGCACAATGTGAGGGCTATGTGAGAACCATGGATAAGTGAAATCACAGAAGTGAAACCATGGGCATGGGAGCCATAGATATGGGGGGGGGGGTTGTATTCTCCTGAAAGCAGACACCTTTTCTCATTCTCTGGTCCTTACCTGAGCAAGAATTTCATCTAGCCACGAAGCGTGATGCTGTGGATTGGCAAGAAGCCATTTAATGGCAGCACCATAAACTTGCTTTTCGCTCTCAATGTTCAGGTCATCAGAAGACAAGAGTTTATGAAGGTGCTGAGGTGACACACTCACAAAGTCTTCACAGTCCACCACTTCAGCAAAATGTTCACAGGCATAGCGATCGGCCATGTCCATCAAGTCAATACGGTTGTGACACTCCGCAAAGGCCCTCACTGCCAGACAGTTTGAAGGATGGAAGTGCAGTTTCATGTATTCGCAGCAAGCTTTGGCCACTACTTCCACCTGGAGAATGCAGGCAGCATACAAAAGGGGTTGGACATTGTCAACCGTCAGAGTCAGTCGAGAGGAATAGACAAACTTGACTAAATCTTCTATGGCATCACCATCAAAGTCTTTGATCTCAATCAACGTCTGCTTGGCTTCTGCCATTTCAGAAAGAAACATGGCTCGGAAGTAAGGAATAACACAAGCCAGCACAAGCTTGTGACACGAAATCAGTTTTGAACCCACCTATTGGGAGAACATGAGTTTGTGTTAATGGAAGCTCGACTGTTTGGTTTAATGCAAAAGAAGCTGTTATAATGGGGGTGTTGGACCTCAAAGATGCATTAAAAATCATATACATCATGGGGCACTTAGAGTGTGCCAGATATAGAAGGCCCAGCCTCAATTCCTCATTCAACCATGAAGTTCTCTAGGTGACCTTGGGTCATTTGCACTATCAGCCTATGTTGCCACACACAGAGCTGCTGTGAGGATAAAATGAGGAGAGGAAAGAAAAAGAACAACATACACTGCCCCAAGCTCCCTGGAGAAAGAGCAATATGTAAGCACAATAAATAAATAAATAAAACTGCAGAAATTGCTCTCTGGTGTGGTCAGTGCTAGAAGTAAAGCATTTTTCATCCAACAGCTATCAAAACTACTGACTACAAATAATAGAAATGCTGAACTGGGTGAATGGGCAACCAAATGACAAACATGGTTCATTATCAGTGTCTAAGGGACATATATTTATTACTTATTTATACAGGTATTTATATACTGCCTTTCTTGGTCGTCAGATTTCTCCTCAGTCTTTAATCCAAGGTGTTTTACGTAGGCAGGCTGTTCTAAACTCCCGTAGGGATTGTTACAATTGAATAGTTCTAGTCTTTCACAGAACTCCTCCTTCCAGCTGGATTCCTTCCCGGCCTGTCCTCTCTCTGGCCCTTCACCTCCCACACTCCACTTGACGGCAACTCCTCTCTGCCACTGAGGGTCAGCTCATCAGTATATCAGCGTGTCGTCAGTTCTCAGGTACTTCCGGTTGTTTTGAACTGGCAGCCTCAGATCTTCAGGCATACAAGGCGGCAGCTCTACTAACTGAGCCAGACCTCCTGCCCATATATAACGTATGGGCAAAACATATGCCAAAACATATATTGGGACAAACAATCCCAATTTTACAGTCAGTCATTCCACACACACCTTACTTGCATGAATTAAATGACAAAACCTTTGCTTTCCAATGGTTCAATGCCCAGCAGTGAGACCGCTGCAAGAGGTTCAGTGTGGCAGGCAGAGCTGCAGTGCACAAAAGCGGCATGCTGCAAAAAGCCCTTCTGTCCAACCTGACCCTCTTTGTGCTATTCAAAGGTTCGCATTAGACCTTGGAACCAGGAAGTGAATAGTGGGATGTCACTGAGTCATCATCATGCACTTCCTGGTTTAGAGGGTGCTGCAGCCCCCGCAAGTCTGGGAACCACTGCCTTACAGGATTGCCATAAGGAAAACACCAATAGCACAACTCTAAAATTTTCTCCCAACTTCTACATTTTGCTTGAACTGCTAGACAAGATTGCTTATTTCACTAGTGCAAGGTTTACATGCTCCTTCATTTCCCACTATTTCTGCATTCAGCTACTATAGTGATTACGTTCTACCCATGATTAATTACAAGCACTTTTATCCCTTCATCTCAATTAGCTATTTCTTTAATCAGCCAACCAGCTAACGCAGCCAACATAGGTTTAACGCAGCCAAGAAAGGGATGGGAAGGCATTAGCCATACACGACTTCATACAATATGCTACCATGAGATAAAGACATTACTATGTCCAGTCAAGTTCTCTGTATCATACAGAAATGTGAATCCACATCTATTCCTTAAAAAACGGAAAAGCCAACACACTATGACAGACCACTTTTAAGAAGTTGTTTTCTGTTTCAGCAAAGAAAGAAACATAAGGTACTTATTTCCAGCTATATTAGTTTGTAAAATAGAATAATAATATTCACACACACTCAGGCCCATAAGCTTCTGTATCAACAGAATTCTGATGACAGTTCAGCTGCTGAAAATTAAAGGTGCCAAGACAAGACAAAAAAGGGGGGTGGATGGAAAGAGGGAACTGATTTGCACAAAGTCTTACAGATTATAATAAGCAAAGATCTTAGAGGCGAGGATTAGGGTTCAAGAATGTGTGCTATGAAATTAAAAAGTCTCCCCTCCCTGCACAATTTAGGGAGTCTTTAGGAAAGAGGAAAAGATTCCTCTGAGATGGAATGGAAGACATTTAGGGGCACTTCAGAGCCAAATTAATTGTTGGATCATTTTGGGGCAGACTAAAATCACAATGAGCCAGTAAACCATCCCTCAGGCACTTCTGCAATCTTCTCTTCTGGTTCTTGCATCTGGCACCCACCCATCCTTCCTTATTAGAAAAGAAAGAAAGAACATATTTCCTTCTTCCCCGGGCTCCAGAAACCTTCTATTGTGCTACACAATGCTAAATGGCTGAGGTTTCTCCTGTTTCCCATTCAGCTGTGCTATATCTTGCAGGGGAATCCCTCTCTTCTTGAACTTCAAACAGACTCCAGTTGCAAGCTGATGAAGGGGGTTCCCTCAGCACAGAAGCCAGCTCTAAAGCAGCAAGCTGATCCGGCCAATCCCAGCTCCTCTAAACCTACGCACAACTTTGTGGTGTGAGCCAGGAGCAATCCATAAGAGAGTAAGGGGCAACAACTCTCTGCTCTTGGTCCGTCTTAACATAGGATAGAGACGATTCAAAAATGAAAAATAGTTTATTAAAAAGAAAAATTGAGTAAGGATCAAGTTTAAGAACCAGCACCATCAGGCAGCACCTGAAATTAGGAAGAAACTTCTTAAATTAGACAAAAATGAAATAGAAATCCTAATGCAAACTACTGGACTTTCCCCAGCTAGATTTATGTGCTTAGCTGCAATTCCTTGTTCACCTCCAGGATCCTAACAGCAACATACAAGTAATCCTGCAAGTGCTGGACAAAAAAATGTTGTCTCCCATGCAATCATACCCTTTAATTGGGTTATAGGGGGACTGAGATTCTCCTTTTCCTGTTGGGTATTCTAATGGTGAGGAATCCCAATCCAGTCCCTTGGACCTCCTCTAGGCCATGGTCAAATAGATGGATTTCTCCAATGGATAGGTGTGGACAGACCCCAGTAGAGTGCTGGCGTTTTCTGTCTGACCCATTGTTCTTACAGAGACTTATGGCAGCCACTGTGGCACAGCCAGCGCATACTCCAAGATTAAACCTTTCTCATGGATGTGCAAATCACAAAGGTCACTCAGACAGATCCTCCTAGTTATGTTACAGATGTTACATGTTAGACATGTTACAGATGCACAGGGGTTCTCTTATCAGAGCAAAGCATTGTCATTCTCCAGAGCTCTGTACAGCTTTCATGTAGGACTTAATAGGTCACAGGTGATCTTAATTATCACATCTAGTTATCCAATAAAATATGGTGACTTTGTATGGTGAAGTTTTTTTCATTCTAAGAACAGTCCAAGGCACTTACATACACAACTAAATATCAGACAAAGGTGTTTTCCTTCCATTTCACCACCATCCTCTTTCAGAATTCCAACAGAGAAAAGCCACCCTGCCTGCAACAACCGAAGTTAATTAGAGCCATAATGCCAACAACTTCATGGGAGGTTCCATGAAGACAATTTTTTAACTGTACTCCAACAGAAATACTTATCAAGCCCGTAATACTTTCAGAAGTTTAGCTTCTTGGCACAATTACCATAAACCCTCAGGAAAGTGAACAAGTTCAAGAGCTTTGATGTCTCATTTCCTGCAGACATTCTAATAGCAAAAGAGTTATTACAGTACTAGTCAGTTCCAGAACACAGCTTAACACTTTTAAACAGAGAGAAGTGGCTACAAAGAAAAAGTTTGCAAGTGAATCACAGTACAGATTTTTCTAGTATTCTGGGGATTGCTCTTTGGCAAAGAAAAATTGTCTCATTGAATACAGATTTTTGATTGATTCTCATTTTGATTGATTCTCATTGATTCTAGATTTTTTGCTATGGCTTAGCATGCATATAAGCATAAATGTTTGAATACGACACATGAGACACTCTTCATGACTACAAAACATTCAGCACATGCTTTAAAAGTGAACTCTCTGCAGCCAAAACCTGCAAAAGTTAATTGGGGAGCCCATCAACTGTTACACACAAGTGTTGGGGTAGAGGAAACAGTCTGATCTCAGATCTTAGCAAACACAGGATAAAAACATGCAAAGTTAGAGGGCAGGAAGGAGAATGGAAAACCCAAAGAGAAAACACATTAAAGGATTAACAATTCTACTCTGATACAACTTCAAAAGGAACATATAGAACCACAGGAATAGTTCCAAAGGAACCTTTCACTGTCAACTCCACAGATTCCAATTTATGAAACAAAAGCCATTTTTGTCCATTTTTATAATAAAAATATGCAGGGCGTTACACCCATCTCTCTTCTGCCTTCCACTCTCTAATGAGAGAGCCAGGGGGCTGTTACAACTCAGACAAATACTTGGACATAGCCCTGGCAGTAAACAAGAACATGTGAAATCACAAGGCATCTCTGAGGATTAGGTACATATCTTTACTCATTGAGTAATGATAAGCAACCCTGAAGGGCACAAAAATATTTCCATGCTATTTTCTCTTAAGGCAGATGCCTCAGGGAGCACACACAAGACAACAAAATACCTTCGTCCTGTTGCCACTTCCTTGCACCTGGCATTATACGTAGTTCATACCACAAGCTTCCGACTTAACCACAGGGTAAGGAAAAGACAAGTGGAAGAAGAAAAGAGCTCCTTCCAAAGGCTGCACTGACTACAGGCACACAAAAATTTAACAGACTAAGAGTTGATCTCTTAGTTTACAAGTCTTGATTGGTGCAAGAGGGATGTGAACAATAGAGGTCTTTGCAAGTCAAAGGGAGAAACTTCTACAGGAAAAATACTAGCTTGATCATTGACAAAAGTTCAATCAGCATTTAACTGAGCATGTCCAATGGATGTTTTATTCATGACTAGAGTCATGCTGGAATATGCTTCAAATCAGGAACTCCAAGTATCCACCTGTTTGCCTGGGAGCAACTTCTAGAAGCCAGTAGCAACCAAGAACACACTAACAACAAGCCTGTATATTTTCAATACTTGTAATACTGTGATGTTTCTAGTTGCAGGTTCTAACTTGGTTCCCTCACATGCTTATTTTACGGAGCTAGCATCTGCATGCTTAAAAGTGACTTATTAATGGAAAAGAAATGGGATTTTAATGTGAATATACAATGCCAATGCTTTGCTCCAGTTATGATCTAAATCAGGGGTGACAAACTCATTTTATACATACATGGAAGAAAGGAGAAAAAGAGCACTTGAGAATCCCATTAGGGCTGACAAAGCCAGTTTCCTGCCTCTGGAGATCCCCATGACCACAATCGACAGTCAAGCTTCCTCTTATCTGCAAAGCCTCTGCTTAGGTTCTATTTGTTGGGTGCACTATTTGAATGACAGGATGTTGGAAACTGGTTTTCAGAGGTTCCAGTTTCAAGATAACTGCCATTTTATGACTGTTGACTGGGTTTACTTAGGCACTGTGACCCACACCACTGTGCCTCTCTTCTATTACAACAAGAGGAAAAAAATGGACTTTCAAATTTTGTTCAGGTTCATAAATTATGTAGCACAAACCCAGTGTTTCTGCTTCCAGAGTTTCCAAGCAACACATTGCAAGAACTTTAGGTTAGCAGAAAGCCATGTACTGGGTAATTCTTGTGTTTACAGCACAACCCTAAGCATGTGTGCTCAGAAATAAGCCCTAGAGTTCAGTGGGCCTTAAACTTTGATAAGAGTTTACACAGGGCTGCAGCCTTAGGTTAGCAAGCATGTGCCTGTGATTTGACTCTTATTGTCCTTTCATGTTCCCCTACTTCTTCATCCCTCTCATACACATCCCTTCATACGCACTGTGCAGTAACATTTGCACATGCTTGTGAATATCTCTTGTATATTTTCCATCTCAGAGACTGATGCTGACAACACAATTCCCATAAGTATACCAGAGAAAGTTACATAGGTAACCTTACCTTTTGGACAGGAGACACTGATGAAGAAGACAGTGATCAAGTTTTGGGAAGGGGCAGAAAAATGAGGACATGACAAACTCCCCAAAAGCACCAATTGCTCTGCCCAATTTGCAGGATTTCAAGAAAGTTTCTTTATAGTAAGACAATGCCATATGGAACTAACTCCAAAGGCTGTAACACACGCACTGCAGAACAAATATATGTTAGAGAAGCTCACACACAAAGACACATACACACACTCAAAAGATTCTACTCAGATGAAACCTCCCCCATTCACTTAAAATATGGAATCTGTATCAGTACCTTTAGTGTAACATCACAAAGCTCCCCAGTTTCATAGAAACGAAGGAGGGAGGTATGAAAATCCTTCCAAGCTTCATTTGCTTCAAATACAAATGCTTCTTCTTCCCCATCATTGTTCAAAGGTGACCTTTCCTGTTGGTGTTGCCTTTTTCCTTTTACCATATGATGCTTTGCTTGCTCTGGGACCATAGAGTCAGCCATTACCCGTTTGCGTCTTTCCAAGTTGGTTGATAGTCTCCATGAAAAGGTACAAAAATAAATCCTGCCAAGCAAATCAGGCTAAACATCCAAAAATGAATGGAACTGCCATTTTCCAAACTGCTGTAAAAACACAAAAACAGATTACTTCATATAGCACATACAGCACCTCAATGAAGAGTATTTAACTGTCGTTCTGCCTCTTCAAAGAGATCGGTGCATGCAGAATAAATGGGAACTCATGCACTATTTAAGGAAAAGAAGTAGCATTACTTTCATAGAAAAATATTTTCTCCCGCAAGTGAAAATGATGGGTTAAAACAAAAATAGCAATGAAGTAGCACTGATACTGTTCTGAAAACACTTGTGCAAGATTTTGTGCAGTGCTAAAGCAGGTAGTTCCAATGCCAGTTACAACATTCTACTTTACAGAAGCTGTGCACACCCTTGCACAAGCAAAACAACATCTTTAGTTTCACTTTCACATGTAATGCTAGCAAACAGAGCAAAGCAGCCTTTTGGTAAACAGAAGATGTCTTCCGCATGCAAAAGTGCACTTTTAGATCCAAGACAAATTCATAAGTATCCCAAACTGGAATGACACTATTTAGAATGTATATTTGTTACAAAGTATAGTCAAAGTATAGTAATATCAAGCATCTCAAAAATCTCCTTGACACAAGTTAAAAGCCAACACAGGGACAGAGTTAAGGACATTCTTTTTCAAGGATGTGCAATTTTAAATTCTGTAATGATATTGAAAACTCTGAAAATTAAACACAGCTCAGTCAGTTTAGAGTACAAAATAGCTGTAGAAATGTCAAATATCAGCATCTAATAAGATTTGATATACAGTACTTTTCCCTGTGCAAATCTAAATTAAGATAGCAGGATAACACCTGCTACCATTTACAATTTAAAAAATGTTTTACTCTTAAGAAGAGTGAAATGTTTCATCTTAAGAAACTAATGACACAGTTCTTTACATGGGAATAACAGATGGGAAATTGAGGCGGAGAGCACAACTCACCCAGGGGTGAGATGGGACTTGAATAGGAGTTCTCGATGATCCATACCAAACTGCCCAGCCATAATACCTTCCTGCTTCCAATGTTCAAGTTTATGTTTTTCTCAAAAACAACAGTTTTCCAGGGAATGCCATATGTAACTCAGAAAGAACATCCATAATGGTAAAAGGCTTCCCTGACTGTGCATTGCTATTGATCTTCCCAACAACATGCAGCCACAGTGATGTGTTACAGGATCAAAGATGAATGATCAGTACATGAAGAGCACAGACGGGCTCCAATGGGCTGGCCAGTGTCCCATATGAAAAGAGTACCCACAAACATGATCTGGTGCAAAGTTATGTAGCAATGGTTCCCTATAAAAATCAATGAGGAAAGGATTCCCTGAAGGTGGATTGATCAAATTGCACTGATCTAAGCATATGACTAGATTACACTCTCATTTATTTAAAGATTTATTTGCTTTAGCTGAAAAAGGCCATTATGATTCTGGGTTAAGAGAATGAAGCCTCTTGGCTCTACAAGGGATCCCAATCCCCCGCTGCGAGCCTCAATTACAGCTTCTAGCTTATAACAACTACCTCTTCCAGCTCCAAAACCTACAACTTCTGCCACCCCTCTCAATTCAGAATTTACTCCTATCCCTTCCAAACTCTGGCTGCCCGAGGCTTCCCACTATCTCACTGCCTTGAATCCTTCAAAATTTCCCCAACCCAGAAAGGAGCTGCATATCTTTTTAAACTGCTCTGGACTCAAGGCAACTAAACAAAAAAAAAGGAACTTCAGAATTAATCTTTTAAATACATAACTTACTTTAACACCAAGACCATCAGGGGCAAAAAATACACAAAATTTTCCTTAATACGGAAAGTCCAAGACACAAAAATCACCGAAGTACAGGATGTTCACTGTAATTACAGTATACTGTACTCAAAATAAAGCGAACCAATGTTATTTCCCCATGAAACATATATTCTAAAAATGTTCAATTAGCTTTTACTTCCCAATTCAAAATATTCAAAAAATTATGCCAAACTTTCAGTTTAAGAACTCTGAAAAAGTTCTTGAGATATGGTTGTGATGGAGCGGCATTAGGAACTACTCTGAATAGTTTAAAAATCAGAAGGATTTACTCAATTATGCTTTTGGCAGACTTTCCCTCTAATTACCAATCCACCAAGTGAGCTTGGTTTTATAGCCTTTTTCTATGTAAAATATTCTTCAGATCTAAGAGTTCAAAACCAAATAATAAAACTAAAGTCCTCCTTCCAGGACTTTAGGTCATAAACAAAGTTGTCATAAGCACATTTTATTCCCATCTCAGCATACAGAACAAGACAACCAAAGCTTCTAACAAAGCTAAATACCTGAGCCCCCAATTGGGCCATGGTCAGGTGCCATGTCATGAACCACTGTTGCCTTACACAGCCATTTTCTTTCTGGAGTCAGGAGACAGATCACCTGAAATGCCTAGCAATCTATGATCTGAATCCTTTCTATTTCACAGGCATAGGCAACAGAACACTAATAGCATCCATTCAATATTGGACAGTTGCCTGTTCTCATCCAATTTGACCTTTGTATGCAAGTGATCCTTTGCCTCTTGAAATGCTTCCAGGATGCTGTAGTGACACATAAATACACTGGGAAGTTCAAGCCCTTTTTCAACAATGCTGGAATATTCCAGTGACTTCACAAACTGAATACAAGGGCTCCTCTTTGTCTGCTAAAAATGTGTATTTTTCATTGCTGAACAAGGAGCTGAGTTACAAGATTCAGAAGTTTCAGCTTCCAATGCCCAGTCCTCTAGTTTCTTGATCCAACAATGCCAGATACAACCACTACACCAAATTAGAAAAGATAATATCAACATTTACTTCATGCACATGTTGACAGAATTTACAAAGATGATGTTAAGCATGTCCTGTTTATGAAATTGCCCAAGATGCAATTAACAC
Organism: Tiliqua scincoides; assembly: GCF_035046505.1. Taxonomy (NCBI): domain Eukaryota; kingdom Metazoa; phylum Chordata; class Lepidosauria; order Squamata; family Scincidae; genus Tiliqua; species Tiliqua scincoides. The sequence continues at coordinate 12,606,564 of NC_089826.1, forward strand.
TCAAACTCTGGCTGTCTTAAGAGAAGTCTTACTCAAGTAGATGGTAATCATGCAAATGTTAAATACTAATCCACAGCTTATGTTCTTGGAAGCATCACCAACCTAAAGACTCATTTCCTCTGAAGAACTTTAGGTTAACAATAGTTCATACAGCACTATCAATTAAAATGGAACTTTACAGAAAGACCCAACAAGGAGACATTTACAATCTACACTGCAACAAAAATTAAAGAAATTCAGTCACTGTGGGAGTTCACAGTTTGGGGTGTATAAATGGAGTATAAATGCATTAACTAAATGAAAGGTGGAATGAAAATGAGAGGGTGCAATGACATATATATAGGCTATAATTCAATTACAGAAACATGTGGCTTGTGATAAATTTGCTACCACATGTTACAAACGGCACAGTTGTCCAAACTCTAGCACAAGCATGGATGCATGGGGGGTGCTGCAGCATGCCAGAACAGTAGCAGGAGGCCTATAGGCCCCATTATTAACATAGAATCCATTCTACACTTCTTCCTGCCAGTCCCAATCGGTGCTGCTGCTTGCTTTTCCACTCAGCAGACCAGATATGCAAAGCACACTTCACCATAAGAACAGCCCCACTGGATCAGGCCATAGGCCCATCTAGTCCAGCTTCCTGTATCTCACAGCGGCCCACCAAATGCCCCAGGGAGCACATCAGATAACAAGAGACCTCATCCTGGTGCCCTCCCTTGCATCTGGCATCCTGACATAGCCCATTTCTAAAATCAGGAGGTTGCACATACACATCAGGGCTTTTAACCCGTAATGGATTTTTCCTCCAGAAACTTGTCCAATTCCCTTTTAAAGGCGTCCAGGCTGGATGCCATCACCACATCCTGTGGCAAGGAGTTCCACAGACCAACCACATGCTGATTAAAGAAATATTTTCTGTTCTAACTCTCCCAACGCTCAATTTTAGTGGATGTTCCCTGGTTCTGGTATTATGTGAGAGTGTAAAGAGCATCTCTCTATCCACTCTGTCCATCCTCTGCATAATTTTGTATGTCTCAATCATGTCCCCCCTGAGGCGTCTCTTTTCTAGGCTGAAGAGGCCCAAACGCCGTAGCCTTTCCTCATAAGGAAGGTGCCCCAGCCCAGTAACCATCTTAGTCGCTCTCTTTTGCACCTTCTCCATTTCCACTATGTCTTTTTTGAGATGCGGCGACCAGAACTGGACACAATACTCCAGGTGTGGCCTTACCATCGATTTGTACAACGGCATTATAATATTAGCCGTTTTGTTCTCAATACCTTTTCTAATGATCCCAAGCATAGAATTGGCCTTCTTCACTGCCGCCGCACATTGAGTTGACACTTTCATCGACCTGTCCACCACCACCCCAAGATCTCTCTCCTGATCTGTCACAGACAGCTCAGAACCCATCAGCCTATATGTGAAGTTTTGATTTTTTGCCCCAATGTGCATGACTTTACATTTACTGACATTGAAGCGCATCTGCCATTTTGCTGCCCATTCTGCCAGTCTGGAGAGATCCTTCTGGAGCTCCTCACAATCACTTCTGGTCTTCACCACTCCGAAAAGTTTGGTGTCGTCTGCAAACTTTGCCACCTCACTGCTCAACCCTGTCTCCAGGTCATTTATGAAGAGGTTGAAAAGCACTGGTCCCAGGACAGATCTTTGGGGCACACCGCTTTTCACCTCTCTCCATTGTGAAAATTGCCCATTGACACCCACTCTCTGCTTCCTGGTCTTCAACCAGGTCTCAATCCAGGAGAGGACCTGTCCTCTAATTCCGTGACTGTGGAGTTTTTTCAGTAGCCTTTGGTGAGGGACCATGTCAAACGCCTTCTGAAAGTCCAGATATATAATGTCCATGGGTTCTCCCGCATCCACATGCCTGTTGACCTTTTCAAAGAATTCTATAAGGTTCATGAGGCAAGACTTACCCTTACAGAAGCCATGCTGACTCTCCCTCAGCAAGGCCTGTTCGTCTATGTGTTTTGAGATCCTATCTTTGATGAGGCATTCCACCATCTTACCCAGTATAGATGTTAGGCCGATCGGCCTATAGTTTCCCGGGTCCCCCCTCTTTCCCTTTTTAAAGATAGGCGTGACATTTGCTATCCTCCAGTCTTCTGGCACCTTGGCCGTTTTGAGGGGCAAGTTGTATATTTTAGTCAAGAGATCAGCAACTTCATTCTGCAATTCCTTAATAACTCTTGGGTGGATGCCATCAGGGCCTGGTGACTTATTGATCATTAATTTATCAATCAGGTCGGAAACATCTTCTCTTTTAACCTCTATCTGACTTAATTCCTTGGTCAGGAGGGGCCGTTCGGGCAGCGGTATCTGCCCAAGGTCTTCTGCCGTGAAGACAGATGCAAAGAACTCATTTAATTTCTCTGCCACCTCTAAGTCTCCTTTTATCTCCCCTTTCCCTCCCTCACCATCCAGAGGGCCAACCGCTTCTCTGGCGAGTTTCCTGCTTCTAACATATTCGAAGAATCTTTTATTATTCCCCTTGATGTTGCTGGCCATGCGTTCCTCATAGTCTCTCTCGGCCTCCCATATCACCTTCTTACATTTCTTTTGCCACAGTTTGTTCCTTTTTATTCTCCTCATTAGGGCAAGACTTCCATTTACAGAAGGAAGCTTCCTTGCCCTTTACAGCCTCTCTAACTCGGATGGTTAGCCATGTGGGTACCCTCTGGATTTAGTGGAGCCCTTCTTCCTTTGCGGTATACACCTCTGCTGGGCCTGTATTACTGTTGTTTTAAGCCGCCTCCATGCACTCTGGAGAGATTTGACTCTTTTTACCTTCCCTTTCAACCTTCTTCTAACCAGCCTCCTCAATTGAGGGAAGTTCACCCGTCAGAAGTCAAGGGTTTCTGTGAGAGATTTGCCCGGTATTCCTCCACCAACGTGCATGTCGAAACGGATCGCAGCATGATCACTGTTCCCCAACGGCTCCGTAACATTGATATCTCTAACCAGGTCCTGTGTACCACACAATATTAAATCCAGAGTCACCTGTCCTCTGGTGGGCTCCATGACTAGCTGCTCTAAGGCACAGTCATTTAGCATGTCAAGGAATCCGGTCTCCTTTTCGTGACCGGGTTGGGTTATGTCAGAATGCCAGATGCAGGGGAGGGCACTAGGATGAGGTCTCTTGTTATCTGGTGTGCTCTCTGGGGCATTTGGTGGGCCGCTGTGAGATACAGGAAGCTGGACTAGATGGGCCTGTGGCCTGATCCAGTGGGGCTGTTCTTATGTTCTTATGACCAGAACACAAATTGACCCAGTCAATATGAGGATAATTGAAGTCCCCCCATGATTACAACCCTGTCCCTCCTTGTCACCTCCCTGATCTGTTTCCTCATTTCAATGTCCCCTTCCAATTTCTGGTCTGGAGGACGATAGTATGCCCCCAGTATTACATTGCTCCACAGGCCTGGTAATTTAAACCACAGAGATTCTACGGTGGAGTCAGACCCACCTTCAATCTCTACTTTGCTGGATTCTATTCCTTCCTTAACATAAATGGCCACCCCACCTCCTACATGCCCTTCCCTGTCCCTCCTGTAGAGTTTATAGGCTGGGATTGCGGTATCCCACTGATTCTCCACATTCCACCAGGTTTCCGTTATGCCCACTATGTCAATGTTTTCCCTTGTCACAAGACAGTCCAGTTCTCCCATCTTTGCTTGTAGACTTCAGGCATTTGCATAAAGCATTTGTACATGGAATGCCCCAGGATGGGCTGCTTATTCGCTCCTTTATCCCTGCACCCCCTCATTGTGCTAATCCATCTATCACATCCCATCACGCTACCATTCCCAATTTCATCTCCTACTCTGCCTCTGTTTTGTTGTTCTCTAAATCCAAATCACAGGAGAGACAAACATATTATAAAGCAGAACAATTTAAATGCCACTGTCCCATTGAGTCAAAAAGGTCGATTACTGAAGGACTAAACATGCTATTCATTTGACAAGGAAGGATGAAGAATCAAAACATAATTATTCTAAATAAAAACCAGCTTTCAACACAGAGCTAACTGCCTTTGTAGGATATGCAACCATGAAAAGCTATCATGATCCCAAGTCTGAACCACCTTGCACCAAGATGGATGGCACTAGAGTTGTGTGCTGAAACTTGGAAGTAAACTCCCCCTAATACCCCAAATGAGAACTTGAGCCTAAGCACTGGTATTCTCCACATATGGTTTATCACAGCTGCATTTCTAAAATTCCTATGCACAGCAGTTAACACAAAGAATTATACAAAAGCCACAGGGGTCCTACAGAAGATGACAAAAGAGCTTCAGAGTCAACAGCTCAGCTCTCCCTACATAACTAAGCCATAAAAAGCACATCCACAAAACTTTTCATTGTGTTTTGAAAATATCCAAATGCAAGTGTTTTACAGCATTCTTCCCAGTTTAACCATCTATCTAAGGAAGAAGTTGAAAAAACAGTGTAGCAGACAAACCTGGATTATTATCACAACAAATTAGGTGAAACAGTTTCTAATTTCATCACTTGACCAATTATTGCAGGTTGAGTATCCTGAATCCAGACTGCCTGGGACGAGAAGGTGTCAGTTTCACACTGGTCTGGATTTTTGAATAATTGAATAAATGAAGTATGAAAACTGCTTCCTCCTGCTCTTTTCACTGTTACCCATATGAGTGTCTGTCAGATTCTTTGACATTTTTCAACAATGTCTGTACAGGCACACAACACAGAGCTGAGAACAGTACTTACAGCCTGTACCTGCACTGTATGTGGGAATGAGCCCAAGACCTTCTAGGATCCATAGTACAGAAGACAAGTCTTGGACAAAAACGCCTGGATTTCAGATGTCTGGATAAGGGATAATCTACCTATATTTGTTATAAAATTTCATGCTAACCCAACTCCACCACAATACTCATCCTTTCCCCTGTATATGCTACTGTAGTTTCCTTCATTTGCGATGCCCAAAAAACATCATGCATAGTCTTTAACTAGATGTCTTTTATTTGTTCTTCCACAGTTATATACGCCTAAGTTCTCTTTTTTCTTTATTTTCTTTTCTAGTTCTCCCCCTTCCCACATATTCCCAAGCATGCAGTAAAAACTCCCCCTCCAGCATATTGTCAATGGCCATGTTATGAAATGACTTCCCGTTGAAACAACATAGCAGCATCCTCAATGATATTAAGCCATCCCATGAGATACTGACAAAGTTGCATGGCAGTTTGTAAAGCACATATTGCATATTTCAAGTCCCCCCGAATGTTATTAAGCCATTCTGGTCTTCCCTCTTGGTCTTTTTTCACTACTTTTGGCATCGTATACTTACTACTGCTCCCGTTAAACCCATCCTCCTCTTCCAGGTCTCAACAAAAACAACACTGCCCTTTCCCTTCTCACCTGCCAGCCAGCACTACCTCCTCTTACACAGGCAAAAAAAAACCACCCACAAAGACACTCCCTCCAGCTCTGTCCCCTCCCCAAGCAGCAGCCGCCGTCTTCCTAGGATTACCAGAGTGGGACAGAGTGCCTCTACCTTTAACCATTGTACAGAAGAGAAATTTTTGGTAAGTGTCACTTTTTAAACCCTTCCAGGCTGAGCTGCACCTGCCCAAATTCCCTCTTCTATACAATGGTTGAAGATATAGGCACTCTGTCCCAGTTCGAATCTGGTAACTCTAGGAATGGGGAATGTATGCAGTGTTTCGGCAGTGTTTCTCAAGGTTCGTTCTCCACCATACCACTTCACATGGTCCACATATTTGAAGTACCACTGGAAGTAACTGATGAGGACATCATCACCAGTTACTTCTGGGTTGGGAGGCTAGATGAGACAGGACAAACACAAAAAAGAGGTTCAGGGTGGACAGAAGGGCTTTTGCAAGTGCAGAAAAGCATGCTTTGGAGCTCTGCCCACCGAGCCAAACCTCCTACTGCTGTTTGTTGCATCACATTCCTGGTCTTGCTGCTGGGCAGTAGGTGTCCAGGGGTCCTGCAAATACCACCAGATACCACCTCAAGTACCATTGGTGGTACTCATACCACTGGATGAGAAACACTGATGTAGGGTGATCAGATACAAAAGGAGACAGGCAGAGTGCCTCTACCTCATTGTATAGAAGAGGGAATTTGGGCAGGTGCAGCTCAATATGGAAGGGTTTAAAAGGCTGCCAAAATCCCCTCTTCTATACAATGGTTGAAAGTAGAGGCACTCTGTCTGCCCCTCTTTTGTATCTGGTCACCCTACCCATTCCTTACCCTACCCATATCCCTTCCTCCTTCTCTTGCATCTTCTTTTGCCCTTCCCCCTCACTCAGCTCCAGAGCTTGATTATAGCACCATAGAAAGACAAAGGGACACAAGTGCCTCTGGGCATGTACAAAGTGCACCCCCTCATTCAATGGACTTGCCTCCAGTGACATGGTTCTCTCTCTCCATCTTCACCTGCCCTCTCCCTCACTTAGCCCCAGAACCTGATTACAGCACCACAGAAACGAAGAAAGACAAAGAGACGAGTGCCTCTGAGCATGTACAAAGTGCACCCCCCATTCAGTGGACCTGCCTCCAGTGCTATGGCTCTCTTCACCAGCCTTTCCCCTCACTCAGCCCAAGAACTTGATTACAGGAGCATAAAAAGACAGAGACAAGAGTGCCTCTGAGCATGTACAAAGTGCACTCATTCAATTAACTTGCACTCATTCAAAGCATGCACTCATTCAATTAACTTGCCTCCAGTGCTATGGCATGCACTCTCTCTCCCCATCTTCACCTGCCCCTCTCACCCAGCCCCAGAGCTTCATTATAGCACCACAGAAAAAGAGACAAGAGAGCTTCTGAGTATGTATAAAGTGCATCTCCCATTCAATGAACCTGCCTCCAGTGCCATGGCTCTCTCTCCCCATCTTCACCAGCCCTCCCCCCTCACCAGCCCCAGATTTTGCTTATAGCAACATAGAAAGACAAGAGTGCCTCTGAGCATGTACAAAGCGCATGCCCCCTTCTTCAATGGACACCTCCAGTGCCACTAGGGATGAGCGACCAAAGAAAAACAAAGAGACAGGAGTGCCTCTGAGCATGCACAAAGTCAACTGACTTACTTCCAGTGCCACTAGGGATGAGCAACCAAAGAAAAACAGAGAAAAGAGTGCCTCTGAGCACGTACAAAGCTCATTCCCACCTTCAATGGACTCACCTATAGTGCCACTAGGGATGAGCAACCAAAGAAAGACAAGAGTGCCTCTGAGCATGTACAAAGCGCACTCCCCCCTTCAAAGGACTTACCTCCAGTGCCACTAGGGATGAGCGACCAAAGAAAAACAGAGACAAGAGTGCCCCTGAGCATGTACAAAGCGCACTCCCCCCCTTCAATGGACTCACCTCCAGTGTCACTAGGGATGAGGGACCATGGCTCGCTCACTCGCTCTCCCCAGGGGCTGAGCGCTGCCCCGCTGGGTCCCTCCCGAGGCCGGCCAGCGCCACCGCCTTCCCTCCTCGCCCTCAGCAACTAAGGCGCTGCTGCGCACCGCGGCCGTTACCTCCAGCGCGCGCGCTCCCGCGCCCAACGCGCATGCGCCGAGAAACACAAACACAGAACACACCGCCTGGCAGAGGCGCCGGGAGGGCACTTGCCAACAGCCGCTGGGCTGGCCCGTCGCGAGCCAACGCGCATGCGCGCTCGCCACCTCCCCTTGCAAAGGGGCGGGCGAAAGGCATGGGAAAGACGAGTGTGGCGGGCGGAGGCGCCTCGGGCGGAGACGCTCTAGGCATCGCCTGGCTCGTCTCTGTGGTTCGCAGCAGGGAGGTCCTCCAGTGCAGGGTCTTGGCTGGAATACCTGCTGCGGGACCACTTGAGCCACGCCCATTGGGATGCTCACAGGCTTTGCAGCAAGGAGGTCCAGGCAGCTCTGGAAGGAGCCTCTGGGAGGAAAAACAGTTTGGGCACCCCTTATATGAAACAGAAATGAAACACAGTCCACTGTTTCTTAAACTGTGGGTCAGGACCCACTAGGTGGGTCGCGAGCTAGTTTCAGGTGGGTCCCCATTCATTGCAATATTTTATTTGTAGCATATGAAATTTGATGCCAACATGGCATGTGGCTCATTGGGGGAGACCTGTACTTTGAACAGGCTACAGCAGTGTTTCTCAAACTGTGGGTCAGGACCCACTGGGTGGGTTGCAAGCCAGTTTCAGGTGGGTCCCCATTCATTGCAATATGAATGAATATTAAGTCTAATATCTTAGACTTAATGCTACCTGAATTTGGGAAAATGTTACAGATCTGTACTTTTCACAGGCTACTATGCATATGCTTTTAACAATGATAATCAAGAGGACATACTGCTGTGTGACTATGGATAGGACTGCAGCCTAGGATTGTTAAAAAATTTTCTGCTCGATTATGTCACTTTTGGTCTTGTCAGCACTTCCAGGTTAATGACATCCCAACAGATTGTCATTCTAAAACAGGGGTGCCCTAACCCCGGCCCGGGGGCCACTTGCGGCCCTCAAGGCCTCTCTATGTGGCCCTCAGGGAGCCCCCAGTCTCCAATGAGCCTCTGGCCCTCTGGAGATTTGTTGGAGCCCACACTGGCCTGATGCAACTGCTCTCAGCGTGAGGGCAACTGTTTGGCCTCTCGAGTGAGCTGTGGGATGAGGGCTTCCTCCACTGCTTGTTGTTAATTTGGCCCCCAACACCGTGTCAGAGAGATGATGTGGCCCTCCTGCCAAAAACTTTGGACACCACTGTCCTCCAACAGGTGCTTGTTGAGTCTCTGCTTGAATGAGCCAATGAGGGAGACTCCACCACCACCCTCGGCACTCTGTTCCACTGCCGAACCACCTTTACCATCAGGAATTTTTTTCTGATGTCCAACTGGAATCATTTTTTGTGCATTTTAATCTCACGAAACACATTTTTCAAAGTGAAGGGGGGATATGGGGCATAGGGCAAGAAAAGTAGTTACATCATTTATGGGGCTTTTGGGACTGGTCTGGTGGGCAAAATGAGAGGAGGAAGAGTAAGGAACTTTGATCTTCTTCCACAATGTCAGTTTCTTCAGGCACCAGCCCCCTAGAGTGCTGAACTGAAGTACTTTGCAGATGTATGTTATAGTGCTGCCAGGTTCAATTCAAATTCTAACTGACATTAATGTGAATAAAACAGACTGCATACATATAAGCTAGATCTTCACAGTCTTTGTACTATGGAGTTCTAGTCTACTGATAAAACCAGGCTTGCACAATATTTGACTCACCAAACTAATACAGTACAGCCATATATGATGGCCCACCATGGGCTTGGCCACCCCTGATTTTCTGCCTGCCTGGGACTGCAAAAAAAAGTTTCCTGTTATTCTGGCATGGAACAAACTTCCAGAAAGCAAACAATTTGTTCCAAGGGGAGTTCCTCTGAGCCCTTTTATCTTTCTTGAGCCTGACTCCATCTCCTTGCTGAGAAGTGCAGTTTTAAAGGCACACACCTGGAGCCTGGCATTTCATTGCCTATGTATGATATGTTGCCAGTCAGGTTTTCTGCATGGGTGAGCGGGCTCAGGGAGCTTAAAGCCCTTGGGTGTGAGGATGCTAGCCCCTCAGCAGAATCTAGCTCATGAGATGCAGTCTCTGGGGCATTCTGATGTGGGGGGAACCTGTTTGTTTGGCTCAGACTTAGCATCCACACTTGGGTCCATCAACTATGGCTGCAATCCTAACCACACTTTCCTGAGAGTAAGCCCCATTGAACAAAATAGAACTTACTTCTGAGTAGACCTGGTTAGGATTGTGCCCTAAGTCTGCACCAGTAGCCCTCATCCTCTGTGTCCATATTCCACTGGAAGTGATAACAGATTTCAGTCACCACCATTTGATCACACAACAGTCATAAAGGCTGTTTAGGGTTTGACTCTTGGAAGCTGCTGTTGTCAGGCTAAACTGGTTTTCTGTTCAGACATAGTGATATGTGAAAGGACTGGCAAATATTGTGGGAAATGAGGGGTGTGTGTGCTGCAGTTTTAAGCAAAGTGTCTTCACACATATACTCCTGGGCTTATTTTTGACGGTTTGATATCTCATACCACTTACACAAGTGCCTTTGCAAAGGATTTAATCACTCTTATTTTTAGAACAGATGTCTATTTAGAGATTAGCCTGCAGGCGCATGCTATGTTACATTGTACAAATTATGCAATCACAGAATTTGCTTGGCTCAGGCTTGTGTTTTTAAATGCAGACTGCGGAGTACACTGAATTCTACTGACAATAAAATCAGAACTGATTTCCCTAGTAAAAAAAAATAACAAAATGCAACATTCAAAAAATGCTATTTGTTTTGAGTGCGCACACAGGCTATGATCCTCTGTTCAAAAGGGTGTCCCATCTTAGGCTGGTCCACCAAAAGAAATGACATTTTACACTGTACACATGGATACTGCTTTCTGTACCCATTCATTTCTGTCGAGAAGGGACAGCATGAAGCGAGCTACATCGCCTCTTGCCACAACATTTGTAACCGGATAGCCACTCGGGTCTGGAACAAAATAGCCTTCGTGCGTTAGGAATTCTTTGTCTGTAGAAGGAAAGATATTGGCAAAAGTGAACAGTGCTGGAAGGAGGTGAAGTGATAGTAAAGCACAATAAACAAGTCCCTGCAGTTTCTTTTCAGTTCCCACGAAAATGGTTATTTGCAAAATTGTTCTGGATGGATTGCATAAATGAATAAAGAATAAATGACATGGGCCAGAATCCAAAAGGCTACTTTAGATGTTCCCAGGGGCATGGGATCCCAATCCTGAGCTCCTAGCGCTGGCCCTACACTGGCGCCGAGTGTTGCAAACATGTTGTAAGGCATGCCTGCGACACTCAGTGCTGTTGCTGGCTTAGCACTAGTCTGCGCTGAGTGCAGCACCAGCTAAAAGCCCGCTGCATGCCTCCTGGACCAAGGGAAGAGCTTCAGACAGCAGTCTGTAGGTGCGAGGGAGGGGGCATTCCGGGGCAGGCAGAGGGCAGGGCAGGAGGAGGGAGCAGGACGGGACTGGCAGAGCTCTGCTTTGTTGTATCCCAACCCCATGTTGGGCCTTCCTGCCTGACCCAGGGACTCTCAACTCTACACCGGCAAAATAGCTAGCGCAGACTTGAGTAGCCCCATTGTTGGGCCTGAGCCTTATCCAGGGGGACAAATGTTGGCACCTCTGCTGCTCTGGGCGTCAGGCAGCTCAGGATTGGGCTGTGGTGTGGCCAGTAAAACTGCCAGCTTTAGTTTCCTTTTAACGACAGACTCACCCTTGCCCATACCATATCACAAGCTCCCCTTAGTGTCAGCGAGGTTTGTAATAGGGCACAAGGGAGGTGTACTATTGTATGAGAAGCTCAAGTGCAAAGTTTCCTTGGGGGCACAGAAGGAGTTCTTTGGACATAAGGAGAAAAGAAAATCAATTTCAAATTCCAGACAGTCTTGTTAGTTCAGGTAGTTACTCTGGTGGTTGCATAATAGGAGAGGTAGAGATGAATATTCAGGACCAAACTGAAAGTGACATGAAGTGGGAGTTCCATAATGGGAACTCCTGAAGTCTTCTTTTTCAAACAGTGTCTGTGGAAGTAGGGATTTGGACTGGGATCACAGCATGTGTGTGTGTGTGTGTGTGTGTGTGTGTGTGGGATCTAACATATATCCCACGTTGTGGCTCTGATTAAGATTCCCCTCGTGAAGCTGCTATTTAGTCATGAAGTTTATTTCCCACAGCTATTTTATAATTGTTAGTTTCAAAGCACTGTGAATTATCTAGGCTGAGTAATACAACCCCCTCCCGCAACGTAGTTCTTGCTTACAGGCTTAAAAGTTAAGAGACATTACAGTATAGCATATGAATGGGATGGGGGGGAAGAGATGGGGGGGGCACTTTGCAGAGGCAAAAGAATCTATCAGGGCTTCGTTAAGTACAGGTGCAGTGAAACATGCAGTTTGCTCCGAGACCCTCAGACCCCCGGTAGTCAGCAAAGACTTGATGTGCTATTTTGCCATTCTGCTATTACCACTTCTTAGGCTGTTAGCAGAACCACTGCAGAGATTTGATGTCATCGCTTTGGCCTTTTACCTGTGGCAGGAGTATTTTGGAGTCCGGGGGGCCTCACTACAGTCCAGCTGAGGTCACTGCATTCCTCCTTTAAGTAGGTTTCCATCTGATGCATGTTTGTAAGCACACTTCTAATGAGCGGCAAGAGGAGAAAGCGCACAAATATGGAAGCACTCTGCCCAGACTCAGCTGAAAAGAAAAAAAGGTTCTTAATGGTTTACCTAGAGGGGCTAAACATCAGCCAGTAAACACAGCCACGTAGTAGAGCGAGAAGTGGAGTGGGGTTTGCTATGGGTAATTCTTTCCCGAAGGAAGTTGAGACATTTTGTTATTCTCATTTCTGTGTGGGGAATGATTGTCTCTTCCTAAAGCCTTGATCCCTGCAGTGAGGAGGCTTTGGGAAGGGAACAGTAGTCACCCCAAATAAATAAGATTCTTAATAAGACAATATGCTTGGCTTTATTTAATGGAATACTTCATTCATGATGAAATCCTATAAAACTGCCTTGAACTGAGTCAGATACAGTATAGTTAATCTAACTCAGTACTGTCTCTAACTGGAAGCAAATCTCCAGAGTCTTGGCCAGAAGTATTCCCCAATCCTACTACCTTACATCATCTAAAGTGGAGATTGAACCCAGGACCTTTGGAATGCAAGTCATGTGCTCTATCATTGAACTATGATTCCAATTAAATGCTGAGGTCATGACACAAGAGAGAAGCAACAGAATGCCAATTCCTAATTGCTAATAGCACTATAATAAACTGTACTATAGCCTCTGGTACTTGAAGAATAGATAGTCTGAACTTTGTGTCTGAGTATTGTGCAGGAAGATTTTTTTTTTTTTTGCACAGAGTAATTTTTTGCAATTATTATAATTATAAAGAACATTTATGTACTGCAAAATGGAACCCCCACAGGTGCCGAGGGACTACTGTACACCAAAGCAATGCAATGATTTATATGTGCACTTCTGAATTTAGCTTGGAACTAGAAGGTGGGACTGGGCAATCAACCTGGCATCTTAATTTGGGGCATAGTGGCATTATTTAAACCAGCCATTTTCAACCACTGTGCCCTGGCACATTGGTGTGCTGTGAATGGTCTGCAGGTGTGCTGTGAAAGTTTAGGGGAGGGTCATTTGTTAATAGGGCCAGTGGGGCTGTGAGCTCTCCTCCAACAGCAAGGTGTGCTTTGTCAATTGTCAAAACACTGATGGTGTGCCTTGACAATTTTAGTACCTTGTCAGTGTGCTGTGAGACAAAAAAGGTTGAAAATCACTGATTTAAACAAATATGGTATAAATTCCTCGTTTGATGTACTATGCCAAGGTGCATGTAACATTCCCCAAAATTAATTATATTGCCCTGGGACTTTAACGAATAACTGGGTTTGTTGTACAGTCTGAGAGCCCAATCCTATGCATGACTACTCAGAATTAAGTTGCATTATAGTCAATGGGACTTACTCCCAGCAAAGTGTGGATAGGATTGTAACCTTAGTGGAGCATGGCTATGGGTGGGTGGGGGGGACTGTGTCAAGATGCATTCCTTCACTTCAGCATTTACTACTACACCATTGCATAGAATCTAATCCTTTTGTACTTGTCTTTTATGCGCTATTTCACCCTTATGCAAAGAAGTTGCTGTTTCCTGTACTCACGAGCAGTATACCATGATGTCATAGTTATGATACGTTTCACTGCGCACCGCCGAGCTGCAGCAGTGATCGCTTTCATGGAATCCGTGTATCCCGAAATGGAAGAGAATATCTTGTAAGGGAAGCCTAAGCAAGAAAGGATGGCATCTTGACCTTGAAAATGCTCCGACAGCTGATCTGCTGAAAAAATGTCTGCTTCCACCACCTAAAGGAATTGAACAGTATCACAATCTTCATTTCTCTCATATACCTCCTTATATTATTTTCTTGCTTTAATTTTTTTTGCTGCAACCTATAGAATGGATACTAGTGCAACTGATCAGGTCCGTGGTATCGCGAGGGGGTTTTTTGCACCACCGGGTGACACGCAAAGGGGGCAACATCGCTCCTCGCCAAAAATTTTAAATCTTGGCATTTTCTAATAATACTATCATATTGTAAATCAATCTATGCATAATTCCATGCAGAATGGAATGAAGCAAACCGCACTGTAATATCTCTATTCTATCAAAAGTTATAGCTAAAAAATCAGCAGGGGCAGGTACAATGGTACGTCATCATGCTCACTGCATGAGGGGTGATCCGTGGTGGAGTGACACGCTGGCCTCCTGCGTGGGTGACATAAACCTAGTGCTGCCACTGGGTCAGGTCACAATCTGTCCTCCCTATCCTGCCCAGTTTTTCCCCGCATGGCCACATTCCCAAGTTCTGATAACGCAAACTCTCCCCCCCCCTTTCTGGTTACTAACCTGCTGTCTGCAAAACAAGATTCAGCAAAAATTACCTTCAGGTTTTGGTGCTGAAGAGGCAACTTGGCAGTATTCCGAACAAGGGCTGTCACAATGTGGCCTTGATCTAGCGCTTGCTTGACCAGAAACTGACCGGTCTGGCCTGTCGCACCAAGAACTGACAGCTTCATGATTTATCTGCTGATAAATGGAAATTTTTTTATTAATATTATTAATTTTCGTTAGGCCTCAAGGCACCATGGCTGCAATGAAGTGATATGAATGAGTGATATGAATATGAAAACAGAATAGAGGACAGAGAGAAAAAAACTCTTTCAAAATGTGGGGAGTCGCTATGTGGGCTTGGTTCTCCTTGGTCCTATTCCAACTAACACTGCAAAAGAGAGTGCACTTGGTTGGATTCCAAATTATGCTATCTTTTCCTTGCCACTAGGTGGCAGACACAGCAACATATACAGTGGTTCTCAAAATTTTTAGCACTAGGACCCACTTTTTAAAATGACACTGTATCAGGACCCACCTAATTTTATGAGACTATTAAAAAGGTAATCTAGAAAGAAATAATATTTTCATTTATTTATTTCCTAGTAATATTTTATTTATTTACAGGCATGTCCACGTGAAACCACGGATACAGGCAAATACCTTTCTCCCCACAGGGACTTCCCCAGGCCTCCTAATGCTTTATAAGGCATTATAAACATCACGTCCAGTTTCTCTGGGAAAGAGGAAGTTGCTATTTTTAACTGCCAGGCTCAGTCTGCAGCAGAGGCAGACATCTGCAGCCTCTGCTGGGTTCAGGGGCTCTCCGGAGGTGAGGTACACATTTCTGGGGTGGGGCCGCAGACCTGATGCACAGATAAGTGAATCTGCAGGTATGGGATCTGCGGATACAGGCCCCCCCCCATATTTGGGGAAAAAAAACTTGTTCTATTTCTCATAATGAGGCAGCCCTAATGAATAGCCCCAAGGCTTGAGGGGTTTAATTATTTGATGCAGCCTTCACCTGCCCCCACTACCTGTCATTGATGGACTTAGAAAAAAAAAACACAAGAGAAAAAAGACTCTCAAACAATTATCTCCTTATATTTATACAAGCTTGCAAACTGCACAAGTTTAGCTCTTTGCAGAGCAGTTAACAGCCAAATTGCAAAATGCAGGAGCTCTGCTCTTTGCAGGTAATTAGCAGTTATCCAGTTTTTTGAATAGCCACAGGGCTTGAGGCAATTAGTTATTTGATCTTTCCATCACCAGTGTTTTCATTGGAGGCTATGCGAGACCCAACAGAAATCTGGTCCCAATCTGCCTAGTGAGTCCTGACCCATAGTTTGAGAAACACTGTCATAAATGCAGATAGCACCACTTCCCCCCATATGTTAATCTGACATGGAATGACGGCTTGAAACAGATAGTTGGGACAGCTGCCCTGAGGCACAGAACCTCAACACATCCCTCCAGGGGATACTTACCCAGCTCCATTCAGAACCTCATGCAACATTCCTGAGTACTCCAAAAGTCTTCCAAGGTCATCAGAGTGCCGTTAAACAGTACTTCCAGTTTTCCAACGAAAACTATTCAAGGGTGCTCCAGAGGCCTCAGAAAGCTTTTGGAGTGCTGCAGATGCAGCGCAGGGCTTTGCCTGCCTCCAGAACAGTTCTGGAGGGCGGACAGGCAGGTGGGAGAAGGCGACGTGGCAGTCCCACCCCCATAGGTCCCACAGACATGGCACCTGGGACTTTTGCCCCCCCCCCAACCTCCCAGGTCTGCCACTGAGTGAGAGTAGCTTATCGGTGAGAATGAGTGATAAATCTACATGTGCTACCTGAACCCAACATCTGATCACGTTTACAGTTTTATTGATGGTTTGAAATGCCAGGGTAGTCATTTAGTTCCATGGGAACAGGAAGAAGAAAGAGTTGGCCCTCTGCCTAGTCTATATACCAGCTAATTACTTCCCAATAACCTGCACCTCACCAGGAGCTGGAAGAGAGAGCTTCTTTCTGACCGGGCTAGCAGTACAGTGAAAATACCAAGAAAGAGAATGAGGAACTGAAGCATTCTCTTTCCTCTCCGAAATGCAGCCTTCCAAACCAACAAAAGGCGTACAGTACTTGCCCAGCTCGCTTGCTGGTTGCGACAAGGAATCTGTGCAAACTGCTTGGGCCCACGCAGAACAGAAAGTACACTGTGACAAACTGCCATCAGAAACATACTCGCTGACCACTGACTCATATCCTGTGCGTACGGACTCAGAAAGTTACTAGTTCAGTGGAAGTTGTTCTGGGGTAAGCATACCCAGGATTGCAGCCTTGGTGGGTGGGAAGTACAGGACCAGAGCTGCTTCTGGGCCTATGGAAGTGGTATGAAATAGATCTGAGATCCTGGAAGAAAGGGAGAAATCCGCACTCAACAAATCCTGCCTTGCTTGACCCACCTGCTATTGTCTTGCAGTCCTTCCCTTTGAAGAAGGTTTGGTTGATCTTAAAAGCAAACAAGTCTTCTTAACCTTCTGTTGTTTTTACTCTTCTTAGCCCGTTTCCCTATTTGTCTATCAGGGAGCGCTGTTCAAATAGCATTGCAAAATGTGTCAGGCTGGGAATGCTCAGCCCTGGGATTTTGCCACTCCTTTGGTGTCTTGTTACGTAAATGTTACACAAGCCTACAAAGAAATCTGCGCACTAGACACTTTCTGCAAAAGCTGTGGCTGCTTAGTTCAGATCAAGGTGTGGAAACCAATCAGAACCTGACATCTTGAAACTTCCTGGCCCACAGTTCACCTGCAACTTTTTTTTTTAAAATTGCTTCTGCACCTTTAAGAGCAGTGTGGCGTAAAGAAATTAGTTTGCATCCTTCCTGTTTTCCCAAGTGGTGAGGAGTTCCAGGGGAGCGTCTAGCTAGGCCTAGTTTCCTCTGAATGAGAGAGCACTGGAAATGTAACAGAACTTTGTACAATTAGCTTTATTTACAAATACAGGCATGCACAGCATTCTGGTGATTGACCAACTGCCCCTATAACAGTGGTCCCACCAAACTCACCAGGGTAGCTTTTCCCCCTGCTTGAGCTGGCTAACCAGCACGTCACACACTTTCCATTGCATTTTCAACAGCTAGCTGCTTTCTTCCTGCTTTTCCCACTCCTGCAAGGCATTCCAGGGTGTTACAGGGCTGCTGAAAGGCATTCTGGATTATGATGTGTCAAACATTAGTAATTGTCCAGGCAACAACCAATGATGGGTGATGCAGAACAGATCCCCGTCATTAAGTGGTGCATACCTGTATGTGTGTGTGTATATATATTACACACATATATATTATACACACTTATATATTATTATAAGTTATTATAATAATAACTTTATTTTTACCCCGCCTTTCTCCCCGAAGGGACTCAAGGCAGCTTACAACAGATTAAAAACATAATTTAAAACAAAT
This sequence comes from Tiliqua scincoides, assembly GCF_035046505.1. Classification (NCBI taxonomy): domain Eukaryota; kingdom Metazoa; phylum Chordata; class Lepidosauria; order Squamata; family Scincidae; genus Tiliqua; species Tiliqua scincoides. Next base: position 12,624,486 of record NC_089826.1, read on the forward strand.
AAAAACATATTAACACATATCATAAAAACAGCAGTCAGATAAAAAAAAATGATGACCTAAGAGGACGAGCCGGATTGTACGGGAGTAGTCGATCTCTAAGATACCCTGGCCCAGAGCAGTATAGGGCTTTAAAGGTCAAAACCAGCACCTTGAATTGGGCCCGGAAACAAATGGGCAGCCAATGCAGCCACTGGAGAAGCGGACTGACAGGGTCGAACCGCCTACCTCCAGTAACCACACGGGCCGCCGCATTCTGCACTAGTTGCAGTTTCCGAACCGTCTTCAAGGGCAGCCCCACATAGAGTGCGTTACAGTAATCTAACCTATATGAGGCATTAACGGGGGCAAAGAAGCTCTCCTACAACACAACAGATCCACTAGCATATCAGATCTCCAGCATGAGAGCCTGCATCTTCAACACACACAACACTTATTCTCTCCTCTGTGCTCAGGTTGGTAGTACTGGTATCACTGCCTTCCATCTCTAATGGATATCTCACTCAGAGATAACCTCTCAAGCATCTCCTAATTATTAGCCTCCAGCTTCTGACTGACTATCCTAAACACTTAACCAACGATCTACCTAAGAAAGGGAATCCTTCCCAGAATGACCTGAAAATTGGGAAAACTTCACTAGCTATATTTTTCTGTGTTAGAAAACAGAACAGCAGAGCCAAACCAGGGTGCCATCCACATACTTGACAACTGCACACAGCCTCTCTCGTTACTGTATCTCCCAGATGAAAGAAGCCATGGCTTTAGAAATTTAGAAGTACTGAATAAATGTTTGATCAGATAACTTTTCCAGGCCAGTGGCATCACTAGGCAGATGCAGGCCACACCAGGTGACATGCATGGGAGGGAGCATCTGACACCACTACTGGCCAAAAATTTTTAAAATCTTGGTATTTTTGAATAATTCCATCATGTTATATATCAATTGGTGCCTATTTTCATGCAGAATGCAATGGAACAAACCCCATTGAAATATCTCTATTCTATCAAAAGTTATAGCCAAAGAACCAGCAGGAGAACTCCAAGAATTCCAAGAATTCTTATGTTCTTATGTTCTTAGGAGGCGGGGTGGTGGAGCATTACCACGTCTACTGCCCAGGCTGTTGCCTGACTGCATGAGAGGAGGTCCATCATGGGGGTGACGCGCTGGCTTCCTGCACCGGGTGATGCAACCCTAGTGACACCAGTGTTCCGGGCCCTTGAATTTAAATAAATAAATAAATAAATAAATAAATAAATAAATAAAGTGGAGAGCTCACCAGAAACTAGAAGGGAACAGGAATTAGAATCTGAACCAGGATTTAAGCATGTTTTTAGCAGGAGGAATAGGGGGCAGAGTTCATTCCCTGGCCCAAAATCAACATCTTTTCCTGCTCACACATCTGTCAGTCTTTGCTCCGAGTGGTAAAGCATAGATTCCAATCATCCTCTTACAGAAGAGCAGTGAGCCCTGGTCCCAGTCCTACAGACTGATGCTGCTGTGCTGGGCAAAACTACTTCCCTTTCTTTTTTAATCTACGTTAGTTTCTATGTGGTTGAAACCTGCTGGCTCTGCCTCACAGGAAAAGCCTGGTGAATGTGTGTGACCGGGCTGAATTTTGAGAAATTGACTTCATATACAAGATGAGGCAGTGCCACAGAAAAAGCAGCAACAAAATAACATCTAATCCCCTCCAGCTCCCTTTTCTGCTACCGAAGGAGAGGTAGGCTACACACTTACCTGAGAGTAAGTCCCACTGAACTCAATGAGGCTTGCATCTGAGTAGACTGGAAAGATACAAAGACAGGATGTTTACTTATTAACTGAGTTTATATACAGCCTCTTTGCCTTGATAAAGGCTTCAAGGTTGTTGGCAACACTTTAACAAACACGTGGCAGAAATTTTAAAAAGTGATGCTGTTTCAGGACCTTGATGGTGTCTCAGATCTGAATGGCAGAGCTCCATGACCAGAATTTCTCCTATCTTGCCTTCCATCAGGGCTCAGGGTCTTTCAGTATTCCCTAGGAAGGTGTGTGTGTGTGTGGGGGGGGGTACCCTTCAAGTTAACTGGCATCACAGTGCCAAATGCTTAGGAATTTTATCCTCAATGATTTTCTTAGCATGCAGTAAATCTCAGTTTTGCCCCTTGTTGAACCAGTTCCATTTCTACGACCAGTGCTGATGTAATGTCTGCACAGATGTAATATCAGGGCTCCCTTAAACTATTTTTGCCGAATGTTGCATATGTGCAACAGGGATCAAATGTGTACACTTGTGGGCTAGGCAAAAATGGATTAACTTTGGTTAAGAAATCAAAGCACATGGTGGAATTGCATGCTCCTATCCTACATTAACTGCAATAAGTATGTTGGCGTCAAACCAGGACTTGGCTAGTTTTACCTCCTTCATAAGACTCTCTTACCTCTTTCGTAAGAAGGACACCTTCATGAGACTGGCCACATGAAAAGCACTTTCATATGTGCTGCATGCCAATTGGATAGACTTGTGCAATCAACTTCACTTTTCTGATTGTATCATCTGCATTTAGCCATATGCGACAACACCTTGGGGAAGCAACTTCCATGGTGTGATGTGTGGAGAGGGACTTAAGCCATTTCTGCCCAACGTTGCATATATGCAACAGGGATCAGATGTGTACATCCGTGGGCTGGGTAGAAATGGGTTCATCAAAGTTAGTTAATTATATTTGAGCAGGAAACCTGGTTTGCCTTAAGCACACTGATGCAATAAGCACCCTGTCCCTCCCCTTTATGCCTATTTTTCCTTATTTTTGAAAACTTGCGATCTACCAAGCCTTCTGTGCTGGCTCAGAATCCTAAAAGTTTTGGGACATTCTCCTGCAATAGCCTTTATCTAAAACACCACCCCATACAGCCATGTAGTTCAATATGTTGTATTACTAGACCCCCTCCCCAGCTCTTAGCCAAGCCTCCTATTGATACTGGCTTGTGACCTCCATTTGGCCAGCAAAACCTGCCTGTTAGATAAATGGGGTGGTGGTGGTGGATGGGATGAAAAGATCAATGACTTTCTCTCATCCAGTTAGGTAACCCTATGACATTTATCAAAGCTTGGTTTCTTAGATCAAGCACAAACATGCTGGGGAGTGTTTTACCAGGTCTTCCATTGTAAACAGCTGCTGGTTTGCAGAAGGCACGCCTGCTTACTCCCCAGTAAATGAAGAAGGCCAGCATTCCTGGGACAACTTACGTAACTAGTAAGAGGAATTGAATTTCTAGCTAGATACTTTTAGGCAATCAATTTGATCTTATTTCCTCTTTTTACTCCAAGCCAGTTTGCAAACTTCACTGCAGAGTGATACAGAATTGTACGTTTTGCTCTTGAGTAGCTACCTAGCCCCATCTACTGGGCATTATTAGTTATGGCATCCAATTTAATCAAGCTCTCTCTTGAGTCAATCCAGAAAGGTGTGGACATGTTTCATCTGCCTGATTGTCGTATTCTTCTCTCTTCCCCTTTCACGTTTTGTTTGGGTTTTCCTTTCAATAAACTGACAATATTTTCCCTACCTAAGTCATATTCATGAGTAATTCATGGATTGTGACATTTGATCACTCATGGGCACTACTGTAACTTGATATTAAGAACTTTGGGGCTTTGTTTCTTCTGGAAGGAATGGCCTTTCCTAGATGGCTGGTTTCCTTAGCCTGGGATTGTGATAGTAAGTAAATGTAGCAGTTCTCCCCACCCCATTCAGCTTCTGACCTAATAAATACAGGCAAGAAGGAAGGAGTGCTCTGAGTGCTAACCACTAGGTACTACTCCCCTTTATCAGCGTCCTAGTCTTCCCTGACAGTTGGTGACAACACATCCCTTTGAACAAAAGATGTTGCCATATATTGAGTTAGGCTGGTCATCTACCTAGCCTGGCAGCAGTACTGTAAGGTCTCAGGCAGAGGCCTTTTCCAGCACTTGCTACCCTGATACCTGGGTGATGCTGGGCATTGAACCTCCAACCATCAGCAGGCTAAGAATGAACTTCTTGAATGAGTTGTGGCCCACCCCTTAAATATGTTTCAGGGCCCAATCCTATCCAACTTTCCAGCACTGGTGGGGCTGCACTGCAGCCCCAAGGTAAGGGAACAAATGTTTCCATACCTTGAGGAGGTCTCTGTGACTGCATCCCCAACACAGGATGCAACACATGCCCCATTGGCACAGCTGTGCCGGCACTGGAAAATTGGATAGGATTGGGCCCTCAGGCAGAACAGTGTTGCTCACTCCAGAAGGAGGGGCCTGACAATGGGAGGGGGTGTGTCAACTTAAATCCTACCCCTGATCTTCTTGCAGTTAAGAGATCTTGCAGATGTGACTTCTGCATTCAGTCCTCAGGAGAGGAACAGCACCATTGTCCTGCATTGGCAAGACATTCCCTGCACCTTATAAATGCCTCTGATGGACTCTGACTAATAACCACTGCTAGAAAAACATAAGCCTCCACTATCACTTATGAGAAAGTGATCCTTAGACTGATTGTTCAAAAAGAGCACCACCTAGTGATATCTTTTTATCGCTGACCCTACAATCAGGACAGGTAAGCTTGTAAAGTTGCAACCTGGACCTGTGGGCACCTACTTACTCCAGATGAACTCAACCTGTTGCAGCATTTGCAGCTGCAAAGCTGCCTGAACTGGACAGCTTGCTAAATATCACTTAGGAGAAGTAAACCTTTCCCATATCCCTTGAACCTTCCTAGATGCTTTTTCCTGTTGACTGTAGCTTGTTTTATCTGAAATGTCCCTTTATGCTTCCAGGAAACACCTACCGATATGTGGCTGCTATAATTGTAATCTGATAAGCTCTGGATGGTCTTGTGTTGTTGATACATTAATGATTAGAGATCATGCATTTATGAAGACATCTGCTGGTGAGTGATTCATATTTTGAGTTCACTGGAAAAATAACCAGATGTGAAGACCTAGCGGGTACATAAAGTATTTTGGCATGTTCATTCAACTCCATAACCACAGCGAGGTTTGGTTGTTATTTAAAATGGTCTAAAATTATGTACACCTTCCCTACTTCTGCATATTAACCAGCTCTCAATGCCCTTGTTTTACTTATTTAGTTCTCCAGTTCTGGAAATGTTTGCAAGTTAAAAAGTGCAAAGGTATAACTAAAATATGAGCAGGCATGACCTGTTTTTGTTCACACTATTGCATAAGTTTTTTTTTTTCTATTTTCAATAAAAAAAAATGAAAATAAAAATGCAAATAAATCTGGTGTTAAAGATCTCCCTTGCCTGTATGGCCAAAAACTGACATTAGGTCAATTGAAAGGCTAATAATGGATCCCCCAGCTTTGATCAAAATAATGGAAACAGTAAAGTAGTCAGGACATGCAAACAGGACATTTTCCCTATAAAGCTGCAGTAGCGCTTAGCCTAACCTATCTTTTTTTTTTCCTTCTAAAGGAGTATCAGTGATACTCTACACATAATCATTTGAAAAGGGAACTGTCGCTTGAGTCATCCCAGTTATTTCTAGCTCTTATGGAGTATAGAATGGGAAGTAATCCTGATCTGTGAGTAACTCTTCACACTCGGGGCCCAATCGTATCCAACTTTCCAGCACCATGCCCACAGGGCATGCACTGCATCCAGCAGAGGGAGGGCAGTCACAGAGACACTGGGGCTACTGTGGGTACTGGATCGGTACTGGAAAATTGGATAGGATTGGGCCCTCATTCTGGTAGCCCAATTGGACATGATGCAAAATTCATTAGAATTGACAGCTGTCTGTTTTTGGCAGAAGGTCTTATGAGAGTGTATCTTCTCAGAGAGCACAGTGCTTGCTTTCACAGCACAGAGATCCCTTGTCTTCTGAAATACAGAGGTTTCCTCCTTAGCCATACCAAGCCTCCATGAGATGTTAAAAAAACAACCCACCCTAAAATTCAGTTCAGGCAACCCAACACTCCATCTAGGTTTGCCACCATAGCATACACCATACACCATAGCATACACAAGACAGAGTGCAGGGCATTGGTTGCGACTTAGTGAAACTTCATGTTCTTACCAAATTAGAAATCAAGGCAAAACAGTTGGGAAATACGTGGAAAGAGTACACAGGCTGTGTTGTTCCTCAAGGCAAAATGAATACAAGCCAAGTTTCTACTCCCAGCACCCAAGATAGTGAGACCTGATATCCTTTCCAGAATGAGCCATAGATTCATAGAGTTGGAAAGCACATTATAAGCTGTCTGCTCCAACCCCCTGCTTGAAGAAATCCATAGGTGGGTCATCCCAGCACATGAGCTTGAAGACTCCCAGTGAGGGACAGTCCACCGCACCCCACTTCCAAGTAATGGTTCCATAGTTGACTGTGGTTAACATTTTCTCCTAATGAGCCCAATGTTCAACCAAATGGTCAACCTGACTTCCTGTTACTTAATCCCATTAGATCTAGTCCTTGTTCTTGGACATCAGAGACCTTGTCTTCTCATACTCAGTGGCCCTTCACTTATTTAATGTGTAACTTATTTTAGGTTTTGATGATATTGTGGTGTTTCCTGACCATCATTGCTGGCAGGAATGTTTTAATTATCTTGAAGATTGTGAAAAGTAAAAGAAACGATATTGATATTCTTTTTTATTTTTAAAATGCAAAGGCAGGTTTAGGATTAGGGCTGGGATAAGAGGCTTAGGATATATAACATGGAATTTGTTGCCCAATAGTTTGTTGCCCAGTTGTCGTGGGATGCCAATGACCAGGACACACAAAATGTCCAGGGATGCCAATGACCAGGACACATTTGAGCAGAACATTTGTCCAGAACACAATCATGCAGGATGCAAATACCTTAGTACCAGCACGATTGCGAAGTAGGATATGAGAGTGAGTAGGTAGGTCCAGGAGGAGAGGTGGTATTGTTCAGAAATCAGCATGCAACACTGAATTAAAGGGACCATAGCTGATGTATATAGCCCCAGACTATACACACCACCACACTGAAAACATATTTTATTGTCTCCTAACCAAGTTTTGGATAAAAGTTAGTGGATCAGAACAACCTTTAATTAAAACTGCACTGCTTTGTTCTTTTCCAGATGTGGGAGCCACGAGCATGGAAACTGAGCCAGTTATTCCCAGCTCTTATCAAACATCAGACTAGAAAATCATCTTGATATGGGAGTGCCCTCCTCAGCCACACTCCAGCTCCCCAATTACCTAGTCATAAAAGGTGTTGTGAAACTCACTACAGCTGGCACCTGGCTGTCTTGGCATGGAGGATGTGCAGCTTCAAAGGGCCGTGAGAAAGATCATAAATTAACAGAGAGTATGGAGCCTGGCCTACCACCAGAAGGGTATTGAGACACATCTTTTGAAGCACAAAGAGAGCTAGGCTTTCCTGCTAGCATGGGCTATGCTTCCCATGAAACTATGCAAGAGACCAAAGTTTGGTTCAATAATTCAGCACCCCATTCCTTTTAGGGTGCAGCCTCTCATTCCTTCGTGAGGCCTGGTGAAACGCCTGCTTTGAATGAGAGGCTGGATGAGGCTATGAACTGGTGGGTAGTACCCCACATCCACCTCTCCCAGTCAGCTACCTACCCAGCTGCTCCACACAACCGCTGCATTGCTCTTCTCACATGCTCAGACCCCTGTTTCAGGAGCAAGTTCAGCCTCCACCGGTCCTGCCCATCCCTGATCTCATTGTTCCAGTTGAGATTAGGGCATATAACACCATAACCCTGCGTTGGCAGAGCAGCTGCAGGATACTGTTCTAACACCACTATGTGGACAGTGTGATCCAACTTCAAACCCGTGCCTGTAGGACCGCAAGCTTCAAGCCTTTCATCTCGAGAAGCGAGGGCCCACCTGAGATTAATGAAAAAGCACAGGGTCAGATTATAAAAATGAGCAAATGCAGGCTCAGATGGGGGTGGGGTGTTGCAGGAATGGAAGCCTAGGTGTAATTCTCTATGATCCTGTAATACAAATTTTTATGCAAGTGCTTTATCTAACAGTAGTAGTAATAGTAGTAGTAACTTTATTGTCATCATGCTACAGCACAACAAAGTTTATGCACCTTTGAGATGTAAGCATAAATATATACTTCAGGCCTGGTTAGTACTTAGATGGGAGACAGCCTGGGAATACTGGCTGCTGTAGGCTTATACCATAGTCTTTCGAGTCTGAAGGTTGCCAACCAAATTGTTAGGTTCAGTTTTAGATATCTTCTGAGGAGTTCAAAAGCAGCAACTGTTACCCTCCACATGCCTGATCTTGTTTGATCTCGGAAGCTAAGCAGGGTCAGGCCTGGTTAGTACTTGGATGGGAGACCACCTAGGAATACCGGGTGCTGTAGGCTTATACCATAGTCTTTTGAGACTGAAGGTTGTCAACCAATTCAATTCAAAAGCTCATTGTTCAAGTATGCCAGATGAAAAACAAGACTCCTTCCTCTGGTTTTAGAAATGAAGTGCCTCTCATGATGAACAGTTGATTGATTGATGAGACCTTTATTGGCATAAAACAGTTTCCAGGAGATAGAAACAATGGACAATATAAAATGCACACAGTAAAAACATGAACGTAATTAAAAAATATCAAACATTATACTACTGTACTCAGGGCACAAGATAAAGCATGTGGGGGGGGGAATTATGGGTTATCCCATTTTAACAAATTATTGGGAATGAGAAACTAAACTCTAGCACAGTGTAACTCCTGTAGCTTTGTTAGCTACATTAACTATTATGCAGCTCATCAATTCATATATGTCTAACTTTTCAAGTGAATAAAAGCTCTTTTAAATGGGCAAGGCTACAGTTCTGGAGAAGCAGCAGGCAATAAGTTATTATTTTTTCTAACAGGGTGAAGGGTTTTGCTGACCAGGTATGAGATGAATTCAGCAAAAATCAAGTGTACTGCAGTCAACAGGAAAATAGAAAGAAAAATAGAATTTAACAAACAAAGCATAAGAAATCCACAGTAGAAAATCATTACTTGGACAACTGTTCACTTTGTTAAGATCCTAGGCTGTATGAATATCTATTGGAACTCGCTGCTGCATTTGTGGTTACTCTTTAGTGCCATGTCTACTCTAATTGGATACAAAGTGGTGGTCCAGGCTGGAGAAATTTGCCATTGTGTGAGGTTTCTGAGAAATACATATGTCATAGATACATAGTCTGGCACAAGCGCAGTCTGGTTAAAGTTGGCACAGTTGGCTAAGATTGAATCAATACTAAAGGAAATCCAGAGAATGCCAACAGAAGTAGTTTACAGAAATAATTCAGTGACCATCAGGTTTTGTCTTCTGTTTAGGAAGGTGCCTATGGTTGGTAAATGTTGTTGTGGGCTCTTGCAAAACAGAACTTTCCTCTAGGTCAGACTCTGGAATAGTCGCACAGCCACCTAGTAGAGCTGCACTGATAATTTGGTCTTTAGTGCTGTCAGTTTACTCTCCTGCGTGATCTTAACTGTCACTGAAAGACCACCTCTGCTCTTACTTCAGTGTCAGCAACTTAAGATACTGAATCAAGAGCAGACAAAACTTCCACAACGAGAGCCAAATCTTCATTTTTTTCCTAGATTTTTTTCCAGGTTTAGGTAAAATGTCTTTGGTTTTTGTGGCTTCTTTGGTTATTTTCTGAAGTTTATTCATTCCAGCATCATAGTCTTCATAATTTATATCTTTAGCTTCAGCTTTGGGGGCTTGAAATAAAGAAGGATCTGTACCAAGGTGAGAGCATTGTAGGTGACCATCATCACTCAGTGTGACTATCGCACCTTTCAAATCTCTGCTTCTCCCAACTGTTAATTCGTGTTATTTTCAACATTTATTGTGGAAAGTTCAGGGTCATCCGAAGAAACAATCACATTGGACCTTAATGCTCTTCATTTGGTTGTAACAGTTGGTTCCAACAGGGGTTGAGGCCCCTCCACAGAGGACAGTTCCTTATTCTTTAAGGTTTCCTTTAACGAATTGTAAGCAGAAGAACTAGAAGTAGTCAGGTGAACACTAGCAGTAGATGACTGTTTGATATCTTTGGGAGAAAAAACCAAAGATACCGGCCGTGTGATCATAGTATCTTGTTCTTCAGGAGGTAGGAAACCAGATAAAGACAAAGGTTTAGCATCCATCTCATCTTCTGTCATGCCAGGTTGGAAGTCAATCTTATCAAGTTCATCATAAGAAATTAGGGGGGATGACTTAACCAGAGTGGCAGGAGGGTTTAAGAGTTTTACATTAGTCAGCTCCATTGGCGAGGATGGATATAATGGTGCAGGTTGATCTAATAGACTCCATAAGGTTCCAGATTTCTCATTTGAAGTCCACCTTGGATTTTCAATTGCCTCTTTATGGCCCTCTTCTTTCCTGTTGAAATTTGGAAGAGCAAGCTTCTGCAATGAGGAATCATAAAAGTGTCATTGCAGCCTGATCCCGAAGCCAATTAACAATTAATTAGCCAATTAATTAAAGGAGAAAACGCTCCTGGCTTCCCATGCTGGGCAGTCTTTCCAGCTTCTGGAGATCTATCACTGAAGGAGCCTTCCTGAGAAGAAATGCAAGATGTTGTCTAGCCCTCCATTTGGTGGACCAATCAATGTGTTTCCCCCTAAAGGGGGAGATATTGATGGCTAGGCTCTTTGTATCATAAATAAGAGTGACAGAGTCTTTTCCAGAAGCTGTCTGTAAGATATTACCATCTGGCTGCACATCGGGAGAAACTCTTCTATTTGTAGATCTGCTCTCCTTATCACACACCGAAGGTTTCAACAAGTTGTCTGGCTCAATGTTTTTATCCTTCTCCTGGAGCAAGTTTGTAATACACTCAAGCTGAGTAGTAATTACCTGAAATATCTCAGCCATGAGGAAAGATTGGTGTATTAAAAAGTCAATATCCTTATTTTCCCTAAGTTTATTAATGCTTGATAAGCAACTAGCCACCTGGGTAACATTAGGGGGACGTTTGCCTTAAAGAGACCGGAGTCTCTGTGAGAACAGCCTCCAGATGGTCAAAGCTGTTCTGCTTCTTTAATGGCGACTTTGCTGGTATAAAGAAATCATCAAGCTTGGAATGTTTGCTTGCTGGTAATAACTTTTCTCCCTCCTCACCCTCCTGGAGGTAGGTCCTCCTCTGTCTCATGATACTTCTTTCACTTTGTTTTCAGTTGGAATAACTTACAATTAATTGTCTGTCACGTGCCGCAGAGTCTTCAGACGAAGATTGTAGCCAGCTGCAAACTCTTATCACTGTTTTCCCTGTGTCGAGGTCATTCCGGTTTTTTCTGTTCCTCTGTGCTATTCTTATAAGACAACACCTGGCAGCAGATGAAAGAAGCTTCTTCTGCTCTTATTAAGGAGGAAAATAATATTTAAAAGGCCTCATTGCTGTCAGAGCTCCTCACGGAGCATCTGTATCAGCTGCCGCCAGAACCGGACCAGTTATTAGTATCTGTGGACTGTAAAGGCTGACCAGTTTTCTCCTGGGAAAACAGGACTCATGTTCTCTGAATGTCAACTGGAGGACCTCCACATTCTCTGAATGACAGCCTCCTCCCATGCAGTAGGATTGCCAACACCCCAAGCAGTGATTCACCATTGCTCCACCTCCACTTTTTGTTTTTGGCTATAACTTTTGATAGAATAGAGATATTTCAATGCAGTTTGTTCCATTGCATTCTGCATGAAATTATGCATTGAATGATATATAACATGATGGTATTATTCAAAAATACCAAGATTTAAAATTTTTTGACCAGTAATGTTGTCACCCCCTGGTCGTGTTGCCCAGTGTGGTCCGCACTCCCCTAGTGATGCCGCTGGCAGATAGAAAAGGTCTACTAAATGCGAACTCCAAGCCAAGTAGTCATTTGGAGTATGTAACATGCTAATTTGTATAATGAACATTATAAATGTGGACCACAGTGTCCAGAGGGGCAGCAGAATGACATTAACATCTAAGTCATGTGCTTCAAGATGTGCTTTATTGAATAAACAGGAAAAATGAATTTTGTCTCTCCTGTATTTCTTCAGACATAGAACCCTGTAGGGGGGTAATAAACATTCCTTTAACACCTGTGCCCACCACAATCTCTTTCTACCACTTCCCCTACAATCAGGTTAGATATAAACTTGTAAAACTGCAACCTGAACCTGTAGGTACTCTAAATGGACTGATCACAGTTGCGAACAGTGCATGTCTACTTTGAAGTAGGTCCCATTGTGTTCAGTGGTGCCTCATCTCAGGGGTTTGTGTATAGGATTGCAGACAGGCAGTCTAATCCAACCTAAGTCCCCAAGTGGCAATGCAGTGGTGCTGGTATAACTTCTGCCTTACCCACTGCATCCCCTGGGCAGCTTCCAGGGGAATTTCTGCATGAGATTCCAGGGGAATCGCTGCATGGGAATTTTTGGCTGCTGGAGGTCTCCTCAAGATAAAGAGACATTTGCCCCCTTATCTGGGGGTAAGCAATTTCTTTGGGGCAACTCAGATTTGCACCAGTGATATCTCTGGTGTAAATCTGTGTTGCTTCATGTGAGCGGATCAGGCCCAGGAAGGGGGTTTGGATTTGGTGCGTGCCCCTTGCAGAACCCACCTCTTGATCTGCCCATCTCTACCTCATCTCCATCTGCCCATCCTCCACTTCTTCTCCTTCCCATTCCACCACCTCCCTGCACCTCCCCATTCCACCCCCTGTTCTGGGCTTACCTACTCTGGCGGGTCTCCCAACGTCTGCCAGCACGTGTGGTAAAGCTCCAGCCTTCTTGTGGTGCACCAGCTTTATGGCTGCTATGCAGTAGCCTGTGCAGGTGGAACACACCATCCACCAATGCTTCTTCTACATAGAATTGGGCCATAAGATTGATTAGAATCCCCACTCTGTGTGCATTGAAATAGGTGAGAGGTAAATAAGGTGTAACACTGATTTGCACTATCAGGAGGTGCCTTAAGTTCAGTAGTGTTGCTGGGGAGGGGGCAGGAAGGGTTTGCAACAGGTGCTGCACATAGTGGAGCGACATCATTATTGGCCAAAACTATGAAAATCTTTGTACTTTCAAATAATACTATCTTGTCCAATGCATAATTTCATGTAGAATGCAATGAAACAAACTGCGTTGAAATATCTCTAGTCCAGCCATTTTCAACCACTGTGCCGTGGCACACTGGTGTGCCGCGAATGGTCTGCAGGTGTGCCGCGAGAGTTTGGGGGAGGGTCATTTCTTAGTAGGGCCAATGGGGATGTGAGCTCCCCACCAACAGCACAGTGTGCCTTGTCAATTGTCAAAAAACTGATGGTGTGCCATGACAATGTTAGTACCTTGTCAGTGTGCCATGAGACGAAAAAGACGGAAAATCACTGCTCTAGTCTATCAAAAGTTGACGCCAAAATATTGGTTACAAATTCATGCACAGATACAGTTGATCTTAAAAACAAATATACAGTTGAAGCCAAAAGTATTTTTATTAGATGTGACAGATGAATATGTGGAAAGAAAAAATGAAGTTTTGTTTTTGTATATGATAAGCGCTGCCAGAATAATTTATGCTCAAAATTGGAAGACTATAAACATACCCTCGATAGAAGAATGGTGGACAAAACTTATGAACTTTGCAGAGATGGACAAACTCACAACTTTACTTAAGGAGAACTCAACAAAAAACTTCTTGAAAAATTGGAAACCAATTATTGATTATTTGAAACAGTGAGAAAACAACAATGTAATGTATTATGGATTTGAAGATTGGTTTTGAAGGATTAGGTAAATAATATAGACTAACATTTGTTAATGTTTAGACTTTATGTATCTAAAATATAAGTAGTAGGAATTTTTTGGCTTCGCTCTTGCTACACCGTTAGAGTATTGTTTATGTATTTGTATGTGTATTTTATGTTTGTTATAGTTAAATAAAAAAAAGAAAAAAAAGTTATAGCCAAAAAACAATCAGGTGGGGTGATGGTGCATTACCTTGCCCATCGCTCAGGGTATTGCCCCCCCCCCACTTGCACAGAAGGAGGTCTATCATGGGGGTGATGCACTCACCTAGCGACACCACTGCTTACAGTTTCTACTGCTTTTTTGTAAAGAAGCTAGCATACACAAGAAGCATTTTTCTCCTGTGCTTCTGAACAAAGCAGTCTGAACTTAAGAGTTTACAGTCTGCTAAATGTCCCTTACAAGAAATAAATTTTTCCATATCCCTTGAACCTTCCCGGATGCTTTTTCTGGTTGATAGTAGCTTGTTTTATTTGGAGTACCGTTTTTATGCTTCCAGGAAAGACCTACCAATATAGGGCGCTGCTATAATTGTAATTTGAGGCTCCGGATGGTCTCATTGTGTTGATATATTAATGATTCGAGATGCATGCATTTATGAGGGCACCTGTTCTTTAGTGAGTTCGTATATTGAGTTTACTGGAAAATACGGTTAGGATGACGTGATGGGCACACAAAGTATTTTTGCATGTTTCTCTTAATCGGAGTGGTTTGGTTGTTACTTAAATGGGTGAAGATTGGCATCCAGAACCCATAGCAGTGTGTTGTGTGTTTCAGATTTTTGTCAAGGCCAAAGTGAAGCCTGTGAACCAGAGCCAAAGTGCTTTTCTTAATTTTTGGCCAAGGACTCTCCCCTCACCCCTTTCATTATTATGAGTATAGCCTTAACAAGAGCCAGTATGCTAATTTCACCAAAGCAGCTGTAACTCTAAAGGACTGCCTGGTCAAGTCTTGAGACAAGCAAGTCAAAAGCACGGTTATTTGGTGTCACAGTACAGCAGGAGTTCCCAAACTTTGCAGCGCCGCAACCCACCTCCTCCTCAGCGGTGGGTCGTGATGCTCCTGGTGGTGCTGGAGGCCTCTCCTGGCCCGGCGGCCCACTCTACAGGCCTCTGCAAGCCTCAGAATGGCCCACAGAAGCCTTTGTAAGCCATTCCCAGTTTTTGGAGACAAATAGGAAGTGGCTTCCGAAAACTGAAAGTGGCTTACAGAGGCTTCTGAGAGCCGTTCTGAGAACTGCAAAAGATTGTAGAGTGGGTTGCCGGGCCAGGAGAGACATCTGGGGTTTCTGGAATGGCTCTTATTTGGAGCAAACCAGCACAAGTACAGGCGAGGGGGCCCAGATTGTGACCCACTGTGCTTGGGCTCCTGACCAGGGCCTAGGAGAGGGGGGTAAAGGGGGTAATTTGTACCAGGGCCCAGGTTCAAAGGGGGGCTCAGGAGCCAAAGGAGGGGACCCAGAAATTTCCTGGGTTCTAACAACTTCCTATCTACTCAGA